>NC_089863.1:12201856-12521856 GCF_036373705.1 Amia ocellicauda
TGCATGTGTTGGATATTTACTTTAAAATTCTTGGAGTTCATTTTTTAATGCACAGATGCTGTAAGACATATTTCAAATTCAGGTAACTGTTGTCTTCTCTTTAAATATAATCTTAATTTCACCAGAAATTATGCAGCATTTATATGAACTTTACTTTGAATGTATTACTTGACAATTCAATTACCACCTGACATAAAATATTGTGATAGGGATAAAATGGACCCTTTTGCCAAAATAAAATATTGTTAGTTACAACAAAGTCTTAATGTGCAAACCTTAATTATAAATCTGCCTTGAAATGTCAAATTAGTTACGTATTTGAAGGGGCATGAGATGAATGATGATTTTAAAAAAGTAATTTGCTGAGAACTAAGTAAATCAATTGATAATTGAATATGTATACTAATACCACTATGATAAAGAATAAAATTTGCAAGTGGTTGCCTTTTGAATTGTTTGTATACCTCTCTTTAATTCTTCTAGTTTGGAAAGTTATTTTGGATTCAGCAGGTAAATTCAAAACATTTAACTTCCACTTACATTATCATGCTGTCTATTTGCGCTGCTGTTGAGCAGTTGTCTCCAATTGTGGCCAGAGTTACAATTAATCAAGATCTCAAACTTACATCATTCAAATTTCCACTGCAGGGCTGTCTTGTACATTCGACTGGGATTCATAATTTTTACTTTTTATAAAAATGTACACTTTAACCTCAGTGTGTTTTTCCACTCTCCAGTTGATGTGACTCTAGAGTTGTATATGTATATATACATATCATGATACACGTTGATCTTGAATAATGACCATGTCCTACTCAGAAATTACTACAACAGCTGTTCTTCATTATTCTGTATAAAGTGAAGGCAAAGCCTTACGGATCACACAACTTAAAACACTCAAAATTCAGGCCCACAGAGATCTTAAAAGTAAAATAAAATATTCTGTTTCTAAACCCAGAGTTACTAATAAATGCAAATAAAATATAATTTAATTTTTAAACTTAAAATGGCCTTTCTTGTTGTCTCTTATGCTTTTAGTTTTTTAATGCAACAGTAATATTCTGGTTTCACTTGACTTTACGTGCACTTCTATTTGCTGTAAGAATGTCCACCTGACATTTTATAAAAATAAAAATAATAATTAAAAAAATACATAAAACTGTTTTAACAAACTTAAAAGCGGCCTTGTACTGGTAGCTAAGGCTTAATATGTTTTCAGATTTTTGTGCAGAAACAAGTTGATCAACATGCTCAGATTTCAAAGCACTTCTCTGGGCTGTAACTATGTCTCCACCGGTGGAGAACACCCTGTGAGCTGTTTATTATAAAAATGTTTACCTAACTTAATTTTCCACATTAATGTTTTTTTTTAATTGCGTCAGATCTTCAAAGATGTCTTTTTCATCAAAACACATGCTTCAGTTCTCTTCCAGGCAGCGCCCATTGGCTCAATGGGAAGAGGTGGCACCTGAGGGAGCATTTCTGTCATTGTCAGCGCAGCTGGTCACATTCGTTTTGCTTGTATGTGCGCTGCTCCACCAGTGGGATCGGTGGGATTCTGCAGATCTGCGCCACAATAACTGGACCACTTTGCTTCCAAGGTTTCGAGTTACATTTCAGTAACACACATTATATATTTATAATATATATTATATAAAGCATTACGCAAACATGTATCAGCAATTAATCAGATTTGTATTTTAGTTTTAAATCATTTTATCGTGTGGAATTTACACTCTGAATTGAAACTAGTTTTGACACTTCACATGCAGCAGTGCTGTGGAGGATGGGTTCAGCCATGTGGCGCAGCGTCTCTGCACTGGAATCGCTGTGTAAACAGACTGACTCAGGTACAAATACTCAAAAATTGACCGGCGCGCCTCTTATTTTCATGTTCATAACTGCCAAGTCCCAACAGATTTGCTTAAAAGAACTAAAGATATGTAATATAGACAAGCACTTGAATATACACCGATCAGCCATAACATTATGACCACTCACAGGTGAAGTGAAATAACACTGATAATTTCGTTATCATGGCACCTGTCAGCGGGTGGCATATATTAGGCAGCAAGTGAACATTTTATTATTATTATTATTATTATTATTATTATTATTATTATTATTATTATTTTATATTTTTTATTATTATTATTTTTATTTATTTTTTTATTTCTTGGCAGACGCCCTTATCCAGGGCGGCGACTTACAAGTGGCTTGCGGCCACACCGTCCTGAACGCATCAGCTCTCGGAAGCTAAACAGGGCAGGGCCTGGTCAGTACTTGGATGGGAGACCTCCTGGAAATATCAGGTGCTTTTCTTAAATTACACTATGGGAGGTACAGATCTAGATGAAGTAACGCATGAGAAAGACCTAGGAGTCTATGTGGATTCCTCACTTTCTCAATCCAAGCAATATGGGGAAGCAATAAAAAAGGCAAACAGAATGCTAGGGTATATTGTCAAAAGTGTAGAATTTAAAACAAGGGAAGTAATGTTAAGACTGTACAATGCGCTAGTTAGAGCTCATCTGGAATACTGTGTACAGTTCTGGGCACCACACTTCAAGAAGGATATCGCTGCTCTAGAGGCAGTTCAGAGGAGAGCAACCAGACTTATTCCAGGTCTGAAGGGAATGTCCTACTGAGAGACTGAGTGACCTGAAACTTTTCACCCTGGAACAGAGGAGACTATGTGGGGACTTGATCCAAGTCTTCAAAATCATGAAAGGCATCGACCACATCAAACCAGAGGAGCTTTTCCAGATCAGCAGGGACACACGCACCCGGGGACACAAATGGAAATTGGGCTTCAAGGCATTCAAAATGGAAAACAGGAGACACTTCTTTACACAGAGAGTAGTTACAATCTGGAATAAACTACCCAGCGATGTGGTTGAAGCTGAAAGTTTGGGAACATTTAAAAATAGTCTGGATAGGATCCTTGGATCACTTAGATATTAATGAACACCAAACGAGCACGATGGGTCAAATGGCCCCCTCTCGTTTATAACTTTCTTATGTTCTTATGTTCTTAAGTGCAAAACAAAGTGCAAAAATACAGTTAAGTAAAAGGCATCAATCATTACAAATTCAATTTACATAAAACATAGCCATTCAAAATATGATACAATTTTACAAGTTCCAATTTACAATTTACACAGGCAAGTACAGTAAGTAAGGTCCTACATCCTGGTCGGTAAAAGCTAAGTGCTGTCAAGATGTAGGGTCACAGTCAATGGCAGCTTGAGAGGGAAAGGGAGCAATGCGGAAAACTAATTGAAAACCCAAGAAATATAATAAAACTGTGAAGTGCTATCTAGCAGGGATAAAAGGACTAATATTACGATTCTGTAAGACAAGTAAAATTGACTTCCAGCATTCACTTCTTGAAGACACAGAACTCTTCAGGTCAGAGGCTTCTTATGTTGAAGATGCTAGAAAATCTACTGAAAATACATCGGAAATTAGCAATTATGGGGTAGTTTGCAATTCTGTTCTCAACACACTTGACTTCTTTCATGTAACACAAAATGTTATGCCTGATGTCATGCATGATCTTCTTGAGGGTGTCTGTGGATACAAGCTCAAGTTGATTCTGCAAGTTCTTGTATTTTAGAAACAGTATGTTGAATTAGATGATTTGAACAACAGAATACAACACTTCATCCAACAGTAAACCAGTGGAGATACCTAGAAGTGTCTTGAAGAGCAAAGATTGGTTAATAAAGCAATCAGCTAGTGAAATGTGGTGTCTTATACAATATCTACCCCTGATGATTTCAGAGAATGTACCAGAGGATTACCCACACTGGGAGTTGCTGCTTTTATTGCTTGATTGTATGAGCAGAATATTTGCACCAGCTATTAATGAAGATGCAACTTTTTTCATTCAAAATTTGATCAAAGATCAGGTGTTTCTTGAGCTGTTTACTGATGAACGACTGAAACCCAAGCAGCATTTTTTAATATACTACCCACACTGTATCTGTCAGGTTGGCCCTTTTGTAATGTTTTGGTGTATGCCTTTTGAAGCGAAGCACAATTTCTTTTGCCGATTGTCTCATATCGTCACTAACTTTAAAAACATCTGCAAAACTATAGCATTTCATGATCAGCTGAGCATGAGTTACAGGTTTTTCTCAAAAGAACCTTTAGAGAGAAAATCATTGGAAGTCAGAAACGGATGTGTTACATTACCAGCCAATGAAGAGTATGGTGCAACAGTTTGCAAATCATGTTTCAAGATGTTTTCAAAGCCAACTGGATAAAAGTACATGGGGTAATGCATAGACCAGGTATGAGTGTGGTCACTGATGTAAATACTGATGATGGTTTACCAGTTTTTGGCCACATAATTGCAGTGTATGTTATAGATGGTTTTGCTGCATTATGCTTAGAACTGTGAACTACTATGTAGTTTGAAAGGCATTGCTATGATTATAGAATTGAAAAAGTTGCACCTTAAGATCATCAGGCCAGATTTGCCAGATTATCATCCTGCAGTTATCAAATCCTGCAAAGATCAGTGTCAGTATGTTGCACTAAGACACAAACCATTGTACCCCAAATAGCTTTCTAGTCATTACTTCATTTATTGTATTACTTGTTTAGGATTCTTATTACCTCAGTGCATCTCTTTACAAAAACTGAAATTAGCATTATAATATCTGTAGCCTTTTGAAATGTTAAAGGACACGTTAGTGGACCATCCATATTGAACTTTCATATACACTTACTGTGTACTTTAACTGCAAATTTATATAAGAAATGCTAATTACCATTTAAACGTATTTATTCCTATAAAGAGTGAACGTGACAGTCAGCCAAAGACAAGTGTCAAAAATGGTGAAGTGACATTCATACCATCACAGGATTCACAGCAACTTTCATGCTCTGGATCAAACACATCCCAAAGAAGTGCACCCTCACAGCTCATGTCTGGACACTTACCTACCTTGCCTAGAACCTCGTCAGCCTCATCTTCAGCTGAGAGTGGCACTGAAAACCTTGTCACATCACCATTTTTGCCTGCTACAGACAGGATGCAAGAATTAGGCAATACACCTAAGAGACCATGCAACTGTTATGTGAGTACCTATTTTCATTTACTTTTTTATATATAAAATTGACTCTGGTTAGTACCATTAGTAAATAGAAATGTTGTCCTTTAACATTGCAATGCATTTAATTTATACTTTTGTCTTAGTTGTAAAGAATCCATGGAAAAAAACGTATAAATATATTGTATATATTTGTGTTTTGACAATCCAGAGCTGTGTAGCAAGAAAATTATAGTCTCATCAAGTCCATTTAAGAAATAAATGTCCACACAGTTTATACCTTGTGTATTAAAAAGAAAAAGCTGGAATTATTACTGTATAATTGATGCTATGTGTTTAACAGAACATTTCTTTCATCAGCCACAATCATTGTATCCTTTTTGGTGTTTTATGGTATACGTGCATTGTTGGAACAACCTAACAACCAACCAAATGGTAAAATGGTGCTTGCAGAGTATGAGATCTGTATGGGATGGAAAAATAAAACTGATTCAGATTGTGGTGGAGCAAGGACTTATGAAAATGCATGGATTACAATGAGTTACTGTTAAATTAAAATATATTAGACCTAATGGGAACATTAGAAAATTATAAATTAAATTATAAATGTCCTGTATGATCTTCAAACCTTTTTAATGACTCAAAGAGTTCAATCCATTCTTTATTATCAGGGGATGCATTCCCTAAACTAATTGTTTAGTAATATTAATGTATATGTAGTTATTATACAAATATTTTGATAGGATTAGTTTTCATCAAGTACCATTATAAATATGACCTGTTTAATATTGAATTATAACCCAAGCTGCAAGGAAAAGCAACAATTAGCTTTTGATGTCATCCAGACATTTCCTGAGCTGAAGGATGGGAGCACCACTGGCTATGCAAGTGAACTGAAAAGTGAACTGTGACTGCACTTCCAAAGTCAAATTATGTTACCATATGCATAAGATAGGCACATGTAGGTTAAATTTCATATGTATTCAGTTAATGTCCTGCTAACAAACTTGTTTTTCTTGTATTGATTTAATCAATTTAAAGTAAAATAAAAGAATGCTTACACCTTTCAACATATCAATGTAATATACTTGTATATTATGTTTCTTTGCTGAATTCTAAATTAATGTATTACTCTTGCACTCAATAAAATGTTGATGCCTGTATTATATTTTAGGCCAAATTCTATACACCAGCAGAACAAAAGCTACCTGCAACTGGATATATCCAGGAAAAGATTCTGAACATCTAGAGCAGGGGTCGGCAACCTTTACTATAAAGAGCAATTTTTTACAAAAAATAAATACAATACTTTTCCTGGAGCCACAATTTTTTCTTTAGCCCTTTATGTGGGTGACACAGCTTATTTAGGCTATATTAGCCCACCACCACTACAGATTGCCTAAATGAGCTGTCGTTCATATGTTTACCACAAGGTGGGTGCACTACTTAAACGCTTAAACGGATGTTTCCACTGGTTTAACCTACATGCACACTTCCTGCTCGCTCAAGTCACAGTCTCTAGCACGCTGTCGCTGAGCCCTGCATTGTGTGGACACTGTCCGCTCGGGGGGGCGTGTCTTCCTAATATAACAGCGACAACCAGGAAGTTGAGCGTTTTATTTTATGTCAACAGTAAAATGACGGCAAACCTAAACGCACAAATGGGGTGCATTCCCGCAAAAAATAAACACTCCCGGAGCTCTCTTTAGCCCTGGCCCTATCTCTCCTGTACATGTTTTTTCCATCTTTTCTTGCTCTCCTCAACTTTTATAAACAAAAACATTGTGCACCTCAGTATATAGATTGATTTCTGTATGTAATGTCAATATAATAGTGTTTGTGTGTAGTTCTGCATATAGAGGGGCTAAACATTCTCTTGGAAACTAAAATGCTTTCACATAATAAAATGGTTTAAGAAGTACTGTTCATGGTTTTAGTTTCCACTGCTACCTGAAAATATAGGGGAAACATTTATTTATTATTTATTATTTTTGTGATTCCACTACTAAAAATTTATTAAAAATGTGATTACCAATGATCTCTAAAACATTCTTCCGTGCATCCATTTTTAGAATTATGTCTTGTTTCATAAATAATGAGGAAACCGGACACCACAATAATAAGTGAAGAAAGAGAGCGGCTGGTATTTAGACAAGGTGTCCTTTATCGAAAGGTGAGAGAGCCGAGGAGCTTGGAGCTGAAGTTCCAGCTTGTCTTGCCTGCCAGTTGCAGGAAAAGGGTGTGGCAGGCATGCCATGAGGAGGCGGGGCATTTTGGGGTGGAGAAGATGTTGGCCTTGATTCGCAGATGTTTCATTTGGGCTAAATTGAGCCAGGATGTTCAAGAAAAGCCCCTGTGTAGCAGATGAGGGCTCCTTTGGTGTCTGTCAAGACCACTTTTCCCATGGCGCTGATAGCCATGGACTTTCTTAAACTTCATCCCTCTATGGATGGCTACCAGATGTTCTTGTAGTAACAGACCATTTGTAGGGCAATCCCTACAAGAGACCAGACTGCTAAGACTACTGCTCAGGCCCTTTGGGAACATGTGATGCAGACCTTTGGGAGTTCATGACAGATTCATTCAGACCAGGGCACGGATTTTGAGTATGCTATTGTGAAGGAACTCGGTCAGCTCTATGGGTCACACAACCCCGTTCCACCCTGAAGGGAATGGGTCATGTGAACATTTCAATCGTACCCTTCTGCAGTTGCTTGGGACTTTGCAAGAGGATTGTAAACCACATTGGCCCCAATATATAAGAGAGCTTGTTTTTATGTATAATAACACTGTACATAGTTCCACTGAACAGACCCCTTCTTACCTACTGTTGGGCTGGCATCCACAGCTTCCTCTGGACTCCCTGTATCGGAGAATCTAGAACCCCAGACAGATTGGGTAAGACAACATCATCAAAAACTACGCTATGCTCTTTAGAAGGCAGGAGAGAAGTTGGAAGTGGCCCACCAACACCAGAAGCAAGGTCACGATAAAATATCCCAGAGTGCCCCGTTGTTGCCTGGAGAGAGGGTTCTGGGTCTGGGGGTCTGGGGAGTGGGTCTTTTGTGGGGTTTGGTCTGTCCAATAGGCCCGGCAGTACCTGTGACTGGCATTGCTCCAGGATTAGACGTGCCCCTTGCCCGACCAGGACCTTTCCCTTTTGTGGATGATCAGAGCCTTCGGAGGTCCAACAGAGCAATGCAAGGTCAAAGCCCAGCTCGATATTTTGATGTAACAGAGTGGTTTTAATGGTTTTAATTAATATTATGATTATCTCGATTTTTATTAGAATGTGCTTTAGGGCTGTCTTGGTTTTAATTGTTTATATATTTTCTGGCCATGTGCTCCCATTGCCATAGAAATGCGTCTTGCACGGCGCTCATTGGGTGTCCTGGTCAATGGACGAATCGAAGGCACGGCATCCCTTTAAATGGAGACTGAATGAGGACAGAGGAGCCCGGCTGTACAAGAGGTTGCGAACTGGGAGAGCGGCTTGCAGAGAAGGAAACTAAAACTAAAACTAAAACTACGTACTGACACTGAGAAGTTGAAAGGAGATTGCTGAATTCACTCCAGTTGTATTTTGGAGCTGGGTGAGATGTATACGTTCAGATTAATGTGTGTTATATGCTGTTCCTACCACCTCGCATACTCTTCTTTTCAACTATTGGTTTTAAAGCGTTGATATTTATGCTATGTGTATTTTAGACCAGATCTTTTATTGATTGCTACATGGGGGAAAGGTACGAGAGGGATGTAAAAGTATGTATGCAGGGTGGGTAAGTCAGTTCGGGGACTCTGTCTGTCTATCTGTGTGTGCATGAGTGTGAATGTGTGTTGCATGTGGGATGTTGTGTTGGGTTAGGGAGGGATGTTTATGTTGTGTGGCTCCCCCCGTCTCACAGCCGGAAAGCAGTGATTGGACGGGAGGGAGTCACCAGATAGGGTGGGTATATAAGGGCGTGGTGACATGCCGGGAGTTCAAGTTGAGTGGGAGTTTAAAGTATAGACAGATCTGTTGTTCTGCTGAGAATATGAATGAAGACGAGGGAAAGAGGAAGTACCCCGGTGAAAATATCAATAAACAACAGTTTTTGTTTTGAAAAACTCTGCCTCAAGCGCTTTTATTTAATTAGCGACCTGTACAAAGGCAAGAACATCCTATTTCAATCATAGGCAAACTATAGAAATGAACTGCAGTTTGTCTCAGTTTCAGGAAGAAGGGGCACCACTGGTTTAATTTTGAAGAAAGTTAAGTGGTAAAAATGACCAGATCACTGTGAGGTATAACCTTTTTTTCTTTATCATAGCCATGTACAGCAGTCTATGGAGCTCTTGGGTTCTTCGTGAGTTTATTGTCATTAAAGGGTTCGTTTAAGAACCGTGAGGTCCATCATAAATACAAGGGAGCATGTAATAACAAAATGTAATTATGATCGCGGTTGATTTAATACACATTTAAGGTTCTTTAAGGATCCTTGTTTGCAAGGAACCTTGGTGAAAGGTTCTAATAAGAACCTTAGGGTTCATCCACAGTATTAACCCCGGAACCCTAAAAGGTTCTCGTTAGAACCTTTACTTCTTAAGAGTGTAAAATGTTTAAAGTAAAGTAAAGTGTAAAGTTTCCTTTAAACTTTTGTAATTGCAATATTAGCTAATTACTTTAAGTTGGATAATGTGCTGTATTTTATTAAAATAAAATAAACAATACATACAATTCTCTCTATTTTTTTAATCTGTAGCTCATCTAAACATAAAGTTATGTACAGTGAGGGAAAAAAGTATTTGATCCCCTGCTGATTTTGTATGTTTGCCCACTGACAAAGAAATGATCAGTCTATAATTTTAATGGTAGGTGTATTTTAACACTGAGAGACAGAATAACAACAAAAAATCCAGAAAAACGCATTTCAAAAAAGTTATACATTGATTTGCATGTTAATGAGGGAAATGAGTATTTGACCCCTTAAACTTAGTACTTGGTGGCAAAACCCTTGTTGGCAATCACAGAGGTCAGGCGTTTCTTGTAGTTGGCCACCAGGTTTGCACACATCTCAGGAGAGATTTTGTCCCACTCCACTTTGCAGATCCTCTCCAAGTCATTGAGGTTTCGAGGCTGATGTTTGGCAACTCAAACCTTCAACTCCCTCCACAGATTTTCTATGGGATTAAGATCTGGAGACTGGCTAGGCCACTCCAGGACCTTAATGTGCTTCTTCTTGAGCCACTCCCTTGTTGCCTTGGCTGTGTGTTTTGGGTCATTGTCATGCTGGAATACCTATCCACGACCCATTTTCAATGCCCTGGCTGAGGGAAGGAGGTTCTCACCCAACATTTGACAGTACATGGCCCTGTCCATCGTCCCTTTGATGCGGTGCAGTTGTCCTGTCCCCTTAGCAGAAAAACACCCCCAAAACATAATGTTTCCACCTCCATGTTTGATGGTGGGGATGGTGTTCTTGGGGTCATTCCTCCTCCTCCAAACACAGCGAGTTGAGTTGATGCCAAAGAGCTCGATTTTGGTCTCATCTGACCACTCCCTTAAAGAGAGTGTTCCTAATCTCAGCTTGTTACCTGTATAAAAGTCACCTGGGAGCCAGAAATCTTGCTGATTGATAGGGGATCAAATACTTATTTCCCTCATTAACATGCAAATCAATTTATAACTTTTTTTAAATGCGTTTTTCTTGTTTTTTTGCTGTTATTCTGTCTCTCACTGTTAAAATACACCTACCATTAAAATTATAGACTGATCATTTCTTTGTCAGTGGGCAAACGTACAAAATCAGCAGGGGATCAAATACTTTTTTCCCTCACTGTAATTCCAACTGGGGAATAATTCCTATAGGGCTTTCAATAGTCTGTATTCTCAGGTATTTCATAGCATTTAATGAAACCTTGCAACTGACAATTTGTACACTGGTTATTTTTTTATTTTACTTTTTTAGCTGTGTACCCTTCCTGGCTCCTGGCTGCCTCTGTGTAACACGAGTGTGGTATCCTGAGTAGAAAAATAAATAGTTAATTTGGGAATATATTCTGGACTGATTGTTTTACTTTTTCTACTTATCTGACAGGGCTGGTAGAGACGGTGTGTTCCCCCAGTGGTCAGCTGGGCCCAAGACAGAAAACAGTGCACCTGTAGAGAGAGACACGCTGGGGAAAAGGATAGCAGAAGGACGTGAATGGGAAAATAACATTGGTAGTGTGTGTGGTTTCACTTACCCGGCCTCAATGACGCATCCCTTCTGAATGTCCTTTCCTTGTTTTTCTCTCCCTACCCAGGAGTGGTGGCACTACAGAGCCTGGTCCAGTGGCTGACACAGTGGATGGGGGACCCCGTACTGCCAAACCCCGAAGAGATCCACCTGCTATGAACTTGAATGGACATTTGTGACTAAGACTCCTTTATGTACATTTGCACCATGATTCTGGGACTTTGACTTCTTGGTGGGGGCCAAGACAGACTTAGTTTTTAGTATAGTTTTAGTTCTTTTAGTATTAGTTTTAGTGTGCCTGTCTTTTAAATATTTTGTGTTTTGTTTATTAGATTGCTAGCGCAATCACCTACTATTAATCATTTTAATTGTTAGTAGTAGGGCCTCTAGCCCGCGGACTTCGTGCCCCACCTGGCACCCAATGTAATAAACTTGTGTGTAACTCTGTGGTGTGTGCATTGGGATCTTGCTAAAGCCTGCATGGGGAGAGGGGGGAATAGAGAGTCCCCATCCTCACTGAAATAAAATAGGGGTGGCGTGGTCATGTGACAGTGGCAATTGTTCCCCCCTTTGTCATCATCACACAACTAATACACTATCCCTAGGTCAGTTTTGGGAGTTAAAGTTTGTGGAGTTAAAAAGCATAAGATGTACAAAAAAGTTTTAGCTAACCAACTGTGCATGCAGCCCATAGACTGAGGACCCAAAAGCCAGTTTCAGAGCTTAAGATTAGCTTCACCTTCCTACAGAGTTTATCCTGGGCTACTCACAACTCCCAGAATTACTTCCTCCCCACCTTCACCTCCCAGTAAAATGCTGTCCTATCATCTCCTATGTTGTCCAGAACACAGGGGTATTCAAAAAACTGCTCCATGGTGTCTGGGAGATCCTGGCATAGCTTGATCCACCTCACTTTGCTATCTTGTGATACAGTCAGATGGGGGTTGATCTTACAGTTGTTCAAGGTCACGTTCAAGGTCCAAGAAAGCGAGAAACTCCATGAGGTGAGAGATTTACCATGATTTAGCATCAGTTTTCACAATGTTGTAAGAAAACTTGGAATGCTTGGTTTTTCAGTCAATCTAAATAAATAGTTGAACTGAAAACTCATAGGTCAATTGGTTTCTCTTTTAAGATTCTTTTTAGAGGGAAGATGCGGTCAAGACACAGATGTGCAATAATCATTTATTTTGACAAAAATAGGAAACTAATATCATTCAATTATATTACTGAAAATAAGTAATATTAAGCTTCTGATGGATTACAGTAAGAAACAGATAATACCCATTTTCTTCTTTCTCCTCACAGTACAGCTTATAGGCCAGTCTGGTCAGGCAGGAAGCGGTGTGTCTTTCTGTGTCTCTCCTCTCCAGCTCTGTATTGTGTCTCGTTGCAGGATGAAAAAGTTAAGAGAACTCAAATTCTCTTTGTTTTCTCTTTTATAAGTTTTCCTTCCAACCAATAGCATTTTGCCACCACCATGACTTGGGTGCCTTATGCTAAAGTAATTTAGAAGTGGGGGTCATTTCGAATTTGGCTAGGAGCCAATCAGAGGACAGGTCCCTTTTGGTCTCTGGTCATAAAGATAGGGTTACCAAGGCTACCAGGGCTACCAGGGCTACCAGGGAACTTAGATAAAAGGGAGGAGGTCTGTTTCCTCTACCAAACCAGATGGTATAGAATTTCCCATAGAAAAATATATTCTAACAAATAATATCTTACAATGTGCATTTAAAGCAACAATAAACTCATATTGTCTGAGTGAAATGTCTCAATTATGGGGCTGTTCCACATGCTTCTTTCTTCTACAAAGTAGTAGTTTACCAGTGAATACTGGAGCCAGGGTTGTATACAACTTCAAAACAAAAATTCAAAAAATGCATTTAACACATTATTACTCCTAAAATGTACATTGATAATCTTCAGCCAAAAACTCCTTGTTATTACATTTAATAAAACAAAAGCCAATTGAACATGCTGTCTATTATTTAGTTGTCCAGAAATAATGTCTAAATCATGAAACGGCACCATTATGAGTGGTGCCATAATTGCACAGTGCTTGTTAATGCTAAATACTTGCGACTGAACACAATCCTTACCTTGCAAGAGGCATTCCAGGACACCAACAAAGCAAAGACATTAACCATGTAAACTGAAATAGGTTTGCAATGTCAGAACATACATACACACCATTCAGGAGCATGAAAGTATATAAATCTGTTTACTTGGGAACTGGGTTTCAACATCATATGGGATGACTGCTTTTTTTTACCAGTGGAATTTTCACTTACTTTATGATGCATTATGATTAATTAGGCTTATGATTAACAATATACAGTTCAGCACTTACCACTCATTTGGCATTCTTTCTCCTCCATACCTGAAACTGAACAAAGAAACCAACAGTGATGTAAGGGGTACAATATAACAGTTCTACTGTACATTTGGTATCTCACTCGCAACCAATGAGCCACAATACACACTTCAGCACTTACCACTTGTTTGACATTCTTTCTCCTCATTACTTAAAAGTGAACACAGAGGAACAAAAATGAATCAAAAGATTCAAGACAGCAGCTCTACTGTACACTTGCTGCTTCAGTCCTGCTAGCTCTAGTCAGGAGTCTCATACTGAGGCCTTCTCTGGTTCTCCAGGATAGAAGGTTCTGAGACTCACCTGGTTTCCTCCTTCTTATGAACTGGTACAAAGATGTGGAGGCGATGGAAACTGAAATCATTCAGATGACTGACATGAACTCCTGTAGAATAAGCTTGGTCTCTATATCACTCACGGCTGTCCTTCCTGGAAGAAAACATACAAGCAGATATACTAGACTGTCCTGTAAGTCTATAGGTTGTGCATTGTTGAGCTTATACCCCTAAAAAACTGGTGTGCGACCTTTCTTTTTTGAAAAATAAAATGGGAATTGACGTGAAAGACCTGAGGTCTTGTCAGTTAATTTAAATACAATAAAAGACATATCAGCTCTGCATAAATATTCAAATATATATGAATATTTATATATCTCTTTGAATGGAATATGTAAAATATCTCGTGTTGGAGGAATATTTCCGAGATGTGCTGCTTTTTATTTGTTCGGTAAAATACCTGATGAGAAAGGGATGGGGGGCGAATCGCTTTACAGATCTAGAAGGATATAGAATTAAAAGTCTCCTTATTAAGTTGAAAGCGTCTGCTAAACTTATTTAAAATGATGGATGGTGGGTGTTGTCTGTTTTCTTTGTGTGTTGCTCACTCTACTTCTATAATGGGCACACTTACAGTAGGGAGTTTGAATGTGAATGATTGTCGGGACACATTAAAGAGAGCGGCTGTGTTTAAGTATGTCAAGCAGAAATGCCTGTCCATGATCTTTTTACAGGAGACGCACATGGACAGTGCGCTAGAGGCGGACTGGGTCAGGAACTGGAAAGGCAATATTTGTTTTAGTCATGAGTACAGGAGTTGCAGTTTTATTTTCAGAGCATTTTAGATTAGTTCCTGTTTTAACAATGGAGGTGGTGGAAAGACATCTGCTTGTGGTCAAGGCAGTAGTTGAGGGACAGTCATTTGTTTTTATTAATTTATATTCACCAACAAATGCAGGGAGAGAGTGATGGTTTTAAAACAGCTTGACAATGTTCTGGAGAATTGCAATATTGACGATTACCTGGTTTTGGGTGGAGATTTTAATTGCACCCTGCATGACAAGCTTGACAGGAACCACACTGAGCTGCACTCCCAGTCTGCCAAAAAGATTAGGGCGCTGCAGGAGAGGCATGACCTGCAGGATGTGTGGAGGAGTTTCCATGGGGCAGAAAGGCAGTGTAGCTGGTCGCAGGTGTGGGGGGACACTCTCTACCTAGCCAGGCTTGACTGGTTTTACGCTTTTAGTCATCATTTTAGTGTTTTTACTGCCAATTTTATCACATCTACTTCTCTGTCTGACCATTGGTTAGTGCCGTGTACCTGTGTCATTCCAACAGTTAAGAACAAAAGCTCCCATTGGCATTTTAACAGCATTTTAACAAGTGATAAACATTTTCATTCTTGTGTCACCAAGAGCATTAACGAGTCAGTGGGGTCCCTGGAGACTGAAATTGTGGAGATCCAGCGTGTTCTGGATTCCACTGGACACAGGAGGCAGATTGACGCTTTCAAAGTCACAAAGGCCGCACTGGCTGACCTGCTGGGTGTTAAGGCACAGGGGGCTCTGGTCAGGGCTCTGGTCAGTATTTTTTCAGTCTGAAGAGTCGGCTGATCCACTGCCTGTGCTCGGCTGCAGGACGCGAGCTGCACTGGCCTGAGGAGATCAGCAGCAGGGCTGTGGAATTCTACTCCCAGCTGTACTCCAGTGAGGTGGGTGAGCCGCAAACCGACATGCAGCGTTTCCTCAGAGACTTGCCACAGGTGCCGGAGGAGGAGCAGGCTGGACTGGAGAGGGAGCTCACCCTGCAGGAGCTCACTGCTGCCCTTCATGGGCTGAGCACAGGGAAGGCCCCGGGCATCAATGGCCTGCCAGTTGAGTTTTATAGGACCTTCTGGGGTGTGCTGGGGCCTGACCTGCTGGCAGTGCTGCAGGAGAGCATCCAACAAGGGGCACTGCCAGTGATCTGTCGGACGATGGAGGCTTTTGGGTTCAGCCCTGGTTTCATAGCCCTGACCAGGGTGCTCTATGGTGACACTCAAAGCATATTGAAAGTCAACGGTGGCTTGGAGGCCCGCGACTCCCAGGGGGATTACAATGGTGCAGAGGTGGACTCAAGTACTTAGGGGTGCACCTGGGGGATCAGGCCACGGAGCAGAGGAACTGGGAGGGGGTGCTGGAGGGGCTGCAGGGAAGGCTGGGGCGATGGCGCTGGCTGCTCCCTCAGCTGTCTTACAGGGGTCGGGCTCTTATTTTCAACTACCTGGCAGCATCAACACTGTGGCACTGGTTGGCCTGCCTGGAGCCACCAGCGGGGCTGCTGTCCATCCTGCAGAGGGATCTGTTGGGCTTTTTCTGGACTGAACTGCACTGGCTACGACAGGGCGTACTATACCTGCCCTGTGATAAGGGGGGGCAAGGGCTGGTGGATGTGTAGAGCAGGATGACTGCGTTCTGCCTGAAGTTCCTGCAGAAGTTGCTCTATGGGCTGAGCCTCCTGTCCAGGAGGCCGCTGTTGTGCGCCCTGCTCTGTCAGGTGGGGACGCTGCAGGTGGAAAGGGCAATGTTCCTGATGGACATTAGCGGGATGGCAGCAGGCAACCTTCCAGGATTCTACCACAGTGTACTGAGGGCCTGGCAGCTGCTCACAGCCCGACCTGTGTACAGCTCCCTCACCCTGCACTGGCTGCTCCAGCAGCCCATCGTCCGAAATCCCACTCTGGACATTGAGGTGACCTGCTCACCAGGGGCGACTGCCCTGCTGCTCAGGGCCGGGGTGTTCAAGCTACATCATCTGTTGGATGAGGGACTGAGTGGCTGGCGGAGTGCAGAGAGCCTGGCAGGGAAGCTGGGTTTGCGCTCCCTGCCCTGGACAGGCAGTCTGTTGGCACAGGCCCGTGCCACCCTGCCCTCTGAAGGGAAGCTGCTGCTGAGGGAGTGTTTTCTCCAGCACCAGACCCTAGAGCCCCTGTCCGAGTTCCACAATTTGATGGTCTCCCCTGCACTGAGGTCAGATGGGGCCCCCTCTGGGACCCTGTTGAGGAGGGGTCCGCATGAGTTGTCCCTGGATTGTGCGGAGGGTTAAGCCTTCTATGCAGCCTGTGTGAAGGCTCGGCACGAAGTGCAGCTCCTGCCGCTCCCTAATATGCCCTGGAGGGACAGGCTGAGGTAGGAGGGGAGGGGGGGGTCAGTGTGGCACAGTGTGTATCAGCCACCACTGAATAAGAGAGCTGGGGATCTGCAGTGGAGGGTCCTCCATGCTGTTATTGCTGTCAACTCCTTCCTGTTGCTAATTAACCCTGCACAGTCCGACAGGTGCCCGTTTTGTGGGGAGCGGGAGACTGTGTTTCATTGATTTTTATATTGCACCCACCTACAGCCTCTCTTGAGTGCAGTTAGTAGAGTTTTTAATGGTCTTAAACTGGTTTATATCTATTCTGTTTTTATATGTGGTGTTCGGGGTGGGAGGGAACTGCATGGGAGACAGCAGCTCGCTAACTTCACATTGGGGCAGGCTAGAATGGCCATTTACAAGTTAAAAAAAAACTAAAGTTAGTGCCGGTGCTGAGCAGAATCTTGTTGTGCTGTTTAAATGTTTTATTAAGGCCAGGATTTTAATTTACTATAAGTTTTATACACTTAATAAAGACCTTGAAACTTTTAGTAGATTGTGGTGCATAGATGATGCACTATGCACCCTCAGGGAGGGGGAACTCCTCTTTATGTTACCATTCTAGTTTTGTTTTGTAAAACACGTGGAACCAGACAAAGAGAGTTTTTGAGTTTTTGAGAGAGAGAGTTTTTGAGTTTAACATGCACTTTATTGCAACAAACACTAAGGAAACCTAGAACAATCAGTAAAAAACAATTATACCATTAGACAACATGAACAAAACTTAGACTCGGTGTCTCCCCACCTGAGTGTTCATGCACAGAAGGGGCCTGGGCCCTTTTGACACCTGCCCCTATAAGGGTTGCCTGGGAAAGGAGACGGAGGCTCATATCTTTAGGGATTGCCCCTCCGCCTGCCTCCGTTCCTGTTCAGGCAACCGCCCAGCAGATCCTTTATGGTCCAGCCAGGGGAATTACATCATCAACCCTGAGGTGCTGGTGGCGTGTCGTCTGCGCAGTGAAACAGGTCCTGTGGGAGGGACGGAACATCAAGCAGTCGTCATCGCGCAGAGGGACATGGTACTAGTAAGAGACTATGTCAATCTGGAGGTCCATCAGAGGGGCAAGGAGGAAGCCTTTAAGAACTGGCACATTCAAGATCTGGGGGAGCTTAAGATCCCATGATGGGACCCACCTCCGGGGACGGCTATCTCCCCCTGCTGGAGCCCGAGTTCAAGATCTTTTAACCTTTTTAATGAATGATTGCTTCTAAAAATGATTTGGAAAAAAATGAATTTTAATTGTTTTTAAAGAATGATTTGATTTTAAAATGCACTTGTTTTTTTTTTTTGTTTTTTTTTTTTGTTTTTTTCAAATACATTGGGCGTTTGGATTTCAATTTAAAATGCATCAGACTGTTTTGTTTTTGTTTTTATTTTATTGTTTTATTTGTTTTTTGATTTGACTGATGCATTTGATTGATTTACGCACGTTTATTTGAGTTTATGTATTTTGTTTAAGTTTATCACGTTAAGATTTTAAAAAATTTAAGTGATTTTAGAATTGTTAAAAAAAAAATTGAATCATAAGTATTACAATTTTGAATGTTTTTAAATTGTAATGTAAAATACTAAGACAATAAAACAGTATTCTAACCACTAACTGCACCTGGCTTCAGGGTGACCCGACATGTATAGAGGCCTGTGTCTGAGATCCTGGCATCTCTGAGCATCAGGGAGACGTTAGGTGGCAGGAAAGCCGAGCTGTGTAAATAGTTTCATGTGTGTTTAAATAGTTGACTCCTGAGTGGTTGGGATAAAAACAATTATATAGGGATGGCTGGGGGTCAGTATAAGCCACCTAATGAAATGGAAATAAATAAGAGAAATACACATAGGTAAGTTATCATGTCTGAATTTGTGTGAATGTCATATTAAATATGACAATGATGTGATGCTTTGAATGTGTTTTGAAAGGATGATTGAAATTAAGCTAAACCTATAATCAGGGCAGACTGGTACTGTAAAAGTGATAGGGGCTTTACCTGGCACTGCAGTTTCATAAGGTACCTTCCAGGGCTGCCTCAATACAAGCACACCTGTAGAAACTGTGATCAATGCTACCACAGCATGCTTGAAAGAAAACAAAATCAAAAACAACACCATTATGCTTGGTCACAAATCACTTTAGCTGTAGTAGCTTAAGGACAAGGATTAGCAAAAGGTGGATTCTTACACTGAGACTACATAAATATTGAAATGTTATAATACAGAGATCTAGGGGGTCATCAGAGTTACTGCAGGGGGTCCGCCAAATTATTTGATCCCAAAATTAATTTTCTTCCAAAAATTAAAATATGTCTGAAAATACACATTGACATAAATACAACCTGTAATAAGCAAAGACACATTTTCCTATTCGTTTAAAAAAATTACAACATTGATGATGGGACCAGCTAGCATGGGACCAGCTAGCTATCCAATGCTAATAACGGCGCCAATATGCAGCGCCAATAAAACACTGGAATAATTGCATGCCATATTAGCCAAATAGCTACGTATTGTTAGCATAAGTATACGGCCATTCATAATGTGATATACAATGGATCACTTTGTAACTTCTCTATCAAGAAACACTGACAGACCCTACACTTAATCACGAACCACTGGTGAAAGTTCAGAGGATGGGGGTTAGCCATGTTACAACTGCTGCTAAGCGCAAATAAGAGAAGACCCAAAAATATTCAGAGAATTATCTCAAGTTTAGATTTACCTTTAAAGAGACTGAGGGCATTGAATTACCAGTGTGTGTCATCTGCTCTGCTGTGGTGTCAAACGAAAGTATGAAGCCATCAAACCTGCAGCGCCACTTGAAAGAAAAAATAGTGGAATAGTTTCAGGCCCCTTTCAAATCTCTGAAAGGCCAACAGACATTGATGAGACAATCAGCTAAAGTTGGTGAGATAGCTTTGAAAGCCTCTTATCAAGTTGCCCTTCGGATTGCTCAGAATAAAAAGCCATACATAACTGCAGAGGATTTGATATTGCCTGCAGCCAGTGATATGTGCAAAACATTGTTTGGGAATGATGAGTACGTTAATAATCTGAAAAACATTCCACTGTCGGACACAACCATTGCTCGCCGTATTGATGACATGGCATCTGATGTGATGGTGCAACTAGTAGAGAAACTGAGGTTGGCAGAGGCATTTGCATTTCAATTGGATGAATCCACGGATGTGTCAAATGACGCTCAGGTTTTGGTGTTCATGCGGTTTGTCAATCAAAACGAAATACAGGAGGAATTTTTGTGTTGTAAGCAGCTGCCTGAACGCACAAGTTCTGAAATATTCAAAGTGATCGATGTTTTTTTCAGAGAAAATGACATACCCTGGGCACAATGTGTTGCGATGTGCATTGATGGTGCAAGAGCCATGACTGGTTTAAAAAGTAGACTAATAGCGCTTGTCAAAGATGAGGCTCCCCAAGTGACGTGGACGCACTGCATGCTACATAGGGAGTTTTTTGCTGCCAAAGAAATGAGTGCTGAATTGTCAGATGTCATGGTCATGAAATCTGTCAATGTTGTCAAGAAGAGTGCTATGCAAACACGTGTCTATTCCTCTCTCTCTGCTGCTGCGGGAGAAGAACACAAAGCACTACTTACCATTCTGGGGTTCGATGGCTTTCGCATGGAACAGTGCTGTCACGCGTGTTCGAGTTATGTATGTCTATTCGGGAGTTTTTACTTTGCCAAAACTGCACAGAGCTGGCTGCAAATTTCAATGACAATGTCTATGATACTAAACTGGCATATCTTGCAGATGTTTTCTCTGAGCTGAACAGACTCAACAGTTCTATGCAAGTCACAATACACATGCCTTCCAGCTGTATGACAGAATGGAAGGCTTTCTGAAGAAAATCGAAAGATGGAGGGAGCGAGTCAGGGAGGGCACTTTTTTTGTGGGAGATTCTGCAGTGCTCTTGCCTCACGTAACACGCACAATTGTTGCACACTTGGAGGCACTCGAGGGTCAATTTGGGAAATACTTTTCTGAGGCTGACCAAGATAATGCAGCAGATGGCTCAAACTGGCTCAAAGAGGAGGATCAGCTCATCGAACTATCCACTGACAGTACATACAGAAACATGTATGAGACAAGACCACTCAGTTCTGGATCTCTTGCCAGAAAGACTTCCCTCAATTGACAGCAAAAGCTTTTACGTTTTGCAATGACATATCTTTGTGAGAGTGGATTTTCCTCCCTTACCTACCTGAAAAGCAAGTACAGGTCAAGACTGCAAACTGAGGCTGATATGGTGCTCTGCCTGACAACCTCCATCTACCCTAGAATAGACAAGCTGTGTGCCACTCACCTGGGTCAGACCTCTCACAAAGATTGGAGCTGTGCCATCCACAGATAAAGTAAAGCTTAATGCTTCATTGTCCCTCAAATTGTAAATGAAAACATGTCAATATTGAATTAAAACATGTTCTATAAGCACCCTACTGTTATAGATAATGGGGAGTCCCTCCGTCGTTTTTCTAACAGCCAAGGGGTCCTGTTATAATAATTGTTGAAATGCTTAATATGCAACTGTAGAAAAAACTGCTTCCTATTTCCTGTTACTGAAGTAAGACATTTTCTGAGATGGATGTTGAGTGATCCCACTTATATTTGTATTAGTAAAATGTACTGGGAAAGTTCATTAAGTTCATATCGAAATCACCAATATCAAATTTGTATTCTTAATAGATTAAATAGTTCTTTCATACACACTTACATATTTAATTATGCCACTGCATCAGGGCCCGTGGCATAGGCTGAATAGGCAAATGCTAGGGGCACTATTCAACCACAGGGGTGGCCCTCCCTATAAGCAAGATTAGGCAGCCACCAATGGCGGCACTTAAATTTAAAGCGGCATTTTGACAGTTGGCTTCCCCGGGTGGAACCACAGACAAAACACCGCCAGCTCTCTCCACTCCCCCCCCCCATCCCCACTAACACCATGGAGAAAACACCATCAGCACCCATTGGGGGTGGCATTTTTCTGTCTTGCCTAGGGCGGCAGAACGTCTTAATGTCTTAATATGTCTCAAGCTTAAGTTAACGTATATCTTGTGTGTAAAGTACATACCGCACAGGCTCCATGTTTAAAGCTATACATCAGTTCCTGGAAAGCCAATGAAAGCTCCAAAGAAAACAATTCAAATCTTCCAATAGATAGAAAGCGTCTTATCTTGCAGTCACTACCCCCTGGTAGAAAAACAGAGTTGTGCACTTTTATTGAAGATTACTCAATAACCATACACTTGTATGGACTTTGGAAGTTATTTATGCCTAAAGCAAAGTGGTTTCCCTCCCTTTTCCTTTCATGTTAACTGTGTCTTATGATCACCAGATTGTGAAACAAAGCGGTTGCAAAGCCAAGGCGAAATCAACAGACTTTCAGCCAAAGTCATCGGGCCATAAAAACAATTAAAAATACAACAGAAAGGAGGGTGGGGAACATACATGGTTTAAAATGTAACTAAAGTGGAGACAAAACATGATAAGATAGTGAAGTCCAAAGGAGCGATTGTAATTTGCCTCCTAAAGGTTTAATGTATAACTACAAGAACAACAATATAATGTGGGCTGACACATTCTGAAAAAAACAAAGGCATATGTTGAATTAATTTCCCAGAAGATAAATCTTTCCGTCTCAGCCGCTTGTGTTTGGTTTTCCCCCACCTTGCACTGGTCAAAAGGCTACGGTTATAAAAGATCTTGTGATGTGACCTTAGATCCCTGTGCTGTGATGCAGACATGGGAGCCGCACTGATAAGGCTTCATAGGAGGCACTAAAGTCAAAGATCTTTGGGAAAGGCTAGAAAAGGAAGGGAGGCTATGAAAGAGTAGGACTGCTGCTTTCATTTCACAATGCTGCCCTCCAGTGGTGCAGCAGTGTACATGCAAGAATTAGCTATTGCTCCTTCATGCACTTACACACATTAGCACTGCATCACCCTTGTTCGATGAATGTAGAGACTGTCTGGTCACTGAATGATACACCAAATGTATTGCAGCTGGCGTTGTTGTGCACTTGCATATATTCAAACCAAATCATAAGAACATAAGAGCATAAGAAAGTTTACAAATGAGAGGAGACCATTCGACCCTGTCCATTAATAACTAAGTGATCCAAGGATCATTATCCAAGCCATAATGTGTGCCCAAACTGTTCTTTGGATATGCTGTGGCTGGACACAAACTCAGAGTTTGTTAATACAGGATGTTAGAGATTATGTAGAGGTTATCAATGCAGAAAGCCTTCAGATCACACGTGGAATGCATTTACCACAGATGTCTAAAACTCCAAAGGTCTGAAATGCAGAAGCACTGGATAACCTAGGCAGCACATTTCATATTTCAACCCTGTGGCACAAATAATGGGGCTATAGCTACAATATTTCTTAATATATGTCTAACAAACAAATTATCTGCATAATATTCACTGTTGCAGTAGTCCAGGCGGGAGAGGACCAGTGACTGGACGAGCAGCTGAGTCAGAGGATCAAGGAGTGAGTGTTGGGACAGAAAGGCAGAGAGCTGACGGTGGAATGCCCACTCAAGAGTCTTTGAGAGGAAGGGGAGTAGGGAGACATGGCGTTAGTTCTGAGGAGAGGTGGTGTCAAGTGTTGGTTTCTTGAGGAGTGGGATGACAGCAGCTTGTTTAAATGCAGAGGGGAAACAGCCAGAGAGGAGTGAGGAGTTGAGGAGGGAGGAGATGAAGGGGAGTAGATCAAGAACAATCACTTGGAGGAGGCAAGAAGGGAGAGGGTCCTGGGCACACGTTGTAGGTTTGTGACATAGGAGAAGAGAGGAAACTTCAGTGTCCGTGTAGAACCGTCTCGGAAATAAGTGGAGGAGTCGCGGAGATAAAGCAAACAGAACTTTAATCGGGCCGGCTCAGAAGCTCCACTGTCAGAAATAATTCCTTCAGTGAGGCTTAATGTTTACAAACATGAGTACAACTTTATAGGAAAAATGACATAACATCTTATGGTCGTTCATCCAATCAGAAGATATCATAAAGGTCAATCCCCAGTTACATAATACATACATTGTTTTGCTTCTAAAGGAATACAAAAGTCAGCAAAAATGTTATTTTTACAAATTCAGTTATTCACATATATTTATGTTGCATTTTAATTTATAAACATTGTACATTCCATACATCTCAAGAGAAGGGCAATGGACTTATTCTTACTTCATGACTCTTATTCTATTCATTTGAGTAATTTGACATCTCCACCAAAAGTACATTATAAATTAACTACCCATACAAGAATATATGCTACTGCAGATGTCATTTGAGCTGTTTTCACAATGTATTGCAGATTCCTATAATCTGGACAACCTTTAATAGCAGTATTTTAACTTATTTCTCCATTAAGTCAAGCATCACTTCAGCGTTGTGGACCTCAACATCGGTCTGTTCAAGATGCCGTGAGGCTGTCTTTAAAGCCGCGCCCTCGGCCTACTGTGTCTCAAGGAGAACACCAGCGTCTTCTCCATATGCACCTCTGCCACTACGAGTCAGACATCAGTTCCTTCAGGACACGATTCATAATGTGCATATCTGCCATGTGCAATAAATCGGTCATCTGAAGACACAATGTGTGGTTCGCACAACATCAGAGATCCTCCTTATAAAAGGCATCTCTATCACATGGACAGTAGTTGACATTCACACAATCTATAAGGTTTCCAGTAAAGGGACAATTCAAAATAATAATCTTGATCCCAATTTATCACAGATTATTTCAGTACAGCACTCAGCTGTCGTCAGCAGCATCATATCTCCTGTGTTATTGAATCAACTTTACTTCCTAGTGTAAATACTCTTTTGTGTGGAGCTGTCAAACTTTCAAAACAATGTGCTTATCTCTTTGCTTTTATCTGACTTAAATATCTGAGACTATTTTAATAATTATTACAGCAGCTCTTTCAACAACATAGTTAATAGTTGTTAGGTAAATGATGGCTGTTATTAATCTTTTCCTCAATTCATTCTTTATAAATGAACCATCATTTGAAATTATTTCCATAGTTTCATTAGGAACAACTCCTATTATTCCTATTTTCATTATTATTATTTATTTCTCTAATATTTCCTTCCAATATTGCCAGTGTCTTGATTTGTATTTTACCCATTAATGGACATTCATTGTCTCCATATATAAATTTACTTCGAATAAACCTTCATCTTTAAGAATAGATTATATAATTCCTTTTATAATTACATCCTTATTCTACTAAACCTTGTAATGACTGTTGTACACATCTTTGCATAAACATTATCATTATATTTCCCAAAAGTCAGAACCAAATTGGCACTGCTCTAAAGCCAATTCTATCACCCAATAGACTTATGCAATAAAACTTTTTTTTTTTTTTTTTTTTTAACTAGAGCAAATATGTATTATTCGTTCATTTCAAAGCATTGGCTTTGTTATCACATACAATTTTTAGAACTAGTTTTTCACTCAATTCCCATATACAATAATACAATACACCATAGTAGCATTATTCAGTGTGTATCCACTTACATCACATTGAAACATCACATATCATTTCACACTTCAGTCACACATCCAAACAGCACAATTCTTTCAATCCAGTAGTCACTCTATTAAACTATGGAAAGGATAGTTAATGAAATGCCCATAGTCCCACCAGACTGTATCCTTCAATTGCGCTTAGATTTAAAAGAGGTTGGAGTTGTATGACTATTCATGTTTCTTTTCAATCTATTTCCATATTGTTTCTTCAGGCCTTTCTCCAACTTTTCCTGAAAGATAATTTTATGTTATTTTCAGCACCTGAAATCAATCAGAAATTAATTGTTAATAATCTGTCCACCTATTCCTGGACATCGCCACCCTCCTGTTATCAATTGGAATCAGCAGAGTTAGTTAGTTTATCACTTTCACAATATTATGGTAAGCATCGTATGCTTCCACCATCCCCCTCCCTCCTGTCCGTCCACAAACACTGGCATCAGAAGCCATGAGGATGGATTATGGGCCGCAGCACTTAGAGCGGAGGCCAGTGTGAGAGGGGAGACTATGCACTGATGTGTCATGGCATGTGAGTAGGGAACCTGTGGACTAAACGTGAGGGAAATTCATTGTTGCTGGTTCCTGTGAAGACAGATAATAGTAGTTATTTTCCTATTCATCTGTATCAACATCAGTATTATTAGCATTAGTAATGTAACTATTCTCGATTCCCAGGACATTACTGTCGGTTGACAATGTTGCTTGGTTTGTAGTAGTACATCTGTATTTAGTTACAAGGCAGCTCTCTTATCTCTCTCAGTGGGGAGCTGACCTCACAGACACTTTCACTGCCCCAACCCCCCCCCCCCTTTTTTTTTTTGTTTTTTTTGTTTGTTTGTTTGGGGGGGGTGAATCCCTTCTTGATTAATAGGGTATTTCTGTTTGTGAAGCAGTATTTCCATTCAGTTTCATGACTTTAGATTTTAAACTATATCTCATTCAATGATTTATTTATTTTACATTAAGTTATACCTTAAGTAACTTCCTTATTTTCCCTCATATTCCATTCAATCGCCATCAAAACTCTTGTGCTGAAAGTGGCAGCACATTTCTTTCACACATACCAAACTCCCTTTTTACAGCTTCCCAAGCCTCATCAACTTTTAAACCCCTTGTCAACTTCCTCAAACCTTCATCAACATCGCTCAGACCCTCTTAAAACATCACTCTGTATCCTAACAGCTGTTCTTTCTCCTTTTCCTAATTTCTTACTAGACAATTCAAGTTATATTGACATGTATTATTACTATTTATACACATATTTTACTCCATTATTTGAGTTAATAAATTCAGATATTTTCCTAATAAAATATATTTTTAGAAAATAAGCATTTTAATTTATTTCAATAATGATTCCCAGATACCTCAGGAAAACTAATTTTCAAAACATTTGTTCAGTCAATGATTTCACCAATGAAGAGCCTGCTTGGGCACTAAGACTGTCCGCCTGCGCGGCTCATATATGTCTTTATTGTGTCACTTCCTCCTATTGAAGTCCAATCTACACCGGTACAGGTTCAGAAGAACTGTTCCCAAAGCCAGATTGAACTGATCAATAGTTCATTTCTTACCTACACCTTGTATTTAGGGATCTTATATCTGGGGATTTCAAAAAACTCTTCATTGTGGAACTCACAGCTACCAAATGACCACACCTTTAATTTCCTGGAGTATCTGGTTATCTATGTATTCATATCGTCACCAAATTTCTCAGATTCCCATTTCAAAAATTAGCTCTAATTCAATTTTCAACATTTATTTTTTTATTTCTGGTTCGTAAAACTCATTCTAATAGTATTTTTATGTTTTATTTTCTCCTTCAAAATTATGCAATACTAATTTTAGCTCACTTATTCAATGCTCATAATTTATATTTCTATAGTATCCTTAAAATTCTTACCCTTTGACTAATTCACTCATCTTAAATCCAAGGTCTAATTTTAACTTTTATTTCAGGTATTTTATGCAATGCACCAATAACCAAATATTTTCTAAAATAAGACTATAATATGTCACTATACTGTTTACATCCCCCTGCTATGGATTTTACATCAGGCTGTCACTCAGGGCTGCACCAGAGTGCTGCTCCTGTGGATTCCAGCCTTTAGTTTTCCTTTAATTTGACTTTACAGAATTTGTCCATAATATGATTTTTAACAAACAAATTCTTGTTCTTCTGAGTCTTAGAGGACACCGTTACTATTTATTTACTTTATTAGTATTATTATTAATCTATGTATTTAGTGTATATTTTGTATTACTTTAACATTATTCTTATAATAGAATGAATTATTAATTTCTTATTTCTGATGCTTTATGCACTCTGTATACAGTTAAATGTCTAAATCCTCAGTAATCTGTTGTTAAAACATCAATAACTGCGTAATTGTAAAGATGATTCTGAAATTATTGGTTACTTCCCTTCTCAGTCTTATTCTGGACTATGCACAATATTAAAAATAAAAAGAATACAAAACAGACATTTACCTTACATAACCTTCAGACTATTATGTTTATATATATGTACATAAACACACAAAGCACATACAGATTGAAATCCAAAGATAATTCAGATATTAGATTAGTGGCGTGTTTTGTTGACCCTGCAGCGTCTCAAACAGCCCTTAGCATTTATTTATTTATTATATTGTTATTATTAAAAATCAGAAATAATCTTTGAATTACACTACTTTGGGGTTTTCTTGATCTATTATGATCAATTTCTTCTCTAAATTCTTATTATTCAGACAAAGAATTATAGAAACTGTCGGTTTTTTATCTTGCCTTTACCATTTTAAGTTTAACATTTTAAACTTGTAGGAATTCACATACAGACACGTATTTTAACGCCATTATGCCAATCCTATCTTTGCCAACGATGGGGCTATATCGCTGGACTTTATGTACCTCAGGTTCCGTCTGACTTTGACTGCCAATGTCTCATCTTACAAGGGTTTCCTTGCTTAAGTTGGGGCTCAGTAGGCCTCGTCGTACCTTTTGGTTCCCTTGGTATCTCTCCCCGCAGATCTGTCTTACCTGGAGTTCACCCTACTATGAACCTCCGCTGTACAGTCAACCTTTCTGTTTGTTTTACCTCCGCCTCTCCACAGGTTCTCTTTAAATTACAATCTGAGTGCCTCACACAATCCCGAGATCAAATCTAAATATACAGGGTGGTCATTTTTAAAGATACTCACCCATATTTTGGTCCCGGGAGTGGAGGCAAGTTCAGATCCTGTTCGTGACGCCAAGTTGTAGAACCGTCTCGGAAATAAGTGGAGAAGTCACGGAGATAAAGCAAACAGAACTTTAATCGGGCCGGCTCGGAAGCTCCACTGTCAGAAATAATTCCTTCAGTGAGGCTTAATGTTTACAAACATGAGTACAACTTTATAGGAAAAATGACGTAACATCTTATGGCCGTTCATTCAGTCAGAAAATACAGGTCCAGGTCCGTTTACGATCTGTCCTCCCGTGAAGAGGTGATGGATACAAAAAGCAGATGTCCGTCTTTGATGTGCACTAGGAAGATGCGATCCCACGGTGGTTATTTACCTAGTGTCAATCGCTCAGTAACAGAAACATTCCTGCCTATCTTGAGAAACGATTAAGTCATAAACAAATTCACAGCATACATCTGTAGGCTATTTCGGCACTGTGTAATCTTTCATTACTGACAGGAGATTCTAACAAACCAACCTTGTTGACCCTTTACTTGTCCTGCTAAATCTAATCTGCTCAGTCTGTATACAAACTACTTCTAATGCTAGTATTAATATAAAACATTATATAATTATCACAAAACACTTTCTTCAACATCCTATACAGAGTCTTCAGTCCGAGAGACGCGAGAAAGAAGAAAAGGAAGCTTGATCGGTGGGAGGTTTGGGTGTGATGGGAGAGGAGAGGGGACTGTTGAAGAGCCTGCGGATGTCTGCAATCTTGGAGAAGAAGAAGGAGGCAAAATCATCAGCAGTGAGAGATGAGGGAGGAGGAGGGGGAGAGGGGGCAAGGAGAAGGTGGAGTAGGGTTTGCTGACAGTGGATTCGAAGAGTGATTGGAAGTAAGATTTCTTGGCTGAGGTGAGTGAGGAGGAGAATGTAGACAGTAGAGAGCGGTAGAGTTCGAGGGCAGCTGGGAGTTTGGTCCTTTTCCACTTTTGTTCAGTGGCACACAGACTAGTTCGGGTTGAGCTGAGAAAAGAAGAGAGCCAAGCCTGAGGAGGGGAGGGACGGACAGGACGAGACGTGAGAGGGAGGAGGTGAGGGAGGAGAACAAAGAGGATATTGACAGATAGATGGGAAAAACAGTCAATGGAAGGTAAGAGTGAGGGCAGTGGAGGAGGAGACAGAGCAGAGATTACGGCATAAGGTGACAGAGGGAGTGGGTGGGATGGGGAGGGAGGGGAGGAAAAGGGTGAAGGAGATGAAGTTTGTTTGTATCGCAATAAACTTTTATCTTCACATACTTCTGATTCATTGGTCCGAATTATTGGGAATAATCCATACACAGATAAAAGTTGAATTCAACGATATATATTTATACACACAATACTGTGCAAAACTTTTAGGCTGGTGTGAAAATATGCTGTAAAGTAAGAATGCTTTTCATAGACATGTTAATAGATTAAATGTATCAATTAACAAAATGCAAAGTGAGTGATCAGACGAAAAATCTAAATCAAATCCATATTTGGTGTGACCACCCTTTGCCTTCAAAACGGCATCAATTCTTCTAGGTACACTTGCACAAAGACAGGGATTTTGAAGGCATATAGTCAGGTATGTGATTAAACAATACTGAAAATACCGTATTATGGGTTAAGACAAACTCATCCGCATGCACGGCGGCCTCCAACAGTGAAGCCACTTTCTGCTCATTTAGATATACTACCAAGCATTCTGGGAGACAATTCTTCAAATCTACCAACAAAATGAAGTCTCGAAGTGTAACACAATCAGTAGCCTTACTCGCAGTGCACCACCCGTCAAAAAAAAAGTCTCCTTCTCCCGAGCAAACTCCACGTTGCTCCTAAGTCCTATTGATGGATTTCTTGTAGTGCCTGAAATTCTACCAGTAAGCTTCAGGCACCAGCTCATATGCCCGCAGTACTGTGACCTTTACCGTATCATAATGCAAACTGTCTTCAAGAGAGAGGGCCGAAATAACCTCTTGAGCATTACCCACTAATTTGCATTGTAACAGGATGTGCCAAATATCCCTGGGCCAGCAAAGAGAAGCTGCAACGCACTCAAACACACTAAAATAGGAAGCCACTTCAGTCTCTCTCTTACTCTACCTCCTCTCCACTCTCCTTCCTCCAGAGCCACTCCTTCTCATCCCTGGTCCCAAAGTGGTGGAACGACCTGCTCACCAAAGTCAAAACAGCAGAGTCCTTGACCTCATTCCGGCGCTTACTCCAGACACATCTTTTCCAACAGTACTTGTAATATTAGTCCTTTTATCCCTGCTAGATAGCACGTCACAGTTTTATTATATTCCTCGTGTTCTTGATTGTTTTCCTCCTTGCTCCCTTTCCCGTAGCCCTTGACTGTGACCCTACATCTTGACAGCACTTAGCTTTTGCCATCCAGGATGTAGGACCTCACTTACTGTACTTGCCTGTGTAAATTGTAAATTGGAAGTTGTAAAATGTATTATATTTTGAATTGCTATGTTTTATGTAAATTTAATTTGTAATGATTGATGCTTTTATTGAACTGTATTTTTGCACTTTGTTTTGCACTTATGTTGTAAGTCGCCCTGGATAAGGGTGTCTGCCAAGAAATAAATAATAATAATAATAATAATAATAATAATAATAATAATAATAATAATAATAATAATAATAATAATATACACTGATCAGCCATAACATTATGACCTCTGACAGGTGAAGTGAATAACACTGATAATCTCGTTATCATGGCACCTGTCAGTGGGTGGGATATATTAGGCAGCAAGTGAATAGTTTGTCCTCAAAGTTGATGTGTTAGAAGCAGGATAAATGGGCAAGTGTAAGGATCTGAGCGACTTTGACAAGGGCCAAATTGTGATGGCTAGACGACTGGGTCAGAACATCTCCAAAACTGCAGCTCTTGTGGGGTGTACCCAGTCTGCAGTGGTCAGTACCTATCAAAAGTGGTCCAAGGAAGGAAAAGCGGTGAACTGGCGACAGGGTCATGGGCGGCCAAGTCTAATTGATGCACGTGAGGAGAAAAGGCTGGCCCGTGTGGTCCGATCCAACAGATGAGCTACTGTAGCTCAAATTGCTGAAAAAGTTAATGCTGGTTCTGATAGAAAGGTGTCAGAACACACAGTGCAGCGCAGTTTGTTGCGTATGGGGCTGCGTAGTCGCAGACCAGTCAGGGTGCCCATGCTGACCCCTGTCCACGGCCGAAAGCTCCTACAATGGGCACGTGAGCCTCAGAACTGGACCACGGAGCAATGGAAGAAGGTGGCCTGGTCTGATGAATCACAAGTTCAAGGTGTTGACTTGGCCTCCAAATTCCCCAGATCTCAATCCAATCGAGCATCTGTGGGATGTGCTGGACAAACAAGTGCGATCCATGGAGGCCCCACCTTGCAACTTACAGGACTTAAAGGATCTGCTGCTAACGTCTTGGTGCCAGATCCCACAGCACACCTTCAGAGGTCTAGTGGAGTCCATGCCATGATGGATATATATATATATATATATATATATATATATACATAATTATGCCATTTGTCATTTCTGTAAACATGTTCCTCAAAAAAGGAAGGTAGCTAGATGTAACGGCAGCAGATATCTGGAAATTAACTTTTTAATTTTAATTTAGAAAATCTGGTCAGTGGAAAGCTTGCACACATTTTGTAGAAACTTTAAGTAAAAAAATATATGGAATAAATAAATTAATAGATAAAAAAACTAGCCTACACAAACAATATCATTTTTAATTGGATGCAGAACAATTATTACATCGACTGTGAAATACAATAAAGGTATTTTGCAGTCGACATGGTGTTTATACATTCACTTTAACCCTTTCAGACCAAAATTAACTTCCAATCATTAGAAAAATATTTGAAATCTGTTTTCCTAGTCTTATTGCACCTAAAAATGAGGTTCCAAAAAAATTTGGATTTTTGCCCAAATCTTGTATTGTGTTTTTTGAGACTAAACAGCAGGGAAATCAGAAAAAAGTCAGGCATATGTGTGGTTTTCTTATTCACATATTGAAAACACATCTTAGAACATTCCTGAAACTAAAACATAATAAAACAAAATACTCAAAGATACTGTCATAGGCCCTCGCTATATAATTTTATTTGCAGTGAGCAGCCATGAAACAATTTCTATGAGGCACAAAACACAGGTGCACTTTACATTTATCACAGAAGACATGGGTTTTGCCAGTGCAGAATGGCTGCTTGCACCTTCTAGCTTCATTCTTGTTATCAAAGTTTGGCATGTGGTCAACTATGTCCTTCTGAACATCAGGCAGTGACCTTCTCTCAGTGGTTCCTTGTTTCAGTAAAACTCATAGATTTGGTTAAATTTCATTTCTTTGGACCAAACGTCCACTGTAATGGACAATGATTTCTAAAACAATCCTGTGTAAAAACTTATTTTGGAACTTAACATATAACACTGGATCTAACAAATATAATGTTTAAACAGCATGTTTAAACATGCAACGTGTCCCTGCTACTGAGAGAGGTCCAGGAGTCAGATTCAGGTTTCTACGTGTCAGATGAGCAGTACTGACAAGGGAGACACTTTAGTTTACAGTATTAAAAGTTGTGCGTGCGTGCGTGCGTGTGTGTGCATGTGTGTATGTAAGGAAGCAGTTAATCTAACATGCAGTCATCCAGTGAGGATGTACGTCTCTCTAATTGTACTACCTTCTGTATTGGGGCTGCTGTGCATCATGGTGCCTGGGATTTACATTAGGAACCAAAAACAAGGTATGAAATTGTTGTTTGTTTGTAATTGATTAATGTATTCTCATTGTCTAGTTTTCTAGTGAATATTTTCCATCTTGAAAACAGGAAGACCTTTTAATCAAGACATGTTAATTAATGAAATCAGGGGAACATGTGTTTAACCTCTTACACGGGTGCTTCATTGTTTCCAGTGGTGGAACTAGAGTTTTATACATGGGGTGGCCAGGGGGAGGCCAAGGCTATTTCAGGGGGTCCATAGACCATGACAGAAAATTAATGTGTAACCCTAACCTGGCATCTAAGGAGCATGAATGAATCCTATGATTGCTGATTAGAGGTAGAAGTGATATTCAGTGTCTCTACCTCAGAACTGCAGCTCAATTTCTTAATTAATCTTAATTACAAATCCCCATTATCATAACTGTACCTTAAAATCAATTACCAGCCTAAGTTACTAGTTACTAAATCATGGCTAGCCCTACTCTGCAGTAAGTAACTTAGCTAGCTATAATTTCTTACACCTTACGCAAACAGGCTATCTGCAAATTGTGGTAATCTTTTGAGTAACGTTAACAGATTGATAATAACAATTGTTCATTTTGAGTTCAAGTATGAAAATCTAACTGAGTTAATGGATTTCAAATTGCTAAATGTTAACTTGCTGAACACTGACAGCTGTAGCCTAGTTACCCCACATTAGCTAAACATGCGTATACTGTAACTTACAACAGTGCACTGTATATGCGTGTATTACTAGCACAGATGTAATTATAATGTTAGGCTAAATTGGGAACTGATCTCTCTTATCTGATTAACTTAAATCTAAACCCGATGCAAAACCTTAAAACTTACTTCAAATATGATGTTTACGCCAATCGCGAAAAGAGCTTGTGTTGCTGTGGAAATATTCTCTCTTCTTCTTCTGTATTTTCTTATTATTATTATTCTTCTGTATGCTCTTCTTATTCTTATTCTGGTGTTTCTCACAACCAATGTTAATATTCTCTCTTCCTCATTCTCGATTTGAAAAATGCGCAGTCGATCGTCAAAATAAACGCTTCTTTCAACAAGAGGTGAAATGAGATGTCAATCAGCATCAAACTGCCAGTAGCGAATGAAATTTTGGGGTGGCCCCGAACACCCCTCTGGCTCCACCAGTGATTGTTTCTCCTTTGACCTACTTTGATAACCTGTTTCATTGTTTCATGGATGGAATCTAGCAGTTTGATCTATCAATTGAAATTTAATCAGCCTGTTGTGACAGGTGTCAATGATTTGGCATCTGCTTCAATCTATTTGAAATTATACTCAATCATTTACAATATATTTCAGAAATTACCCAGAATAATTCACAGTTATATCAGATAATAGAAACAGGTTATAAGGACATCTAATAATTGAGCAATACCTACACTTACTACACATTTTTAAGTGACAGACGGAACATGCTCTGATGAAGAATGGTTGTATGTTGGAGACAAATCCAACAGCAGTGATTTGTGTGCCAGTGATGTGCAGGACCGAGTGTGCAAAGTGATCACCCAAGCACTCCACTAGGAGACACAGACACATAACCTAACATACAAAGGGTGGAAAATGTATGTGGGAAATGGAGACAGTACTTACACCTTGGGCATTGTCAGCAGCATGGCCAGCTTTTCAAGAGGTTTGTCTCATTTAATAGTTGTCAATCTCAACCTCATTTAATTTATTCTGCTGATAGATGTCAGTCTATTGTTGACTTTTAAATGTGGTCTAAAGACAATTTAAAAGTTGTGAAAAATAAACTACACCCACCGGTGTACCAATTATTTGCTCTTTTAAACTCCCAGCCCATTGTTAGATGCACCTGCCGCGCTGATGCAGACTCTCGCCACAGCTGTGCCTATACCTGTACCCTATTTAACTTCCCTGAACTTTCTTTCAGATCACCTGTCGGCTCACTTGAACTTGAACAAGATGACTTTGCATTTTGTGAATCTTTTTCTTATCAAAACAATATAACAACTGTTAGCAATAGACATTTTATTTAAAATTGAATGCAACTAATACACTACCCCTATAGGTCAGTTTAGGGAGTTAAAAATTTGTGGAGTTAAAAAGCATAAGATGTACAAAAACAATTTAGCTAACCAACTATGCGCACAGAACCCACATGACTGGAGATCTCAAGGAAGTCACTTGTTTAAAGAGTCACCACAACCATTTACAAGTTACGTTTTACTCAATTTTTGCTCAGTTGTGGAGGTTATGGGTGCAAAACTTCTGATGAATTTCCTTTGATATCATTGATTCAATTATCAGTGTCTTGATCATTATTCCCAGGGCAGAGGAATGGATGTACTGTTTTGCTTATCCTCTCTTGAAAGGTGTAGATATGTGAGGCATCCTCAGCATTGTAGAAGGAGACCTGCATCCTGTTGTAGTCCAGATAGACCCCCACTCTTCTGGGAATGGTCTTTGGGTGAAGAAGAGTCTGAGGGTCAGTCAGGGCCTTCAACCTCCTCCCAGCCCATAGACTGAGGACCCAAAAGCCAGTTTCAGGGCTCAAGACTAGCTTCACCTTCCTACAGAGTTTATCCTGGGCTACACCCAACTCCCAGAATTTCTTCCTCCCCACCTTCACCTCCCAGTAAAATGTTGTCCTGTCATCTCCTACATTGTCCAGAACACAGGGGTATTCAAAAATCTGCTCCAGGGTGTCTGGGATACCCTGGCGTAGCTCGATCCACCTCACTCTGCCATCTTGTGATACAGTCAGATGGGGGTTGATTGTACAGTTGTCCAAGGTCACGTTCACTTGTGAGAAAGAAAGAGAGGAACTCCATGAGATGAGACATTTACCATAATTTACCATCAGTTTTCACAATGTGCATTTAAAGCAACAAAAAACTCATATTGGCTGAGGGAAACACTGATCTGGCTGATCCACATGCTTCTCTCATCTACAAAGTAGTAGTGTACCAGATACTGCATACTGGTGTTGTATAAAACTTCAAATGTGCAAATTCCAAAAATGCATCTGACACATTATTGCTCCTTACAGTCCTTCATTTCAAAACCTCCTTGTTACTACCTTTAATAAAACAAAAGCCAATAAAACATTCTGTGTGCTATTTAGTCGTCCAGAAATTATGTGACTCTAGGTCTAAACCCTGAAACTGGGCTATTATGAGACTTGTCATCAATTGCACAGCTCTTGCTAATGCTGAATACTTTTGACCAAACACAATGCTTACCTTGCAAGAGGCATTACAGGACACCTTGAGAAAACAAAGCAAAGACATCAACCATGTAAACTGAAATAGGTTTGCAAAATCAGAACATGCATGCAAATAGTCCACACTGTGCAGGAGCATTAAAGTATATTGATCTACACACAAAAGTGATACTTGGGAATTGTATTTCAGCACGATATCATTTCATATCAGTGGGGTTTGCATTTACTTTATGATGAATTATGATGAATTAGGCTTATGATTAACAATATACAGTTCAGCACTTACCACTCGTTTGGCATTCTTTCTCCTCCATACCTAAAACTGAACACAGAAACCAACACTGATGCAAGGGGTACAAGATAGCGATTCTACTCTACATTTAATATTTCAATTTAGCAGGAAACCAGTGAGCCACAATACACAGTTCAGCACTTACCACTTGTTTGACATTCTTTCTCCTCATTACCTAAAAGTGAACACAGAGGAACAAAAATAATCAAAGGGTACAAGACAGCAGCTATACTGTTCACTTGCTACTTCAGTCCTACTGGCTCCACTCAGCCACAGGAGTCTCATCCACAGGCCTACTCTGATTCTCCAGGATGGAAGGCTGTGAGACTCACCTGGTTTCCTCCAATTTCTTATGAACTGGTACAAAGACGTGGAGGCAATGGACACTGAAATCGTCCAGATGACTGACATGAACTCCTGTAGAATCAGCTTGGTCTCTATATCACTCACGGCTGTCCTTCCTGGAAGAATAACGTACAATCAGATATACCAGACAGTCCTGTAGTCTGTAGGTTGTGAGTTATTAAGCTTATACTCCAGAAAAACTTTACAGCTATCTTCTTTTCTTGTTAAATAAAATTACTAATGGGAATTGACATATTACTTAAAGATTGATTGTAAGTTACTTTGTTTCTTTCTTGATATTATTCTACTATTCGTACACTGTGGGCTGTTGTAACTTTGGAAAACATTCTTGGAATGGTTTTAATCCTAAAGGCTTCTTGCAGATTACAGGCATAATTTCTCTACTGAGATTCAATAGGTCTCACTTACCTGAAGACATCCATGCTCTGAAGACCAAGTTCACAAACTCTTCCTTGCAAATTAAGAATATCCAATATCCAACGGAAAAACTCAGAAATAAAACAATCATTCGGGCCATTCCTAGAAGAAATAAGAAAAGCTAAAAGGCACAGAATGGGTCTCCTAGACAGTCCTTGAGGAGATGTCATTGACTTTGACCCCTAATATTACCCCAGTAATTAGGAAGATCCAGTTTGAGGTGTCCGCTCCCTCAGCCATCTGAACTGGATAATACAGTAGAGATACAGGGGTGTTTCAGTGCTGAGGTACTTGGCATTTTAAGTTGTATTTCTGTCAAGCAAAAGCAAGGCCCCACCCATCAGCAGATTCCATCCATTAAACCATCTGCACTGGAAAAGTTCACCATACAAAACTGGGAGCTTTTAGTTGCTCAGATCACCAATTATTCAGTCCATAATTTCAATGTAAAGGCACACGATTTCTTATACCATCCCACCAAAATATGAAATAACAAAATTACACAAGCATGTGTCTCAATGATGTAAGTATATCCCACAATGCACTTGCCTGGAATTTGAACTCGGCTGGCAGGATCTTTGAGATGTTTGGGTGATGATTCTGGAAAAGGAAGACACTACTCTCAGATAAGTCTTCATTTTTTTTTCCTTCACAGATATTATGATCCAAACACTTACCACAGCGCAGGAGTCTGTCATACATTACACCTTCTACACTCCACTACAGGCCACAGTGAAACTTAACCCAATATAAGGATAATCATCCTGTACTTACTTCTAACCACTAACTGCAGCTGGAGCTCTATGCTGTACTGTGGTTCTGGGGTGACCTGACACGTGTAGAGGCCCGTGTCTGAGATCCTGGCATCTCTGAGCAGCAGGGAGACGTTGCCTCTCAGCAGCTCCTGGTGGAACAGCCTCACCCGGCCCTTGTAGCCCAGCCCTTCGGTCTCCCTGCCACCTCTGTAGTGACAGGCCAGGTCAGTGAAGGTCTCTCTGAACCACCACACCTCCATGGCTGCGGCGCTGACTGTGGGCGAGAGCTGGCAGGGCAGGACAGCCTCACTGCCTTCGTGGACAATAAGAGAGTCCGACTGGGCCATGAGTTCCAGGCTGTGTCCTGTTGGCCAAGGGAGAGTGGGATTTAAGTTTGTTTATGTGCTGAAATTTGAAATCAGAAATCTAGGGTTTTATTTCATTACTTTTGCCACCATTCATTTTAACAAGGTGGGACCACAATTTAAGAGACCTTCAACTGCAAATTCAAAATAACTTATAGCCCTTCTTTAGGTAGCAGGAAAGCTGAGTTGGGTCATTGTAAAGGATGCTTATAATTATATTGTTTTTTATGTGTAATTGAAAAGGAATTTGACCCCTGAGTGGTTGGGATATGTATTTTATAAGGATGGCTGGGGGTCAGTATAGGGCAATGCTGCCTAATGAAATGGAAATAGATAAGGAAGATATACATAGGCAAGTTATCAAGTCTGAATTTTTGTGTTTGTTGTTGTTATTCACACTAAATGTGACAATACTGTCCTTAACTGATACAACTGGTACTTCAACTGGTGTGCATTTGTATTGATCTGCATGCAGAGAAAGGTGCAATATCATGGTGTGTGAAATGTAAATCCGTGTTTGCATTAGAAAATTATTAAAATAAAGCTAAACTTATAATCAGGGCAGACTGGTACTGTGGAAGTGCAGGCAGGGGGTGAGAGGGGCTTTACCTGGCACTGTGGTCTCATAAGGAACCTTCCAGGGCTGCCACCATACAAACACACCAGTAGAAACCGTGATCAATGCCACCACAGCATGCCTGCAAGAAAACAAAACCGTCACGCTTGGTCACAGATCACTTTAGCTGTAGTAGCTTAAGGACAACAAAGCAAAAGGAGAAATCTTACACTAAGACTACATAAATATTCATATAATAAATATTGAAATACTTAATATGTGACTGTAGGAAAAAACTGTTTCCTGTTACTTCTTCCTGTTTCCTGTTATTGCTTCCTGTTACTTAAGTGAGATGTTTTCTGCGATTTATATTTTTATTAGCACAATGTACAGGGAACATATTTTAGTAGTAGAATTGATATTGAAATCAACAAGGTCACATTAGTTTGCTTATAGATTAAACAGTACATTCATACACACTTACATATTTAATGATTCCACTACGTGTACAGTTTCTTTGCTTGAGACCTTAATATGTCTCTGGTAAGTTAACATTTATATGGTTTAAAGTACATACCTCACCGGCTCCATGTTTAAATCTGTACATCAGTTCCTATAAGGCACAAGCAGTACTGGAAAGCAAATGAAAGCACCACAGTAAACAATTAAAATCATCCAATAGATAGTGAGTGACTTATCTTGAAATAATGCACTTTTATTAAAGATTACTCAATAACCGTACACTTGACATTTGAAGTCATCAGGCTGTAGAAACTATTAGAAATAGAACAGAAAGGAGGGTGGGGAACATACTTGGTTTAAAGTTTAACTAAAGTGGAGACACAAAACACTTTCACTTTCATAAGATAATGAAGTTCAAAGAAGTGATTGTTATTTGCCTCATAAAGGTTAATGTATAAGAGTAAACATTGAGCGACATAATAACATAATATGGGGCGAAAAAACAAAGGCAGATGTTAAATTCGTTTCCCAGAAGAGAGGTGTTTCTGATAATGCCATTTGGAAGGTCATTAATGATTGTTTAAATGTGGCACTTAAGTCTAAGACAGTTGGGAAAAGCTGGAAAAGTGGGAGGGAGGCTTTTAAAGAGTAGGATTGTTGCTTTTGCTTCACAATGCTGCCCTCCAGTGGTGCAGTGGGGTACCTGCAAGAATTAGCTATTGCTCCTTCATGCATTTATACACATTAGCACTGCATCACCCTTGTTTGGATGGATGTACAGACTGTACGATACACAAAATGTATTGCAGCTGGTGTCGGTCCCAGGACAGGAACTGGATTAAGGTTGATCCAGCCAGTGATGTTATGTGCGATTGTATATATTCAAACCAGATCGACCCTTTGAACACAGCCATGGGTCCCACAGAGCAGGATTATAACCATTCTACCTGTATTACTATTATTACATTACTCATTTTATGTACTAGCTGGACCTTGCAATCCACAATAGGCCGAGGAATGTGCCACAGATGTGCCACAGATGCAGATGTTTGGAATTGGGTTAAATGAGCATTTTCAATGAGATACTTACCCACTGATGATTTAAAGATAACTGTAAATCAGAGGTTCTCCAGAGCCGAGGATGACTAGCACAGGTATAGAGAACTGAGGGACAGATTACATTGAAGGTTTGATCCACCAGCCAATCTGAATTTCAAATGTCTAACTTGATGTCAGCTTGCGCTTTGCCAGTGGCTGCTAATGTCCACCCAACAGAGATGCCAACGTGAATAGAAGAGGGTTCATAATGTGTAACTGGGAGTTTTGTTCTTTATTTACATTTAAAATCATAGCTTTGATCTTCACACTCATGAAAGAAAAAGGCAGCACAGCATGATAGGTTAGCAAATATATTTTAATATATATATAATATAATATTTATATTTATTTTAGCACAATGACAAAATGGCATTTTTTTAAGTTTAGTTTCATTGAATTCATGGAAAAAGCCACAACTGTACTTTTATTTTAATATACGGTTTCTTTTTTTGTGTTTCATTTAATCTTTGTTCCTTTTGTCACCGTCTTTGCAAAATAAATCTCTCTTTCAACAGGAAAAAATAAAATGACACCATAATAGAAAACAAAAAAACATTTCAACAAGCAGGGAAAACAAAAATTGTTTAAAACAAGGTCACATTCAAATAAAGGATAAAACAGATCAGCGCTCTGCACTTCAGATACCCTTCCTACGTCTCTGTCTGTACTAATGACCAACTACTTCAAGGCTTTTTCATGTAAAATGGAAAAGATGCACCGAAACAGGAAGTGATAGTGAGAACCAGCTGCCTATTAATTCGCTTCTCTTTCAAGAATACTTTACTAATGTAATATCAACAGAATAACGGACAGCTTTATTTTCAATAGGCCGCTTCGATTTCTCTGTTCACAGTTTTGCTTTGTTTCAGTGAAGGTCTTTTCCACTTTATTTTTAATTTTTATACATATACCAGGGGAGTGATTTAGTGACAGTCACCTGCATGTCCCCATTGCAAGCAAGTCCAGTTGTGTTGAAAATCAATTTAGTGTGAGAAATAGTGGGCCAGGCCAAAAATCTGTGGTTGTTAAAATATAATGTTCATTGAACAAAACTGGGAATTTGTACTTTTGCTTCTGTATTGTTGAAACCTGGAAATGACCCTTAAAGCAATATAAACTCCGATTTCAAAAATACCCACTTGCCTCTATCTTCACCCATTTGTGTCAGCCAATGGATGACAGAACACCTCTGAACACTGTCAGTCTGGCGTTGTAAGCCAAGCGTCTTGCATGGTCTCAAACAATCCACAATCAAATACATGTCTCAGGCATGTTTGAAAATGGACACCTCACAAAATCACGTTCTCGGTTCAGCACTGTTGCTCTCAAACCCAATCCCATTTCTTGGTCCATGGCCACACCCATTCTCTTGATCCCCATCAACCAATCTCTAACCTCCTCAGCCCCCACCAGTTTTGTCTTGTGTCCCTCCTACTAGTTTCTGTCTAAGTCCAAGAGTTAAGACACCCGGCCAGGTTGTAGAGCAAAAAAAAAACAAATAAACTTGCCCAATTATTTATGCTGCTCTTCCTAAAACATGTACAATGATCTGGCTTCTCTAGGGTCTACACCTTGCAAGAATCCAGCATCAACATTTTGGTACGTGTGTGCAGTTTATGGGCTGACATCATACTGCTTTGTTGCTGCTATGTGGTGATGAGCCATTTTAAGTTTTTCTCCCCCCACCCCCCCTCTTCTCAAGCTCAAAACTACAGTATTAGCCACAACACCCTCCTCGAGGAAACTAAGACTTACAAATCCGGTCTTGATCAAAGCACTTCAAACCCAAGCAACAGGAAGCTGGTTTCTAGAGCCACATTACCACAGATTGAGCTGTAAACTTGCTCTCTCTATCTCCATACATAAAGATATGTATATATTTATAAAACATCTTATGCTTAATAAGCAGAATGAATTCAAGGGGAATACTTTTCTAACACTTTGCAACTTTTCTGACAGATTTAACATTTTGTTTGTTTTGCATCTTTCTAGTAAGATCAACAGCAATGTGCTGGAAATGAAGTCAGGGGCCTAATACATTTACTGTACATTGTACAACGTATTTTTCCCTTCACCATCCTCACTACATTGCATTATTATGAAGGACTTTAGCAGGATACTTTCCATGTCTTATATATTAACTAAAGCAAACTCTAGTATATTTCTAATATATAGATATATCTGTGCTGACTGAAAGAACTCCAATTTATACATTTATAAAAACTAGTAATTCATCCAATTAATTCCAGTTGGACATGGTGAGTATTTACCCTGATCATCATTTTTTTTTTCTAACCATAACAAGGTATTGTTGCATTGTAGGCAGTAGTAGGCAACTACCTACTATAACCAAACACCATCATCTCGATAACAACGCAGATTCCACACACAGCTCCAAAAGATTAAATCGCTTTAGAAAGAGCACTGTTTACAATTTCACTGGCTTTCACCTTTAACATTTGTTAGAACAAGATGCACAATGATATATATTTGTTGGGACAAAACCTTTTCACTGCATTCCATTCCAGATTTTACATCTATGGGTTCTCAAGAGTTTTGCTAACTCTTGTCCCATTTCAGTGTTAATCTGCCTTGAACATTACATACTAAAAGCAGATTAGGGAGATTTGTAAATTATTCCCAACCCATTTGCACACACAGGCAAAACTACATCAGGCCCTCGTTCCAATTCCTCCCATTTCCAAGCCATGACATTTCCACCATGACTTGCAAAAATACAGTTGGCACTGAAATGGCCAACTTGTAATCGGCTTTGTAATGGGAACAGGACAAGGCCGCAACATTTGGCACCAGTAAACCAAACCAGTCCTCCCTGTGATGGGGGTGGGAAAATAAAAATCTGGATCACCACTCCACACCAAAAATAGAAAGATTATTACATTACTTCACACTTTACCACTTCAGACCATATTAAAAGCACCTATACTTGAATTTGAACGACCTTTAATACTTAGCTTGGACTTCCCCATCAGATTTAAAAAGTGAAACTGAATATTGTTGGGCTTTTCACTGCTGGTTTGGAATTGGAACTGGTGCATTATGGGTGACAAAGTACATATAAAAATGTTAAATAAATCCTTCACAATCTGCTTTATCATTCAATACTCAACTCCAACCACACATTTTTCCTCCACTTTCAATTTCACTTGTTAATACCCCCTCCCCCCAACACACACACACACAGTTAGTAAACATTTTCCATTACATTAAACCATATTTGCATTAAATAAATTAATCAATAACAAAATACTCAGAAGTAAACCCACAATATTTATATACAACTTAATTATAAAAGAAAGGAAGGAAGAAAGAACCAAAGTAGGAAAGACAGTAAAAAGAAAGAAGAGAGCTGCTCCTTACTAAAGAGATTTAGAAAAATGACGTAATGCCAGGTTGATTGACGTCCAGGGCTGTAGTAAGGTATGCCTTCAGTGAAGTCTGTAGCTGAACCTTATGCCAAGCAATAGTTATTTTGCATGCCCTAAATATGTATTTTTTTAATTTTTTAATTAAAAAAATAATTTTTCGAAAGTTAGCCTATTCACAAAACACATAACCAAGGTTTGCGAATGTGGACAAACGTTATCATTACTGCATAAGTACGGACTTCCAGTTTGCACGTTATAGACCACAAACTCACAACTGAATATAAACCAAAACCCTCATTTCCGACACACAAAAGGGAAAAGTGTGTAAAGCACAGCCTCAATGGGAGTCAAGTGCCTGAATATCATACGTTTACTTCTTGCATGAAGATACAAATTGCTGGAATGGTTTTCGATTTTAGTGTTTGGTGTTTCATCCAATGAATTGGTGTCGAATGGGGTTCGGTTTACTGAAAGTTACACCTCCAAAGAGACAGGGATTTTGAAGGTACTGTTTAGTGCAGTTTCAATAGGCTGTGTTTGACATGATATCACAGTGCTTCAGGCTAACACACCCCCATAACACATAAGTGCTGAATCAGGTAAAAATAATAAATGTTGGCATAGTTTGAAATGTTGGGGGGGGGGGAGGGGAGCACTAGAAAGATGACACTCGCACCTGCATTGATCGATTTATTTATTTCCATTAATAATTGTTCCAACCTCAGCAAAACCTGGAGCAAAATCACAGGCGTTGAATGTGCACCAGATAGTAACTGCACAGGAAGTGTCCGGAGAAGGAGCTGATGTTTTCAGTCTATCCCAGTGACCCACAAAGAGGCGATCACCCCAGTGTAGGTTTTTCTGGCCTTGACATTTATAAAACATGTTGGTGATGCATTGGTAGTCCTACAAAAACCAACAGTCTGGATCATGACTGACTTTTTTTTCACGTGATCTTCACGGTAGGAAAAATCATGTTCCAACATCATCTCCTTGAATCTCACTCAACTATGACACAGTTCTGACTGGAAAAGCATCAACTGAACAGCTCCACCTCTCTTTTAGGCATTTATCAGACAGTTTCTATAATTAAATGATTCCCAAACTGGGCTGGTTTAATTCAGGCTGAAAAATACTATTATGAATGGTAGAAGGACTTTGGGGAAAAAACAAGAAAATTAAATCAGTCCAGCAAAACAGTTGTGATGTAACTAGAAATGGGGGATGAAAAGCATGGTCCACTAAAGGACTGCTGAAGGAAAGAACAGCACAAGAACTTCAGATGATGAACAGTATTGACCCTGTATCAAAAGCTGTGGATACTGAGCACGGTGCACAACACATCTAGTACTGGCCAGTGTTGGGGTAAAATTGCCCCCTATGTATTGTCTATACCCACTGTATAATACTCTGCATGTTGGGAGAACAGAGTACAAGGATTTGTATATAACATATTCTACTAACTGTTAGGAATTATTAAGCTGTGTTCTGATATTAGGTAGGCATACTGATCATTTAACCTACTGTAACCATGTAACTCATTGTATTGTTATTCTTATTGTAGAATTATCCTCTAACAGAAGTTGCAGAGTTAACATTGTCATATCTCACTGGAAACGTTAAAAGGCAAGGGGGGCTGAAATTTGTCATTATTGCAGAAATAACAACAATAACATACTCGCGCATAACTATTTCTGTGAAAGTCTAGACACTTGAACTCACGGCCATCCCCTCACCTCTATTTTGGAAATATCAAACCACAATCTCCCTATATTTATATTATATTTTGAGGAACAGCTCAGAGCTGACAACATAAACAATATACATGCTGCTCTTCAGACAAACCAGAAATAAGATAGAGTCCCACGTCATCTACTGCTAGGCAAACCGTGCAGATATGTCAACCGAAAGTCTCGAGTGTGTTAGGAGTTATGATATTGGATACATTCCATGTCTGCCTAGCAACTAAATCTGTAATATGTCCTGCCCCGAAATGGACTTCTGACATGTATAAAACTGTGTGCTGTGGCAGAAATAAAGTGAAGACAAACGATCTGGCATTGTGTCAGTGACTTTTTTCTTCTCGAGCTCGTCTCCTGCGGAGGATCTACCATCCTGCACTGACGGCACTGGGTTATCCTAGTCCAGGGGTTATCCTAGTCCAGGGGTTATCCTAGTCCAGGGAACCTGAAGGGTTTACTTCTGGTGAAGTGGTTGTACTTTAACAGCCAGAATATTAGGAGGGATGGAATCAGAGACTGAAGACATACGGTCTACATGTCTGTCCACATGGCACAAGGATACAGGAATGTCTGGTGCTTGTGGAAGTAAAGGAGAGGTTAAACTTCTCTTTCTACCCATGTACTCACAAACTATCCTACACGCTGTTGACGATCTTCACAGAAAAGTGAGAGAAAGAAAAAGGATCACCAAGCATATTTAAAAACTAAATTAAAAACTAATAATGAAACCCTTTTCAGACCAAAACTATCTAGTGACAAACATCTACATCTCAAGCACCTAGTAAGAAAACCACTTTCTCCTCCGCTACCTCAAGCTATCCAGGCATTTCCTGCACAAGACATTTCAGCATGCGAAAATACATAACACCAAATGCCTAAATCTTCTGTACCTTATTATTACTTTTTAATGGAATTAAGACAATGTGTTTGTTGGTTTGGACTATGCAAGATATTCTGAAGGATAAATTCGGAATTCGATCAGATTACAGGAACCTTTTGGGGGTTGTGGCTGAGGAGATATGTAGTCAATGAAATAACTGTACATTTGAAAGGAAAACTATTTAATTAAACCTTCCAAATCTGCAGTGCTGAAATTCAGGAAATTTGCATGGATGGCTCTAGGCAGTCACCTCCTTCAGGACATGGTGATCGCACTCTGCTTCCCGGCACCCTGCGTTTAAGCGGATCGGCACCAGGTGTTGAATGAAAACTGAACATCTTCCGTTTGGCCTGGCTTGGCTTAAGAACGCTTTGTCACCAGCGAACACTGGAGCAGCAACACGTCTTAAAAAACGCCCGACAGACAGCAACCACAGCACAGCACACAAGACAATGGTGAGCTGAGAAGAAGCTGCTCTAGTCCGAGTAACTGGTGTCATGCTGCCTTGGGGCTCGGGAATAGGGGACCCAGTTGCGGTGCTGGTCAAGGGATGGTCAGACAGGTGTGGGTCAGATAACGGCAAAGCAGGGCAATAAAGGCAAGGCAGGGACGTGGTCGTAGTCACAGGCGAGGGTCGTGGGATCAGGCAAACAGAGCAGCAAGGGATAGACAGAGTCACGGTCGGGAAGTCAGGTAGGGGGTCAAGACGGCAAGGCAGATACAGGGCTCGAGAAAACACGGCTAGACAAGGCACAGGGAGAATGCTCAGAGTTGCAGGTAAGACTGGCAAAACTTCACCCCAACTGAGCAAAGTGAGAGGATTATAAGGGGAACAGGAAATCAGGTTAGGAGGTGCAGGGCAAATGAGAGCAGGGGGTGATAGCAGAAGTGCACAAGGGTGATGAGGAATGTTAATAGGATGATTGCTGGGAGAGTGCTAGGAAAGGCAGGGAAATGGCGGCCTCTAGCGGGGATAGAGGGTGAGTGCTAGGGAGCCATGACAGCTGGAAAATGTGCAGGTAAGAATAATGTATAAGCAGATAAGATGATCAAGGCCAATAAGAAGATTGCAATGGGGTGCTCACTTGGCTCCTTAAATGCATATTTTCTGAATAAAGAGAGGATTTACTTATTGCATTAACCAATAAGTAGTCTTGTTTACCTGGTGCTGACTAGGCAGATGAATTCCAACCAAATGAAAAATTCAATATTATTCATTTCACCCAATACGTTACTGTGGCAATTTTGATTACAATAAGAAAATGAGTGCAAAATGCAGTGTAACTCAAGATTAATTGGTATGTCATGACCTACACAAATTTGTCTTTTCTTTCTTCTGTTCATTTCAATGCTGTTTCACCAGGTGATGCACCCCTGCCCCATTACGCTTTGGGAACGTGGACAGAAAGCAGCAACCGCTTCACTTTATATGGGGGCGACACTCGCGAGACTCCTAGTCACTGAAGAGGGGTGGCCAGTGGAGAACGGAAAGATGCGTTAGACGTGTCAGTTAGTATTTTTTTTTCTGATACTTTACACAGAATTGTCTTGTATCATTTGCGGTTCTCTACATTTTTATTCTTGTCAAAATTGTATTCTTTATTTTTTTCATAGTTTTTTCTTCACATTACACTGCTAAAGGCTTGGTCCTTGGCACATGGAGCAACAGTGGAAAGGGTGAAAAAGCCATAAGGTTAATAGAAAATTGTAAAATTGACCACATTAGCTAGCTAACTGATGGACGGATGGACTAACAGACAAGACACGGCACAGAGATAGAAAGGAAATTAATCAAAAACACACCCGGCCTCGCTGACAAATTTCAGGCCTTTGGCAGAATTTGTACACAGTGGTAAAACAGCAAAATCTCCCGCAGGAAACAGGAAAGCTGATCATTTTTGCTAGGGTGAGGGAGCTCTTGGGAGTGTCTTCATGAAGGGGCTCCATAAAGACTCCATTTGCAGAACAAAGTAAGGACAGTTTTTCATATTTTTGTCAAGTGAACTACAACACTTCAAGAAACACTGTGCCGTGCAATCTTTAACACGCAAAATAATTAGGGAAAGAATTGAACAAAGGGCGACTTGTGTAAGTATATATATGTGTGTGTGTGTGTGTGTGTGTGTGTGTGTGTTTATTTATGTCTGCTAAGGCTTCAATTGGGTCATGGAAACCACAGTGATAGCGTGTTTATCATCAGAAAATTAAGTTAGATAAACATCTTTATAATAAACAACTCTGATTCTTTATTTTATTACATTTTTAAAATAGTTTGTGCTGGCTACTACAGGACAGAAGGGAATTTATAACTCATAAATATTTAAAAAGTGCCCAATACTGATAATTAAGATTACAGTTATAAGAATTAATACAGCTTGTATTTATTGAATGCCTTGTAGTTTACAGTTATTTTTTGTTTTTCTGTTTAGAATTGAGCAAAGTCGTGTCCAGAGGATTCCTGATGTTCAGTCCTGCTGTGACCTCAGTCACTGAGAAGCAAGATCAGATGTTTGTGTTTATTCTTCTAAATGTTTCATTAACTATTTGTGAATAAAATTGGTGCTTCTTATTCCTTAATAATGCCTCAGCTGAGTGATTCGAATATACGATGTTACATGTCTTACTGTTGTGTTTTGATCTGTGGCTACTGCACATTTACTTATTTAATATTAAATGTGTTATTTAATTAGGCTTGGTTATGTTGAGCATGTATAACATGTCAGCTTTTAAATAACTGAGTGTATTGGATCATACACATTTTTGAAATATTCTCTCAAGCTTCCCGCATTGGTACCTCACCAGGGAGAGAAAATGAAGCAATGGCATTAAAAAAGACTAGTAGTTCTGCTCTTCTGCAATATATTCCTATAAGATCAAGACCAGGCTCTGAAAACACTTAGGCTACAGGATGAGCACAGCAAAGCAACGAGAAACACTGGATGCAGGAGAAGAGCAAAGTATAATGTGGGGGATTAACATTTGCAGATCAACACACAGATGGAACGACGTTGGTCACTAACAAGAACAAATCATTCAATTCATAGAGCAACATGGTAAAAGGTGCAATGCTTGTCTGTGAATGTCTCTCAATCTACCTTGCTAACACACCACGTTACCACAACATTGCAATAGCAACGTAATATAACGTAATTTATGTTGCTACAATGTGGCAACCTTGTGTGTTAGCAGAATATGGTTGCGTCACCCCTCCTCGATGGAAGAAAACCTAGATTGTGCAGTTCGCCTAAAAAAGCATTTTCATTAACACTAAAGTCAGTAGAATTCACTTTCCCATTCCCATAAGAATGTATGCAGACTCTCGCCCTGCTGGGGCCATGTTTGATGAGAGTGATGATTGATAGTACCGATGATCTAGGATGCCTGATCTACACTCTGTGTTTTGATGTCAGTGAGAGAAGAGTATCACTCACTCTGAAAAATAACTGCGAGTATTGTGCGTGCTAAGACAGAACTGCGCATGTGTGAATGGTATTAAGGAGCGCAGAGTGGAGCTGTGGTGTGAAATAAAAACCGTGAGTTTAGAAAATGCAGTTTTACACCCACAAATTGTATTTTTCCATCAAAACATGCTCGCTCACATACACACACCCATCATGATGTAGCTCTGAAACAATAGCGAGCCACCAAGACGTGCCACTGAAATGTGTTTTAATATCTGCCCTGACCCCCACTTAAATTAATTTGCGAATAAAGAAGGCCTAGCCTATATAATATTGTGTGTTTTTTCTGCCTCCTGAATAGTCACACTGTCCATTCAATGCAATACACATGATACACTGTTAGAGTTCGCTTTTCACACACCTTACAAAACATGTATTTTGTGAATTGGAATTTGTAATATTTATGCCTTGAACTGAACTGTATCTTTGCACTTTGTATGTGCTTATATTTTGTAAGTCGCCCTGGATAAGGGCATCTGTTAATAAATAAATAATAATAATAAATACAAATTAATTAATCAAATCAGGGGGTCATTTTAGCAGGATGGTTTAACTTGAACACATTTCTACTCTCACCAATTGTCTCATGGCATCTCTAACTTCCTGAAATTATGCAAGGATAAGTTGCGAATACAAACCCTGGTTATCTGAAAAAGGAAGTACTACTCAAGGTGGGGGGGGTTGAAACATTACTATCAAAGCTGACATTGGCCCCTGTGCCTGTCACTCAAACAGGTACCTTCCCACTTCTTTTTTGTATGAAAGGTGACATCTGCACAATCTTCTTCTTTTGCCAGGGCTCTCTCATGACCTTGCAACCCTTGGGCAGTGCTTCCTTTTCCAGATAACCATGGTTGCATTCAAAACCTATTGTTATCTTTCAAGTCAGAAGCACTGCTCAAGGGGGAGGGGTAACTGTGTAACAAAACCATCACAAGGGAAAATGCAGCAAGCTGATAAAGGAGCCTGCCCCAAGGTGTACAGCTAGAGGGCCTCACTGACACAACTCCAGACAGGAGCCACAGGGCCTACGGTTGAAGCCGTCAATTTGGGAACTTTCAAAAATAGACTGGACATAATCCTTGGATCACTTAAATGGCCTCCTCTAATTTGGAAACTCTCTAATGTTCTTAAGGACTAAAACAGACCACAACAAATACAAATTAAACTACTCCATTGCCAAGCTTGGCAGCACCTTCCACCTTCCATAGGCAGCTGAGGCTCCTTAAAAAGGGTGTTATGCTGGCCAGGGAATAATTGACTGATTGACCAACCATACATGAGGCTGCAATTTGCTGCATTCTCATGCTGGCCAATCAGTCAATTAAGTCTCCCAACTCCAGCTGTCTGTGAACAGCACAGTCTCTTAAAGTGGCAGGGCACACTTTGCTGAAACACAATCTTCATATTGTAAATATCTAGGCCAGTGGTTCCCAATCCTGGTCCCGGGGACTCAGTGTCCTGATAGTTCTTTGTTCTCTCATTTCCTTAATTTAACTAATAATTAACCTAATCAGAGTTTATTCAAAATTGTAAACTATTGGAGATGTCAGGTTAAATATAAAAGTATACAAGGCACGCAGATTCTCCAACGTTTTGTAATTTTTAACATTTTAAAAATCAAGTAAAACAAATTTCAGTTTCAGTTAATTAATTCAAGGTGCAGTTGGATCAGAAACCTGCAGGATATTGGCTCCCCAGGAGCAGGATTTGGAAACACTGATCTAGGCCTATATTTTCTACTTTGTGCAAATTGCAGATGCCATAGTAAATGTATGTGGACAATTTATCCACAATAGAAAATCAGGCCATTAGTGTTCACAATGGTTAGACATTTTTATCTGGGATTTATACTTTTTCTGCAAACCACAGGGGACCTGTGATAGAAGTGAGTTGCAAGCTAATAATCTGGCATACAAACATAACAGGTCCTTTTTTGGACGTGAACATTATAATTTAAGAATACTAGTGAAGACAGTAATTGATTTATCCTTGATTACTGCAAATGTATGAATATATGGACACCCCACACCCCCTGGTCGAGCTTTGCAATCTCCTGCTGCTCTCTCCCACTCGTATTGAGCTCCAGCACCTCATCATTTACAATTAAGCTCTGCTGCTGGATATTAACAAGTGTTATACACCGATCAGCCATAACATTATGACCACCTGCTTAATATTGTGTAGGTCCCCCTTTTGCCAGCAAAACAGCCCTGACCCGTCGAGGCATGGACTCCACTAGACCTCTGAAGGTGTGCTGTGGTATCTGGCACCAAGACGTTAGCAGCAGATCCTGTAAGTCCTGTAAGTTGCGAGGTGGGGCCTCCATGGAACTGCCTTGTTTGTCCAGCACATCCCACAGATGCTGGATTGGATTGAGATCTGGGGAATTTGGAGGCCAAGTCAACACCTTGAACTTGTTGTTGTGTTCCTCAAACCATTCCTGAACCATTTTTGCTTTGTGGTAGGGCGCATTATCCTGCTGAAAGAGGCCAATGCCATCAGGGAATACCGTTTCCATGAAAGGGTGTTCATGGTCTGCAACAATGCTGAGGTAGGTGGTACGTGTCAAAGTAACATCCACATGGCAGGACCCAAGGTTTCCCAGCAGAACATTGCCCAATGCATCACACTGCCTCCACTGGCTTGCCTTCTTCCCATAGTGCATCCTGGTGCCATGTGTTCTCCAGGTAAGCGACACACACGCACCCGACCATCCATGTGATGTAAAAGAAAACGTGATTGATCAGACCAGGCCACCTTCTTCCATTGCTCCAAGGTCCAGTTCTGATGCTCACGTGCCCATTGTAGATGCTTTCGGCAGTGGACAGGGGTCAGCATGGGCACCCTGACTGGTCTGCGGCTACGCAGCCCCATACGCAACAAACTGCGATGCACTGTGTGTTCTGACACCTTTCTATCAGAACCAGCATTAACTGTTTCAGCAATTTGAGCTACAGTAGCTTGTCTTTTGGATCGGACCACACGGGCCAGCCTTTGCTCCCCACGTGCATCAATATGAGTCTTGGCCGCCCATGACCCTGTCGCCGGTTCACCGCTTTTCCTTCCTTGGACCACTTTTGATAGGTACTGACCACTGCAGACCGGGAACACCCCACAAGAGCTGGAGTTTTGGAGATGCTCTGACCCAGTCGTCTAGCCATCACAATGTGGCCCTTGTCAAAGTCGCTCAGATCCTTACGCTTGCCCATTTTTCCTGCTTCTAACACATCAACTTTGAGGACAAAATGTTCACTTGCTGCCTAATATATTCCACCCACTGACAGGTGCCATGATAATGAGATTATCAGTGTTATTCACTTCACCTGTCAGTGCTCATAATGTTATGGCTGATCAGTGTATACTACTGTAATGAGGGGGGATATTTTGAAAAAAAAAAACATTTGTATAAGAATTATAGCAAAACATATGACCTTTGATATAATATACTGTATAATATGTAATGTTCATATTTATATAAGAATAGTTCATATCGATTATTATTTAGCTAAGTAAGATTGACCATGTGATCTAACAAATTGAATTATCTGCATAACTATTAATTTTGAATACATATAAGAACTACAAGTAGAAGAAAATATTCAGTAGATCAGAATTATACTCATAGGTTATGGACAAAAGTTAAATTAATAAAATGAACATTACAATAATTTCAAACCAACATAATATCTTTGAGGTTATGCAATTCATTTTAATAGCTTTGTTAATTAAAACTAAGAGATGTGCATTTTCTGTGGTAAAAGAACAACAACTATGAAACTTCAGAGCATGGAACATATGTTAAAGTGTCTGAAGAAAACATGTAATTAATACTTCTGCAGATGAACTTATTTCTATGTAAGTTCAAGCTTGTTGCCAATATGTAACTAGACATAATGCACACATCTATCCTAAGCATGTAAAGAATAGGCAATGTGAATAATCCAGAGCTCATATCATAGCACTAGATTTGCACATTTTACAAAGGTTAAACATTCAAGCCCATACAGACTTGTATCAGCTTTTATAAATGTTTTGGATGGGTTTGTGTTAAGGTACAATGCTTCAGTTGAAGCAACCCTTCGGGTCCCAGTGAATCAGGCACCCCAGTTTGCGCTTCCAGTAACAGATGAGGCTTTTCAGCAGGAGACAAGCCCGGGAAGTAAAGTCACTGACACAATGTCTGTTCGTTTATCTTCGCTTATTGAACATTTCACACAGCCTTTTATACATCTACAAGCAATATTTCAAAGGAGGTTCGGGGGCCGTCCCGAACCTGGATGATATTTTCTTGGCATATGTCCCGGGGCAGTTCCGAGACAAGGGAAGCAATAATTGATAAGGTATTCTTTCTAATTGGGGAAACAATATTTAATCCAGACATGGAAGCACTGGTACCAAGGACACAGCACACACTATACTGATAAGAACATGTTATATAGTTTTGGTTTGTTAACTAAAGAATGTCCACTGCAGTAGAAATTATCTCTATCTGTCACACAGATAAGTCTGAGCAGAGAAATCCTAATAAAAACAAGGAAACCCTTATAAGAGCAAGTTTTAACTAGTATCTTACTGGAAAGCAATTTTACCCCAACAGTTTGAATTTATGCATTAGAAGTATTTGTTTCCCTTCTATAAAATACAGTGAGATGTGAGCACTATTATTGGAATATTTCCTTGGTTCACAAGGATCAAATATGTCTCAAAACAACTGTAAATAATAATAATAATTTTAAAAGAATTAGACCAATAGGAAGGTATAAAAAAACATAGGGCAATTAAAATGTCAATTCATAGTTTTTAACTTTGTACTGCATTTCTAGTTCTACCTGTTTTCTAGTTCTACAGCGATCTTAGGTCACATGATTATCTGGAAACAGATACAAATAAAATACTGATGGGTCAAAAGAAAACTCCTCCATAGACAGCATGTCAATCCAATAGGATCAAACTCAATGTGTTTTTATGCTAAAATAAGTTAAACAATTTATTTCTTCAAATCTCAAGGCCTATTGTCCATAGGTCTGAGGATTGCCCAGTAGCAAACCAACACCAGTGAAGTAAAGAGAATGACCTGCAGTAGTGTAAGTACAAGAAAACCAAGCTGGTCAAACTTCAAATGAGATCAAGTTTAAATTTGAAATTATGTTGAAGCACTAAAGCCAAAAATGGGAAGCATCAGAGTGTTGGAATTGGAAGTGAATCACTTATATTAAGTTTTCCATGAGTTAATGTTTTGGAAAATGCCAGTGTAACAGGGCTCATATGTAATCAGTACAGTATAGCGGTTATGCAGGTGTATCAGAGGTAAAGCAGGGATGTGGATTCAATTGCGGACAAGACTATAGTCTTAGTAGTGGTCACAAGCAGGAGGTCAATCGATCAGATGAACAGACTGGACAAGGGAAATCCGAAAGGCAGGTCATGAGAGAATAGCTAAAGGTCACAAAACAGGTAGTCAGACCAAAACTAGGGCTTGATAGTGCAGCTAAGAGGCAGACAATACTTAGCAATAATAGCAAGTAGCTAAAGGAACAAAGGGTTATATATACTGTGGGGAGTTAACTAGGGCAATGAGGAACAGGTGGAGATGGTTAAGTGATTGAGACAGGAGTGAATGATGATGAGCGGAGATCTGGACATGGCTTCGGAAGGGTAAGGGAGACATCTAGTGGCAGAAATTAGAAGTGCTTATGAGGGGAATGTCACAATAGCTCTCACACTCTCACGAATGGTTGCTGAAATCAAGCCTGAACCAAACTAGGACCGACTGCTCTGGGCTCCACTGCAAAATAATCAGATAATCAGGCAACTAATATTCTCCAAATCTCTGAGCTATCCTGTGCATTGTAAAAAGGTTACACTTGTCTTCCTGTAATTCAGATATACCCCACTCTGCTGGGGATGCTCAAGGTAAGGGGGGTCTCAGGGTTAGTCAGAGCATTCATCTTACCATACTCACAGCTGAGGACACAGAAGCCCTGCTCAGGGCTCAGGGTTAGCTGCCGTTTTTTGCAGGTTAACTTGGTGACCCAGCTCCAAGAATGCCTTGCTCCCAGCCTGCACCTCACTATACCACCTCTTGACACAGTCAAATGGGGGCTGACTGTGTTCATGTCCAGGGTCTCTGTCACTGAGGAGGATAAAGACACCATCCACTTTTTGTAACACAGAATAGGAAAATGACCAGAAAGTTTGTTTAATAAATTCATTTATTGTACAATTATTTGTGAATTAGTCACAGCAAGTCTGACACACACACACACACAATACCGGTACTACAGAAAGTAGTTAAACAACAGTAGCATTATATATATCAATCACTGCATTATAAATTAAAAACATATTTAATTTAACACAGTTTATTGATCATTAAGACTGCAAATATACAAATATGATGCATTTTTAAATATAGAATCACCACCTTTGTACAATGTTAGTGTATTCATAGTGTTAGATACTTGTTCTTTAAATTGCATAAGAATAAATCTGAATACAGATACTTACCTGAAAATTGGTGTTACCGCCCTTGGGCAGAGTTGTACACTGATATTTTTAGAATTGGTGTGAATTCAACAGACTTTGGTCACCTGGTTTATGATTCGTTATCAGTCTCAGTAAGAAGAAAACTATAAGGATCTCAGCAAAACACCAGAAAAGTTCCTTTCAGTGAAATTACCATAGAATAACTCTAATCTCTTACTGAACTCTATAGCAATTAGTAACCTATTTATGTAATATTTATATTATAAATTATATACTATTAGTACAGTCACATTAAATCATTTAATTATGAAATATATCATTTTATTGAGTTTGGAAATATACATAAAGCCAGCTGACAGCAGACAAAGAAATGGAAATGTATAATTTTGTATTCAACTGTATTGTAACAGATGAAAGCACCATCGATTCCTCAGGTGATAGGAATGGCTGGAGTATTCTGGCTTCTGGCTTTTGCACAGTTTCACCCAGTTCATGCTAGTGTATAATAACATACAGTGGTTTCCAGATTGATTCATATCCTTGATGAAATGTCTCAGAAGAAAGGCAAGTGTGCAATATTTTTTTTTTTTTAGAAATATGTAAAATATGAATAAACAACACTAGACACAGCAGCAAAATACAAATAAGGGGACTTTTTTTTAATAAAGGCGTTAAAAAAAGCATTGTAAACACTTACTGTAACCAGGCCTTCTGCAGACTTGTAACTGATACTAAATGCAATATACACTTTTCCCACAAGCATCCAAAGGAATGGGCCATGTCTATACTCCTGTCATCATTATCATCACAACAACAACATTCACATCTTCTGAACCCAGATTGTGTGTTTTTCTTGTAGCCCTGGTTTATATGGGGTAATCTAGTGCTAGATTCTTGTTCCAAAGTTCTAGACTTGCACCTTTGCCAGAGGTTAAAAATCCAAGCCCATAACAACTAGTATCAGCCTTTCTTTGTGGATCATTTATGGATGAGGTTCCTCTTTCCCTTTACTTAAATACTGGCTGAGAGACTTGGGCTAAATAATCAGAGGGTCCTGTTCATTGTTCCCAGGGGAGAAGAATGGACGGACTGTCTTGTCAATCTTCTCCTTTGAAACTGTAGATGAGTGAGACAGCCTCAGCATTGTAGAAGGAGACCTGCATCTTCTCATAGTCCAGATAGACCCCCACTCTGCTGGGAATGGTATTAGAGTCCAGGGTGGTCTCTGGGTCAGTCAGAGCCTTCAACCTCCGCCCATCCCAAAGACTGAGGACCCAGAAGCCAGTTTCAGGGCTCAAGGTTAGCTGCCCCTTCCTGCAGACTGATGCCCTGGCGACCCCCAACTCCCAGGACCTCTTGCTCCCCACCTTCACCTCCCAGTAGCACCCTCTGCTGGTCACTGTCTTGTTCCCCAGCACACCCAGTACACAGGGGTATTCATCAAACCGCTCTGGGGTGTCTGGGAGCTTTTGCTTTTCTTCTGTCCACCTCACTGCTCTGCCATTTTGGGAAACTATCAGGTAAGGGTTGATTGATTTCATATCCAGGGTCACTGTTACTGTGGGAAATGATTTGAGAAGTACAATGGTTTACTGGTTTACCTGATACAAGCACTCTCAACCTCTCTTGATTTAGTCTTTTTGTCCATGTTCACCTTATACTATTATTTAATAAGAAAAGCAAAAATACTATTTTGTAGGTTGATCCTTCCTTATTATTTAATTAGAATGGTTAATAATATGGGATGGGGTTAAATGTCCATTGGTTGTTAAGTATTAAGGTGGGTGTTGGCTTACAAAATAACAATAATAATAATAATTATTATTATTATTATTATATATAATTAATTTTAATTAATAAAGCATACATTACCTCGTGACTGGCATCTCTTCAAGAAATAACCTGGATGAAATAAAGCAAAAATGTTATATTGTAAAAACTATTATACTTATAAATTCTTCCTTCTTTACAGACACTTTCTATGCAAGATCTAGGTTTCTTTACTGTTTATAACGTATCTGAAGCGAGGATAAACATCTTCTTTTAATATGAAAAAGACATAAAAGACATGTGTTTAGAGTCAAGAAATAGCAAATGAAACACCAGTAATAAATACATTTTTTTTTTATAAAGAAAAATAGCAAAAACATTATGGGACAATGTAAGTGTCTTAAAAGATGGAAATAGTCACTTTTAATCTCTAACTTCACATGAGATTCCAAGATGGTCTTCCTTTTAGAGTTGATCTGACATGTGTAGACGCCAGTGTCTGAGAGCCTGGTGTTGCTGAGCTGCAGGGAGACGTTGCCTCTCTCCAGTTCCTGATGAAACAGCTTCACCCTGCCCTGGTGGTCTGGTCCTTCTGTGTCCTTCCCATTGTTGTACTGGCAGACAAGGTCATTGTGGGTCTGTCTGAACCACCTCACCTCCAGGGCAGCTACACTCCTTTCAGGATGAGTTTTACAGGGAAGGACAACATCATCACCCTCAGGGACTTCCAAAAAGCCTGACAGGACCACTAATAATAAATATAAATTAATTAAATCTTTAGTTGCAAGGTTTTTTTTTTTTTTAATTTATACTCTTGAGTCGCTGCTGCGGTGTTGCCTGTTTGATCTTCTCTGTTTTGACTGACCTGTAGCGCTATTCGCTATGAGAAAAGCGCGGTATAAATACAATTGACTATTGGCAAAGTAGTATTATATTTTTTTTTTGTAGTTGAGGAGTTAAAGAAACGCACACTAGTGCAAGAAACTGTAAGGTTGTGTACTTGTGCGGTTTTAACGGATCCAATGGGCAATGTCCTTGACTGACAACTTTTCTGATTACGGATTAATCAATTGGATTAATGAATTGAATGTTTAATGAATAAACTTGCCAGCAATACAGCACAGTATAGTTGTGTGAAAGGTTTATGATTGTATTGAGTCATTATAGCGGTAGATGTTCAATCGAGCCGGTTCGTGTCGATAGGAAACTGCTGAGTCACCGCAGCGCTGCTTAGTAATCGATCAGACACTCGGATCAGCGGAGCCGGATCACGACCTGCTTCTACAGCGCCTTTACATGATCCGGATCCACTGAGCCCGGACCCGATCCGGTGTTACGGAGGTTTGTTTCTCTCAGTGCTTGTTATTGTGTGGAACCAAGTCACACAATTCCTGGTTGTTATCCAATAGTATAGAGCTGGGGTTAGTCAGTCAGTCAGTCAGTGAGTTGATTGACAGCTGTTCGCTTTTCCTCATTCTATACATAAGCAGCTAAAACGTGCATCGTTTGTCGTGCGGACATTGTCAACCTCGCCTCCGTCAGCGGCGGCCACAGAGCTGCGACTCACATCTGAGGCTGAGCAGCAGTTTGCGTGTATAATGCTTGAAAGTGTCTATCTATCTATATGACTACAATAATCTTTAACAAATTAAAATGTAAGTGGTCTGAAACCATTTTAATACAAATATATACATTTATTTAACCATGTACTAAATATAAGCAACTATAAGTGTTACTAATTCACAGATTTAGTCCATGTCTGTACCTTGACTATACCTTGACCAAGAAATTTGGACTCTGACACAAAATAATTGACTACCTCTGCTGTAGAACATTCCTACATTATGCATATTGCACTAAGGTGTCTGTAATATCATTTTTCCGTGCAATACTTTTTTAATACTGTATTAATGATTCCTCCTGATTTTGGGGGTAAAACATCACAATGCAGGTATAAATACATATAAGACATAATTTTATAACACATACGACATAGGACACAAAGAAAAAAAATGATTTAAATTGAAGAAAATGTATACACAGCTTAGTACATATTGTTCTCATCATTATTAATATTGTGTTCTGTTCATTGTGGACCTAAATTGATTATTGATGTACATCTGTATCTTATTTGTTTAATCATGTCACTATTTTCTTATTTTATAATAAACATATATTTGTATGAAGGACTATGTCAATCCTTTACTTTCTGCTTTTTTGTGCTGCTTAAATGGAAGTAACCTACCAATTTCAATATGTAGATTATGTATATTATAAATAAACCAGTATTATAACAGTGGTATAAGGTGCTGCAAGAGTTATAACAATCACATTACATTGGTATGAAGGATTTTGTGCAATTCAAATAAAGTGACATATTATAGGTCGTATCACTTTCCTATTACCCTTTTTTCAGTGTTATTTGCTTGAATACAGAATAATAACACACTCAACACTAATTCAAGTAAACAGCGTTACAAAATAAAAAGGCTAGTTTGCCATAGTAAAATGTACAGGTAGGCCTTTTCAATGTAAATGTAAAACAAATATAAACAGAAAACATATATATAGATTTACATGTTGTTGTATTTATTAGATATACATTCAGTTTTGAGTGTAAGTGTTTCCTCATATTAAAAACAAACAAAAAAGCTTCTGTAGGTCATTGCACTTTTAATGAAACATAACAAATGTTTGATCAATGTTTTTCTTTTTTTTCTTTTAAAGTTAAATAAGTTAAACATTCAGAATTTGAGCCCAAGTAACTTCTTTGTGAGGTTCCCTCAATGGCGCCATACCTCCAACTTAAAGGTTTGCCATGCCCTTGTAAATAGTTTAATAAAATGAAAGGATGCTGATCTGATAAGATACGGCCAAAATATTGCAAAGGACAAATTGTTTTAATTGATCATTACATTTGATTAGTAAGTACTTTACTAGATTGTATTAGGACTTTAAACTAGAGTTTCCATTTTATCTGGTATAAATATCAGAAGAAATAATAATTGCTGAATAAAGTCCTTTTATTTATTGACCCCCACACATACAACCCACAGTGATCAAGTTCTCTGAAAATGAGACCGGCTTGATGTGCAAGTTACCACAATACTTGACTAATATGAATTTAGATTAGCGGTCAGGTTGATCTGCTTGAATTGACCTTGAGGCTGTTTCGTTCAAATAGGATATATGTTTATTAATTAAATGTAAATGAACAACATGTAATGGTAAAGGTAGGAGGGAGAAAAGCAGGGTGAATAAGATTAAAAGAGAGAGAGAGAAAGAGAGAGAGATCTATCTATTACTCAAGTTTGACTTGAGGCACAAAGCATGTAAAATAAAATTAAAATAAATTTTAACTCTACCCGTTCCTACACTTAGAGCCCATACACAACTAGGTTTTATATAGCTGTGATTTACCTAATTCTTGAATATTACACAAAGCTTACTACCTGTCTGGTTTATTAAGGTTCATTTAGGCAGAGTGCAATAGCGGGGAGGTCTTCTTAAACGGCGTCGACTTGAGGATTTGGTTGCCATGCTTCCAGGTTGTTGGTAGAGAAGTTCTGGTCCAGATTCCTTCCTGGGTTTCCACTTTGGTGTCTTCCAATCTTCCTGGGTTCTTCTCCAAATTGCTAGTTTCCATCCATGGGTTTTATATGTTTTAGACAAAAAGATTCTAATCTCTGTCCCTCCAATTTCTGATTGGTTGGTTCGGGTGTCATAAATTCAGATGTCCTGTTGTTGGGCTATAACTCCCCCTTTTGCTAAAGTGTGTATTGGAAAGTTACAGCCTTCATGAGTTTTAGATTTTGTCCCTAAATAGTTTTTTAAGGATAACTTCCTGAGTATAAGTATGGTGGGTTTAGTATTCACATTTCTGAGGTCCTTAAGTTTAATTTGATTTGAATTTGAATTTGAGTTTAATTTAATTTAATATGATTTTAAACAAGGTGGCATGTTTTGACATTGTAAAGGTTTATCTTTTAGTTTCCATCTGCTGTAGTTGTATAACTGTTTTGGATTGTGGATCTTTAGAATCCACCTTTTGGACCTCAGATATATATGTACTAGGGAGGGTTTCAATCTTAGTAAATTGTAATTGGTCAATTTAAAAATAATGTCCATTTGTGTTCATTTTAGGGCTGTCGCAGTGTCCACATTCTTTTGGTCACTAGGGCTCCTCTTTTCCTCTTAAGAGGGAGCACCTCTGTTACATTGTGGCAGTGATGGTGATTTGGGTTTTTGACTGGAGTTGGTCTGAGTGCCATGGTCCCTTGTCCTGCATGATATTAATTTAGAGGGGGGGAACCTGTATTAAACTGGTCATTTTTGGTGTTTTGCTACTAAATATGAAATCAACCATTCTTTGTTTCCAAGGTTTTAGTTGGTATGCTTGAGGATGGGACAGGGTGGTCTCTGGCTCATTCAGAGCCTTCAACCTCAACCTGTCCCAAAGACTGAGGACCCAGAAGCCAGTTTTAGGGCTCAAAGTTAGCTGCCCCTTCCTGCTGACTGTCTGGTGACCCTCAACTCCCACCTTCACCTCCCAGTAGCTGGTCTCTGTCTTGTTCCCAAGTACACTGGGGTATTCATCAAACTGCTCTGGGATGTCTGGGAGCTTTTGCTTTTCTTCTGTCCACCTCACTGCTCTGCCTTCTGATTTCATATCCCGGGTCATTGTTACTGAGGGAAATTATTTGAGAAGTACAATGGTTTAATGGTTTAATCACGCTCAACCTCTCTTGATTTAGTCTTCTTGTTCATGTTCACCTCATACTATTATTTACTAAGAAAAGCATTGTCATGTTCCAGTTTGTCTTTAAAGACAAAAATACAATTGTGTAAGTTGATCCTTATTTATTATTTAATTAGAATGGTTCATAATATGGGATGGGGTTAAATGTGCATTAGTTGGTAAGTATTAAGGTGGGTGTTGGCTTATATAATAATAATAATAATAATAATAATAATAATAATAATAATAATAATAATAATAATAATAATAATAATAATCATCATCATCATCATCATCATCATCATAATGAATAGATATAAAGTCATTGCAGTTTTTAAAATTAATAAAATTTTCTAACCTCAACATCCAAAGTACAGTGATAATGTTTAGTCAGTTGAATTCACTGAAGGACAACAACAATATTCTTAGTTAGATTTAGTTATAATACCTCTTTTTTGATTCCTGCAGATACAGTACAAAACCACTGTTATGGTCACTCCCACTGTCACTGCAACTGCCACTCCCACTAACAATGCCACTGCCAATAAGGACTCTTCTGACATCTGACCTAGATGACAGAGCAAACACAGGGATGAGTCCAGTGGTCTACTCTAGAACAGTCCGGTAAAAACCACACAGAGAATATTTATAATATTATGGCTTGCTGTGGAGGTGAGAAGAGCATTTACATATATACAGCTGTGGAAAAATCAAGAGACCACTTAACATTGATTTCTGAACTTGAAGTGGTCTCTTAATTTTTCCAGAGCTGTATGTAAAAACATGTAAAAATGTTACAAATGCCGCCAATGCAGCTCTGTAGGATTAAAAATTAGGAGTAAAATTGGGAAATAAATACATAAATACAATATCCGACTGTTTTACTTGGCTCTGAATGGTCAGCTGAGAATACCTTGAAGGTTCTTATGGCATTTGTAACATTTTTACATGTTTTTACATTTAGCTCTGGAAAACTTAAGAGACCACTCCAAGTTCAGAAAGCGGTCTCTTAATTTTTCCAGAGATGTATGTAAAAACATGTAAGGGTTGTGGGGGGATGCCAGAGCCGATCCCAGCAAGCAAAGGGCACAAGGCAGGAACACACCCATGATGGGACAACAGTCCATCGCTGGGCACACACACGCTAATTTAGCATGGCTAATTAACCTAACCTGCATGTCTTTAGACAGGGGGAGGAAACCAGAGCACCCATAGGAAACCCACACTGACAGGGGGAGAACATGCAATCTCCACACAGACAGACAACCTGAGCTGAGACTCAAACCCAGGCCCCCTGCAGCTGTGAGGCAACAGCACTAACCACTGTGCCACCATGCCTCCCAGAACTAAACTCATTACATACACATTTCATTTGGGTAGTTTATGGAAAGATTAACATGAGAATGTGCTCTATACATTAAATATTAATTTGACTTTAAATACAGTGAAAGCTTTGACCTGTGTCAGGTGCACCATGTTATACAATTATTTGACCCCTACTGGATGATAAGAGAAAGAGAGCTAATGACCAGTGAAGATATGTCTGACATTGACCTTCATCGACCTTGAATGACAAGGTAAGGATGCCATGAGTATTTCAAGTAGGCTGGGCATTTAATAGGCATGAGACGAAGCAGTGCTTGATAAGGCTGAACTGGCACTGCAACACTTAAAGCTAAGGAGAGGAGAAAGCATACCTGCCAGTTTGGTCTCAGAAGGTGCAGGGGGATACCTCAACAGCTCAACGAATACAAAAATCAAACCCCTGTCAAATAACATACAGTGATTTTTTAGAATAACACATTTAATGAATAAATTGCTGTTATTAAGTAGCAGTATTAGGCATATCTTAGTGCTTAACCTATCATCAGGCTTGACATTTGAAATTACTCATATGGTTTCACTCAGTTAATTAAAACATTAATTAAACAATACATTTACACACAGGTTTATTTCAGCACAGTTTGCATTGACATTACATGGAAATCGAATAGCATCTCAGACAAGTTAAATTGATATCTTGTTCATGTCACTTACCAAAATTCCATGTTTATCACAGACAGATAACTGATCCCGCCACAAGTTGAAATCCAGTGCGTTTGTAAGAGAGACAATCATGTCACTGCAAATCAAACAGATAACCAATGCACTGTGAACCATAAACTAGCAATAGTTAACTGAGAAAACATGAAACTTAAAACTACAGATATACATCTATCAACAACAGTATTTGTGTACACTTATATAAACCCAGCTACGTCTGAACTAAAATGTTAGACATATTAAATACAAATCAGGCTATGCTTATAAAATTAATAAATATATCTCCCTTTTGTCACCTGGTCCACACCTGCTGCTCCAGAAAATAACTCTGTAACTCTGAACCGTTTTTTAACAACAGAAGAAACACAAAGATAGACAAACAAGCAAACTAACAAATAATAAACAATTTAAATAAAACAAAACAAAACAACAATTGGAAATACTGCATCCCAAATTAAAAAAGAAAAATATACCTTGACACATCCTCTCTGAAACGGAGACGGACAGAAACACTTTCACTTTCTCATATTAGTGATGTTGAAAGGAGACATTATAATGATCCTCATATCAGTGGATTAATCAGTAACTACTGAGAATGAATGCAGAGCTGAGTTTGTATTTTCAGTAGTTGTAGTATATGAAAAAGTCTTAGAGTCCCTATATTTGGTCTCATATTGATATGACTTTTCATTAGGGAACTGTCTTGTTGTTTTGTATTGCTACAGCTCCCTTGAGATTCTATTAGTTCTGGTAACTCTTGAGGGGGTCTTTAAACAAGTCTGATAAAACCTCACTCTTGCAAGGTCAAAAAATCACTCCCTATGGTTGCTTATTAATCCAAAGATAGTGTGATAGTTCTTTTAGACCTAATCAACATGTCACAGTAAAAGTTTTTCTTCATTTTGATCAAAAACTCAGAAGAGGTATGGGTTTTATTCAGTTAGATGTTCTGTATTGTATCCTTCTGTTTTTCCCTAAAATTGAAAGTTACTTGTGTTGTGTTTGAGGTTGATTCTGCTGCTGTTCAGAAAGGAATTTCACAAAATGAAAAAAAATAGATGTAAATGGATAGAAAAAATTGTTACGTTAATATCAACACAACAATAATAGTAGTTAACATTCCTGTGGTACATAAAAGGAAAAATATAATTAATAAATACATTATTGCACTGCAATCACAACTACTACTAATATTAATAATGGGATTTATGGTTCCAGAAAGGGAAAAGAAGTTTAGTCCATGTTATTAATTCAGGATCAGAATCACTTATTTTCTCTTTGACCCATGGCTATGAGTGACAGAAGAATGGAGGGAGATCACTGTCAAAAATATGAATATGCATAAAAATAATTTGTACTTGATTACATATTGGTAAGTTACAAATTGGATATTTGTGAGTTACCACTCGCATATATTTGAGAGTTGGACAGAGCGTTAAATAACTGTCAAAAATACATCACAGAGTTTACAGGCCAAGATTGTGGATTGTGAAACAATCGATGAGGATTTAACATAAGGAAACCTTGCAAACATTTTGTAAAGTTTTTTTATTTTTATTATGGAATATTGTAAAAAAAAAAAAAAAATGAATGTGCTTTCTTCTCTCTTAATATGTCAGTGCCAATCTTGTCAAAATGCTATATATTTATTGTAAAAACTATGCATGTGCAGTCTCACAAACCAAACATTTTGTCATGTCTTTTGACAAGTTAATAACTAATTTGTCTTCCTCAATGGTAGGGTTTTTATTGGCACAGTTTCGGATTTTAATTAAACGTCTTGATGTCCCAACAATTCTCTCAAAGTCATTTACATCCCGCTTTCCCTTGTTTAGACTCACTTAAAACTCTTAAAATCTTGAAATAGAAATAGTTTTATGTGATCGATCATGAAGAAGCAAACATTTTAATTATATTGGTAAACCCTCATTACTGGTAACTACATGTAATATGGTAATGCTACTATAGACAGTTTTCTGGATGACAACGTAAACACAAGGCACTGAGAGCACATGCACCCAGAGACGTGCAACTGCCTGTGAAACCAATATGATTTTGAGAAATGACAGGCACATGTTTCTAGATTTACCCTGTGGAAATAAATCACTACCCTGAAAACATTGCGGTTAATACAACTAACTGACCCATTGACAACGGTGTCAGGACAAGTTTATTTGTGATGGCTAGAGGACTGGGTCAGAGCATCTCCAAAACTGCAGCTCTTGTGGGGTGTTCCCGGTCTGCAGTGGTCAGTACCTATCAAAAGTGGTCCAAGGAAGGAAAAGTGGAGAAACAGCGACAGGGTCATGGGCAGCCAAGGCTCATTGATGCACGTGGGGAGCGAAGGCTGGCCCGTGTGGTTCCGATCCAACAGACGAGCTACTGTAGCTCAAATTGCGGAAAAAGTGAATGCTGGTTCTGATAGAAAGGTGTCAGAACACACAGTGCATCGCAGTTTGTTGCGTTTGGGGCTGCGTAGCTCCAGACCAGTCAGGGTGCCCATGCTGACCCCTGTCCACTGCCAAAAGCTCCTACAATGGGCACGTGAGCATCAGAACTGGTCTGATGAATCACGGGTTCAAGGTGTTGACTTGGCCTCCAAATTCCCCAGATCTCAATCCAATCGAGCATCTGTGGGATGTGCTGGACTAACAAGTCCGATCCATGGAGGCCCCACCTCGCAACTTACAGGACTTAAAGGATCTGCTGCTAACGTCTTGGTGCCAGATACCACAGCACACCTTCAGAGGTCTAGTGGAGTCCATGCCTCGACGGGTCAGGGCTCTTTGGCGGCAAAAGGGGGACCTACACAATATTAGGCAGGTGGTCATAATGTTATGGCTGATCGGTGTATATATATATATATATATATAATTATGCCATTTGTCATTTCTGTAAACATGTTCCTCAAAAAAGGAAGGTAGCTAGATGTAACTGCAGCAGATATCTGGAAATTAACTTTTCAATTTCAATTTAGAAAATCTGGTCAGTCTATCAAGTGGAAAGCTTGCACACATTTTGTTGAAACTTTAAGTAAAAAAATATATGGAATAAATAAATTAATAGATAAAAAAACTAGCCTACACAAACAATGTAATTTTTAATTGCATGCAGAACAATTATTACATCTACTGTGAAATACAATAAAGGTATTTTGCAGTCGACATGGTGTTTATACATTCACTTTCAGACCAAAATTAACTTCCAATCATTAGAAAAATATTTGAAATCTGTTTTCCTAGTCTTATTGCACCTAAAAATTAGGTTCCAAAAATGTTTTGGATTTTTGCCCAAATCTTGTATTGTGTTTTTTGAGACTAAACAGCAGGGAAATCAGAAAAAGTCAGGCATATGTGTGGTTTTCTTAGTCACATATTGAAAACACATCTTAGAACTTTCCTAAAACTAAAACATAATACAACGAAATACTCAAAGATACTGTCATAGGTCCTCGCTATATAATTTTATTTGCAGTGAGCAGCCATGAAACAATTTCTACGAGGCACAAAACGCAGGTGCACTTTACATTTATCACAGAAGACACGGGTTTTGCCAGTGCAGAATGGCTGCTTGCACCTTCTAGCTTCTTTCTTGTTATCAACGTTTGGCATGTGGTCAACCATGTCCTTCTGAACATCAGGCAGTGACCTTCTCTCAGTGGTTCCTTGTTTCAGTAAAACTCATAGATTTGGTTAAATTTCATTTATTTGGACCAAACGTCCACTGTAATGGACAATGATTTCTAAAACAATCCTGTGTAAAAACTTATTTTGGAACTTAACATATAACACTGGATCTAACAAATATAATTTTTACACAGCATGTTCAATCAACCAAATGAAGATATAAATGTCTAGATATACTTTTTTTATTATTATCTTTATTTCTAGGCAGACGCCCTCAATAATAATCCAATGTAATTATAGTTGTCTTTACACACAAAGTTCACAATGACAAAGTCACCAGCAGACAGATTCTAGTCACCATCATTCTCACTCAGGTCATCTTCTGAACTATCATAGTCAGTGGTGTTGTTAAGCGATATGTTTATGTCACTTTCTTCTGAGCTACTGTAGACAACAGTTTTCTTAATGGGAGCCTTTTTCTTCTCTTTTTCAGTCTTTTTATTTTCTCTGTCATTGTGTGCCTTCTCCAGCTCCAGTTTTCTGGTGTATCAGTCAAGATTTTAGTTTTTACTTTCTTCCTTTTCATTCTAGGTTTAGTTGCTGTGGCTTTAGGGAAAGGCAGTATGTCTCCTGGGGACACATACCCCAAATGCGCAGGAGAACCAGTAGCATCACTTATGGATGAGTGTTCAGGATTCATGATTCTGTTTAATTGGTCAGGCAGAGTAGCAGGTGGCTCCTCTGGGTCTGGAACTGCTGATGAGCAATCAGGACTCATGACATGGGTTGATGGTACAGGCAGGTCAGCACTGGTGGACGGCTCTTCGGGGTTTGGCCTGTCTGTGACCATGAATGGGGCATAATCTTCCCCATGACTCTTCAAAAATGTGTGGTCACATGACCAATTTTGTCTATGGTTGCCTAGAAACAAGGGGTGGCTCAACTACTCTACAGGCTTAAATCACCCCACTCTCCCCAACTCTCCACGCATATTAATATTTTTGACAGTGATCTCCCTTCATAGATAAGGACCTGATTGTGTTCTCATTCACATGTGCATTATGGGAATGTTTAACAGGACATGGGCTGGACTGCTCTTGATATTATCCCAGCTACCAGTATATAAAGCAGTCTAGAGCTCAGGGGAGTTTTAACAAATGCAATTCAGTAAGAACAGTTAGAAGTATAGACATTGGCTATTAGGTAAAATTGAGGGGAAAAGCGAAGAGACCAGCCAGCACAGGGAGGGTTGTCCTCATCCCTCATTCACAAACAACACTGGTCTTGAGGAAATTAAAAAAATAAAACACTCACTAAAATTACAATGAACAAGGAGTTAATGTGTATTTGACTGTATTGCATTGTCATAGAAACTAGAGAGCATAATTCATTTTCACATTCTTTAATTTGTGCTTAGAGGCATTCATCTATCTCGTGTTCAGATATGATATGAGGTGGTTCAGGAATGAGTTCAGTAACCCTGTCTACCTGTACAAAGATGAGAAGAAGACAAAGGGCTCAGGGTATCAGGGCAGAGTGAGGCTGTACCACCAGGATCTGGGGAAGGGCAACGTGTCCCTGCTACTGAGAAAGGTCCAGGAGTCAGATTCAGGTTTCTACGTGTCAGATGAGCAGTACTGACAAGGGAGACACTTTAGTTTACAGTATTAAAAGTTGTGCGTGCGTGCGTGCGTGCGTGCGTGCGTGTGTGTGCGTGTGTGTGCATGTGTGTGTGTGTAAGGAAGCAGTTCTATCTATCATGCAGTCATACAGTGAGGATGTACGTCTCTCTAATTGTACTACCTTCTGTATTGGGGCTGCTGTGCATCATGGTGCCTGGGATTTACATTAGGAACCAAAAAAAAGGCATGAAATTGTTGTTTGTTTGGTGTTGTTTTGCCGTGAGGGCGGGATTTACAGGGAGGTGTGGATCATGGGTCTCCATTGGTCAAGTAGGTTTGAGTGACGGTTCTTCCTAACCCAATCAGTGAGCAGGGTGGGCTATCCTCAAAATCCTCATAGTTGCAATAACCAAATGCCTAATATAGTGAAATATTTTTTGTTAGTTTTGTTTTTTTATCAATCTGGAATGATTGCAATGTAATCATTGTTTCATGGATGGAATCTAGCAGTTTGATCTATCAATTGTAATTTAATCAGCCTGTTGTGACAGGTGTCAATGATTTGGCATCTGCTTCAATCTATTTGAAATTATACTCAATCATTTACAATATATTTTAGAAATTACCCAGAATAATTCACAGTTATATCAGATAATAGAAACAGGTTATAAAGACATCTAATAATTGAGCAATACCTACACTTACTTCACATTTTTAAGTGACAGACGGAACATGCTCTGATGAAGATTGCTTTCATGTTGGAGACGCTCCCAACAGCAGTGATTTGTATGCCAGTGATGTGCAGGACCGAGTGTGCAAAGTGATCACCCAAGCACTCCACTAGGAGACACAGACACATAACCTAATATACAAAGGCCGGAAAATGTATGTGGGAAATGGAGACAGTACTTATACCTTGGATATTGTCAGCAGTATGGCCAGCTTTTCAAGAGGTTTGTCTCATTTAATAGCTGTCAATCTCAACCTCATTTAATTTATTCTGCTGATAGATGTCAGTCTATTGTTGACTTTTAAGTGTGGTCTAAAGACAATTTAAAAGTTGTAAAAAATACATTATACCCACCGGTGTACCAATTACTAGGTGTATATTGTTGCATGAGTTGAATGAAATGCTTTTAATAGTGGTTTTTGACATGTTTCAGTCTCTCTGTGTTTCTTTTAAGACTTGAATTTATTCAATTATCATTTCAGTTGCGGGAAAAAGTTTGTGAACCCTTTACAATTACCTGCATACCTGCATAAGTGGCTCCTGAAATATAGTCTGATCTAAGTCATAACAATATGTGTTTCTTTTAGACTTTAATTTATTAAATTATCATTTATACTAATCATAATAATTTTTCATTGTTCTAACAAGCCAAAGCACAAGTTTTTGCTCTCTTAACCTCCCAGCCCATTGTTAGATGTACCTGCCATGCTGATGCAGTCAGTGCTCTCGCCACAGCTGTGCCTCACCCTGTTTAACCTCCCTGAACTTTTTTTCAGATCACCTGTCGGCTCACTCGAACTTGAACAAGATGACTTGCATTTTGTGAATCTTTTTCTTATCAAAACAATATAACAACTGTTAGCAATAGACATTTTATTTAAAATTGAATGCAACTAATACACTATCCCTAGGTCAGTTTAGGGAGTTAAAGTTTGTGGAGTTAAAAAGCATAAGATGCACAAAACAAATAGCTAACCAACTGTGCACACAGAATCCACATGACTGGAGATCTCAAGGAAGTTACTTGTTTAAAGAGTAACCACAACCATTTACAAGTTACGTTGTACTCAACTTTTGCTCAGTTGTTGAGGTTATGGGTGCAAAACTGTCTTCTGATGAATTTCCTTTGATATCATTGATTCAATTATCAGAGTCTTGATCATTATTCCCAGGGCAGAGGAATGGATGTACTGTTTTGCTTATCCTCTCTTGAAAGGTGTAGATATGTGAGGCATCCTCAGCATTGTAGAAGGAGACCTGCATCCTCTTGTAGTCCAGATAGACCCCCACTCTTCTGGGAATGGTCTTTGGGTGAAGAAGAGTCTGAGGGTCAGTCAGGGCCTTCAACCTCCTCCCAGCCCATAGACTGAGGACCCAAAAGCCAGTTTCAGGGCTCAAGACTAGCTTCACCTTCCTACAGAGTTTATCCTGGGCTACACCCAACTCCCAGAATTTCTTCCTCCCCACCTTCACCTCCCAGTAAAACGCTGTCCTGTCATCTCCTACATTGTCCAGAACACAGGGGTATTCAAAAAACTGCTCCAGGGTGTCTGGGATTCCTTGGCGTAGCTCGATCCACCTCACTCTGCCATCTTGTGATACAGTCAGATGGGGGTTGATTGTACAGTTGTCCAAGGTCACATTCACTTGTAAGAAAGAAAGAGAGGAACTCCATGAGATGAGACATTTACCATGATTTACGATCAGTTTTCACAATGTGCATTTAAAGCAACAATAAACTCATATATTGGCTGAGAGAAATGCTGATCTGGCTGATCCACATGCTTCTCTCATCTACAAAGTAGCAGTGTACCAGATACTGCATACTGGAGTTGTATAAAACTTCAAATGTGCAAATTCCAAAAATGCATCTGACACATTATTGCTCCTAAAATGTACTTTGAGAATTCTCAGGCCTTCATTTCAAAACCTCCTTGTTACTACCTTTAATAAAACAAAAGCTAACATTCTGTCTACTATTTAGTCGTCCAGAAATAAAGTGACTCAAAGTCTAAACCCTGAAACTGAGCTATTATGAGAGTTGTCATTAATTGCACAGCTCTTGCTAATGCTGAATACTTTCAGCCAAGCACAGTCCTTACCTTGCAAGAGGCATTCCAGGACACCTTGAGAAAACAAAGCAAAGACATCAACCATGTAAACTGAAATAGGTTTGCAAAATCAGAACATGCATGCAAATAGTCCACACTATGCAGGAGCATTAAAGTATATTGATCTATACACAAAAGTGATACTTGGGAATTGGATTTCAGCAGCATATCATTTCATATCAGTGGGGTTTGCATTTACTTTATGATGAATTATGATGAATTAGGCTTATGATTAACAATATACAGTTCAGCACTTACCACTCGTTTGGCATTCTTTCTCCTCCATACCTAAAACTGAACACAGAAACCAACACTGATGCAAGGGGTACAAGATAGCGATTCTACTCTACATTTAATATTTCAATTTAGCAGGAAACCAGTGAGCCACAATACACAGTTCAGCACTTACCACTTGTTTGACATTCTTTCTCCTCATTACCTAAAAGTGAACACAGAGGAACAAAAATAATCAAAGGGTACAAGACGGCAGCTCTACTGTTCACTTGCTACTTCAGTCCTACTGGTCCACTCAGCCACAGGAGTCTCATCCACAGGCCTACTCTGATTCTCCAGGATGGAAGGCTGTGAGACTCACCTGGTTTCCTCCAATTTCTTATGAACTGGTACAAAGACGTGGAAGTGATGGACACTGAAATCGTCCAGATGACTGACATGAACTCCTGTAGAATCAGCTTGGTCTCTATATCACTCACGGCTGTCCTTCCTGGAAGAATAACGTACAATCAGATATACCAAACGGTCCTGTAGTCTGTAGGTTGTGAGTTATTAAGCTTATACTCCAGAAAAACTTTACAGCTATCTTCTTTTCTTGTTAAATAAAATTACTAATGGGAATTGACATATTACTTAAAGATTGATTGTAAGTTACTTTGTTTCTTTCTTGATATTATTCTACTATTTGTACACTGTGGGCTGTTGTAACTTTGGAAAACATTCTTGGAATGGTTTTAATCCTAAAGGCTTCTTGCAGATTACAGGCCTAATTTCTCTACTGAGATTCAATAGGTCTCACTTACCTGAAGACATCCATGCTCTGAAGACCAAGTTCACAAACTCTTCCTTGCAAATTAAGAATATCCAATATCCAACGGAAAAACTCAGAAATAAAACAATCATTCGGGCCATTCCTAGAAGAAATAAGAAAAGCTAAAAGGCACAGAATGGGTCTCCTAGACAGTCCTTGAGGAGACGTCATTGACTTTGACTTACCTTTCATAAGAAAAAAAGCAGCCAGTGCGACCCCTATTATTACCCCAGTAATTAGGAAGATCCAGTTTGAGGTGTCCGCTCCCTCAGCCATCTGAACTGGGTAATACAGTAGAGATACAGGGGTGTTTCAGTGCTGAGGTACTTGGCATTTTAAGTTGTATTTCTGTCAAGCAAAAGCAAGGCCCCACCCATCAGCAGATTCCATCCATTAAACCATCTGCACTGGAAAAGTTCACCATACAAAACTGGGAGCTTTTAGTTGCTCAGATCACCAATTATTCAGTCCATAATTTCAATGTAAAGGCACACGATTTCTTATACCATCCCACCAAAATATGAAATAACAAAATTACACAAGCATGTGTCTCAATGATGTAAGTATATCCCACAATGCACTTGCCTGGAATTTGAACTCGGCTGGCAGGATCTTTGAGATGTTTGGGCGATGATTCTGGAAAAGGAAGACACTACTCTCAGATAAGTCTTCATTTTTTTTTTCCTTCACAGATATTATGATCCAAACACTTACCACAGCGCAGGAGTCTGTCATACATTACACCTTCCACACTCCATTACAGGCCACAGTGAAACTTAACCCAATATAAGGATAATCATCCTGTACTTACTTCTAACCACTAACTGCAGCTGGAGCTCTATGCTGTACTGTGGTTCTGGGGTGACCTGACATGTGTAGAGGCCCGTGTCTGAGATCCTGGCATCTCTGAGCAGCAGGGAGACGTTGCCTCTCAGCAGCTCCTGGTGGAACAGCCTCACCCGGCCCTTGTAGCCCAGCCCTTCGGTCTCCCTGCCACCTCTGTAGTGACAGGCCAGGTCAGTGAAGGTCTCTCTGAACCACCACACCTCCATGGCTGCGGCGCTGACTGTGGGCGAGAGCTGGCAGGGCAGGACAGCCTCACTGCCTTCGTGGACAATAAGAGAGTCCGACTGGGCCATGAGTTCCAGGCTGTGTCCTGTTGGCCAAGGGAGAGTGGGATTTAAGTTTGTTTATGTGCTGAAATTTGAAATCAGAAATCTAGGGTTTTATTTCATTACTTTTGCCACCATTCATTTTAACAAGGTGTGACCACAATTTTGCAAATTCAAAATAATGTATAGCCCTTCTTCAGGTAGCAAGAAAGCTGAGTTGTTTAGTTTTAGAGGAGGCTTATAATTATATAGGGTTTTATGTGTAATTGAAAAGGAATTTGACCCCTGAGTGGTTGGGATATGTATTTTATAAGGATGGCTAGGGGTCAGTATAGGGCAATGCTGCCTAATGAAATGGAAATAGATAAGGAAGATATACATAGGTAAGTTATCAAGTCTGAATTTTTGTGTTTGTTGTTGTTATTCACACTAAATGTGACAATACTGTCCTTAACTGATACAACTGGTGCTTCAACTGGTGTGCATTTGTATTGATCTGCATGCAGAGAAAGGTGCGATATCATGGTGTGTGAAATGTAAATCCGTGTTTGCATTAGAAAATGATTAAAATAAAGCTAAACTTATAATCAGGGCAGACTGGAAGTGCAGGCAGGGGGTGGGAGGGGCTTTACCTGGCACTGTGGTCTCATAAGGAACCTTCCAGGGCTGCCACCATACAAACAGACCAGTAGAAACCGTGATCAATGCCACCACAGCATGCCTGCAAGAAAATAAAAACAAAAACAACACCGTCATGCTTGGTCACAGATCACTTTAGCTGTAGTAGCTTAAGGACAACAAAGCAAAAGGTGAAATCTTACACTAAGACTACATAAATATTCATATAATAAATATTGAAATACTTAATATGTGACTGTAGGAAAAACTGTTTCCTGTTACTTCTTCCTGTTTCCTGTTATTGCTTCCTGTTACTTAAGTGAGATGTTTTCTGCGATGAATGTTGAATTTATCCCATTTATATTTTTATTAGCACAATGTACAGGGAAAATATTTTAGTAGTAGAAATAAGTCATTAAATTCAAATTGAAATCAACAAGGTCACATTAGTTTGCCTATAGATTAAACAGTACATACACACTTACATATGTAATGATTCGACTACATATACAGTTTCTTTGCTTGAGACCTTAATATGTCTCTGGTAAGTTAACATTTATATTTTTTAAAATACATACCTCACCGGCTCCATATTTAAATCTGTACATCAGTTCCTATTAAGCACAAGCAGTACTGGAAAGCAAATGAAAGCACCACAGTAAACAATTCAAATCATCCAATAGATAGTTAGTGACTTATCTTGATATAATGCACTTTTATTTAAGATTACTCAATAACCGTACACTTGACATTTGAAGTCATCAGGCTGTAGAAACTATTAGAAATAGAACAGAAAGGAGGGTGTGGAACATACGTGGTTTAAAGTTTAACTAAAGTGGAGACACAAAACACTTTCACTTTCATAAGATAGTGAAGTTCAAAGGAGTGATTGTTATTTGCCTCATAAAGGTTAATGTATAACTACAAGAGTAAACATTGAGCGACATAATAACATAATATGGGGCGAAAAAACAAAGGCAGATGTTGAATTCATTTCCCAGAAGAGAGGCGTTTCTGATAATGCCGTTTGGAAGGTCATTAATGATTGTTTAAATGTGGCACTTAAGTCTAAGACAGTTGGGAAAAGCTGGAAAAGTGGGAGGGAGGCTTTTAAAGAGTAGGATTGTTGCTTTTGCTTCACAATGCTGCCCTCCAGTGGTGCAGTGGGGTACCTGCAAGAATTAGCTATTTCTCCTTCATGCATTTATACACATTAGCACTGCATCACCCTTGTTTGGATGGATGTACAGACTGTACGATACACAAAATGTATTGCAGCTGGTGTCGGTCCCAGGACAGGAACTGGATTAAGGTTGATCCAGCCAGTGATGTTATGTGCGATTGTATATATTCAAACCAGATCGACCCTTTGAACACAGCCATGGGTCCCACAGAGCAGGATTATAACCATTCTACCTGTATTACTATTATTACATTACTCATTTTATGTACTAGCTGGACCTCGCAATCCACAATAGGCCGAGGAATGTGCCACAGATGTGCCACAGATGCAGATGTTTGGAATTGGGTTAAATGAGCATTTTCAATGAGATACTTACCCACTGATGATTTAAAGATAACTGTAAATCAGAGGTTCTCCAGAGCCAAGGATGACTAGCACAGGTATAGAGAACTGAGGGACAGATTACATTGAAGGTTTGATCCACCAGCCAATCTGAATTTCAAATGTCTAACTTGATGTCAGCTTGCGCTTTGCCAGTGGCTGCTAATGTCCACCCAACAGAGATGCCAACGTGAATAGAAGAGGGTTCATAATGTGTAACTGGGAGTTTTGTTCTTTATTTACATTTAAAATCATAGCTTTGATCTTCACACTCATGAAATAAAAAGGCAGCACAGCATGATAGGTTAGCAAATATATTTTAATATATATATAATATAATATTTATATTTATTTTAGCACAATGACAAAATGGCATTTTTTTAAGTTTAGTTTCATTGAATTCATGGAAAAAGCCACAACTGTACTTTTATTGTAATATACGGTTTCTTTTTTTGTGTTTCATTTAATCTTTGTTCCTTTTGTCACCGTCTTTGCAAAATAAATCTCTCTTTCAACAGGAAAAAATAAAATGACACCATAATAGAAAACAAAAAAACATTTCAACAAGCAGGGAAAACAAAAATTGTTTAAAACAAGGTCACATTCAAATAAAGGATAAAACAGATCAGCGCTCTGCACTTCAGATACCCTTCCTACGTCTCTGTCTGTACTAATGACCAACTACTTCAAGGCTTTTTCATGTAAAATGGAAAAGATGCACCGAAACAGGAAGTGACAGTGAGAACCAGCTGCCTATTAATTCGCTTCTCTTTCAAGAATACTTTACTAATGTAATATCAACACAATAACGGACAGCTTTATTTTCAATAGGCCGCTTCGATTTCTCTGTTCACAGTTTTGCTTTGTTTCAGTGAAGGACTTTTCCACTTTATTTTTATTTTTATACATATAGCAGGGGAGTGATTTAGTGACAGTCACCTGCATGTCCCCATTGCAAGCAAGTCCAGTTGTGTTGAAAATCAATTTAGTGTGAGAAATAGTGGGCCAGGCCAAAAATCTGTGGTTGTTAAAATATAATGTTCATTGGACAAAACTGGGAATTTGTACTTTTGCTTCTATATTGTTGAAACCTGGAAATGACCCTTAAAGCAATATAAACTCCGATTTCAAAAATACCCACTTGCCTCTATCTTCACCCATTTGTGTCAGCCAATGGATGACAGAACACCTCTGAACACTGTCAGTCTGGCGTTGTAAGCCAAGCGTCTTGCATGGTCTCAAACAATCCACAATCAAATACATGTCTCAGGCATGTTTGAAAATGGACACCTCACAAAATCACGTCCTCGGTTCAGCACTGTTGCTCTCAAACCCAATCCCATTTCTTGGTCCATGGCCACACCCATTCTCTTGATCCCCATCAACCAATCTCTAACCTCCTCAGCCTCCACCAGTTTTGTCTTGTGTCCCTCCTACTAGTTTCTGTCCAAGTCCAAGAGTTAGGACACCTGGCCAGGTTGTAGAGCAAAAACAAAAACAAATAAACTTGCCCAATTATTTATGCTGCTCTTCCTAAAACATGTACAATGATCTGGCTTCTCTAGGGTCTACACCTTGCAAGAATCCAGCATCAACATTTTGGTACGTGTGTGCAGTTTATGGGCTGACATCATACTGCTTTGTTGCTGCTATGTGGTGATGAGCCATTTTAAGTTTTTCTCCCCCCACCCCCCCTCTTCTCAAGCTCAAAACTACAGTATTAGCCACAACACCCTCCTCGAGGAAACTAAGACTTACAAATCCGGTCTTGATCAAAGCACTTCAAACCCAAGCAACAGGAAGCTGGTTTCTAGAGCCACATTACCACAGATTGAGCTGCAAACTTGCTCTCTCTATCTCCATACATAAAGATATGTATATATTTATAATACGTCTTATGCCTAATAAGCAGAATGAATTCAAGGGGAATACTTTTCTAACACTTTGCAACTTTTCTGACAGATTTAACATTTTGTTTGTTTTGCATCTTTCTAGTAAGATCAACAGCAATGTGCTGGAAATGAAGTCAGGGGCCTAATACATTTACTGTACATTGTACAACGTATTTTTCCCCTCACCATCCTCACTACATTGCATTATTATGAAGGACTTTAGCAGGATACTTTCCATGTCTTATATATTAACTAAAGCAAACTCTAGTATATTTCTAATATATAGATATATCTGTGCTGACTGAAAGAACTCCAATTTATACATTTATAAAAACTAGTAATTCATCCAATTAATTCCAGTTGGACATGGTGAGTATTTACCCTGATCATCATTTTTTTTTCTAACCATAACAAGGTATTGTTGCATTGTAGGCAGTGGTAGGCAACTACCTACTATAACCAAACACCATCATCTCGATAACAACGCAGATTCCACACACAGCTCCAAAAGATTAAATCGCTTTAGAAAGAGCACTGTTTACAATTTCACTGGCTTTCACCTTTAACATTTGTTAGAACAAGATGCACAATGATATATATTTGTTGGGACAAAACCTTTTCACTGCATTCCATTCCAGATTTTACATCTATGGGTTCTCAAGAGTTTTGCTAACTCTTGTCCCATTTCAGTGTTAATCTGCCCTGAACATTACATACTAAAAGCAGATTAGGGAGATTTGTAAATTATTCCCAACCCATTTGCACACACAGGCAAAACTGCATCAGGCCCTCGTTCCAATTCCTCCCATTTCCAAGCCATGACATTTCCACCATGACTTGCAAAAATGCAGTTGGCACTGAAATGGCCAACTTGTAATCGGCTTTGTAATGGGAACAGGACAAGGCCGCAACATTTGGCACCAGTAAACCAAACCAGTCCTCCCTGTGATGGGGGTGGGAAAATAAAAATCTGGATCACCACTCCAAAAATAGAAAGATTATTACATTACTTCACACTTTACCACTTCAGACCATATTAAAAGCACCTATACTTGAATTTGAACGACCTTTAATACTTAGCTTGGACTTCCCCATCAGATTTAAAAAGTGAAACTGAATATTGTTGGGCTTTTCACTGCTGGTTTGGAATTGGAACTGGTGCATTATGGGTGACAAAGTACATATAAAAATGTTAAATAAATCCTTCACAATCTGCTTTATCATTCAATACTCAACTCCAACCACACATTTTTCCTCCACTTTCAATTTCACTTGTTAATACCCCCTCCCCCCAACACACACACACAGTTAGTAAACATTTTCCATTACATTAAACCATATTTGCATTAAATAAATTAATCAATAACAAAATACACGGAAGTAAACCCACAATATTTATATACAACTTAATTATAAAAGAAAGGAAGGAAGAAAGAACCAAAGTAGGAAAGACAGTAAAAAAGAAAGAAGAGAGCTGCTCCTTACTAAAGAGATTTAGAAAAATGACGTAATGCCAGGTTGATTGACGTCCAGGGCTGTAGTAAAGTATGCCTTCAGTGAAGTCTGTAGCTGAACCTTATGCCAAGCAATAGTTATTTTGCATGCCCTAAATATGTATTTTTTAAATTTTTGAATTAAAAAATTAATTTTTCGAAAGTTAGCCTATTCACAAAACACATAACCAAGGTTTGCGAATGTGGACAAACGTTATAATTACTGCATAAGTACGGACTTCCAGTTTGCACGTTATAGACCACAAACTCAAAACTGAATATAAACCAAAACCCTCATTTCCGACACACAAAAGGGAAAAGTGTGTAAAGCACAGCCTCAATGGGAGTCAAGTGCCTGAATATCATACGTTTACTTCTTGCATGAAGATACAAATTGGTGGAATGGTTTTCGATTTTAGTTGATCGTGTTTAGAGGCCTGGTGCTTCATCCAATGAATTGGTGTCGAATGGGGTTCGGTTTACTGAAAGTTACACCTCCAAAGAGACAGGGATTTTGAAGGTACTGTTTAGTGCAGTTTCAATAGGCTGTGTTTGACATGATATCACAGTGCTTCAGGCTAACACACCCCCATAACACATAAGTGCTGAATCAGGTAAAAACAATAAATGTTGGCATAGTTTGAAATGTTGGGGGGGAGGGAGGGGAGCACTAGGAAGATGACACTCGTACCTGTATTGATAGATTTATTTATTTCTATTAATAATTGTTCCAACCTCAACTGGAGCAAAATCACAGGCGTTGAATGTGCACCAGATAGTAACTACACAGCAAGTGTCCAGAGAAGGAGCTGATGTTTTCAATCTATCCCAGTGACCCACAAAGACGCGATCACCCCAGTGTAGGTTTTTCTGGCCTTGACATTTATAAAACATGTTGGTGATGCATTGATAGTGATACAAAAACCAACAGTCTGGATCATGACTGACTTTTCCTTCACATGATCTTCACGGAAGAAAAAATCATGTTCCAACATCATCTCCTTGAATCTCACTCAACTATGACACACTTCTGACTATTTAACAGTTGTGATGTAACTAGAAATGGGGAATGACAAGCATGGTCCACTAAAGGACTGCTGAAGGAAAGAACAGCACAAGAACATCAGATGATGAACAGTATTGACCCTGTATCAAAAGCTGTGGATACTGAGCACGGTGCACAACACATCTAGTACTGGCCAGAATATTAGAAGGGATGGAATCAGAGACTGAAGACATACGGTCTACATGTCTGTCCACATGGCACCAGAAACAGGAATGTCTGGTGCTTGTGGAAGTAAAGGTGAGGTTAAACTTCTCTTTCTACCCATCTACTCACAAAGTATTCTACACGCTGCTGACGATCTTCACAGAAAAGTGAGAGAAAGAAAAAGGATCACCAAACATATTTAAAAACTAAATTAAAAACTAATAATGAAACCCTTTTCGGAACAAAATAATCTAGTGACAAAAATCTACATCTCAAGAACCTAGAAAGAAAACCACTTTCTCTATCCAGCTATCCAGACATTTCAGCATGCGAAAATACATTAACACCAAATGCCTAATTCTTCTGCACCTTATTATTACTCTTTAATGGAATTAAGACAATGTGTTTGTTGGTTTGGACAATACAAGATATTCTGAAGGATACATTCAGAATCCAGTCAGATTGCAGGTCATGATACTCATCTGCTGCCACCACCCTTTTGGGGGTTGTGGCTGAGGAGATATGTAGTCAATTAGTAGTAAAACAATTAAATAACTGTATATTTGAAAGGAAAACAACTTAATGAAACCTTCCAAATCTGCAGTGCTGAAATTCTGGAAATTTGCCCGGATGGCTCTAAGTGGTCACCCCCTTCAGGACATGGTGAACACTTCGTCACCAGTGAACACCGCAGCAGCAACACGTCATACAAAACGCCCGACAGACAGCAACCACAGCACAGCACACAAGACAATGGTGAGCTGAGAAGAAGCTGCTCTAGTCCGAGTAGCTGGAAAATGTGCAGGTAAGAATAATGTATAAGCAGATAAGATGATCAAGGCCAATAAGAAGATTGCAATGGGGTGCTCACTTGGCTCCTTAAATGCATTTTTTTTTAATTAAGAGAGGATTTACTTATTGCATTAAACAATAAGTAGTCTGTTTACCTGGTGCTGACTAGGCAGATAAATTCCAACCAAATGAAAAATTCAATATTATTCATTTCACCCAATACGTAACTGTGGCAATTTTGATTACAATAAGCAAATGAGTGCAAAATGAAGTGTAACTCAAGATTAATTGGTAAGTCATGACCTACACAATTCTGTCTTTTCTTTTTTCTGTTCATTTCAATGCCGTCTCACCAGGTCATGCACCCCTGCCTCACTACGCTTTGGAAACGTGGAGAAAAAGCAGCAACCGCTTCACTTTATATGGGGGCGACACTCGCGAGACTCCGAGTCACGGAAGAGGGGTGGCCAGTGGAGAACGGAAAGATATGTTAGACGTGTCAGTTAGTATTTTTTTTCTGATACTTTGCATAGAATTCTCTTGTATCGTTTGCGGTTCTCTACATTTTTTTTTATTTTATTCTTTATTTTTTTCAGTTTTTTCTTCACATTACACTGCTAAAGGCTTGGTCCTTGGCACATGGAGCAACAGTGGAAAGGGTGAAGAAGGTTAATTAAATTTTTTACCACATTAGCTAGCTGACTGATAGACGGACAGACTAACTGACAAGACACGGCACAGAGAAAGGAAATTAATCAAAAACACGCCCGGCCTCGCTGACAAATTTCAGGCCTTTGGCAGAATTTGTACACAGTGGTAAAATGGTAAAATCTCCCACAGGAAACGGGAGCAATTGCCAAGCTGACCGTTTTTTGCTAAGGTGAGGGGAGCTCTTAGGAGTGTCTTCATGAAGGGGCTCCGTAAAGACTCCATTTGCAGAACAAACTAAGGACAGTATTTCATATTTCTGTCAAGCGAACTACAACACTTCAAGAAACACTGTGCCGTGCAATTGAACAAAGGGCGACTTGTGAAAGTATATATATGTGTGTGTGTGTGTGTGTGTGTGTGTTTATTTATGTCTGCTAAGGCTTCAATTGGGTCATGGAAACCACAGTGATAGCGTGTTTATCATCAACAGTCTGGTTCTATAATTGTGTGCAATGGCTGGAATGATTCAAGTCCATGTCTGGCATTAGGAGATACCTACTCTCAAGAGATTGCCAAAACCTGTGTTCATGATCTATGTAATTGTATTGTCATCATATGCATTTACGTTATATTGGCTTTAACTGCGCCCTAACATTTGCTGCGCTATAACCACCTGTGATTTGGTTCTTGGTTTTAATATTTGATTAAAGATCTCCTACCAAATCATTTAAAAAGGCTTCCCCATGAAACCAGGAATTCAAGAACGTCATTGAAGTTTTACCTTCACAATGTCTCCCTTGCCCTTCCACATGTCTACCACTCCTGCCCCTCTTTCTAAAATATTCTGTTCAACACCTATTAGTTCTTTTCACTTATATATTTAATTAAATATCTGCTTTTAATTAACTTCTGAGCTTCTCAATCAACTGTAATTCTGGAATGGAATATTTAGTGGTTTCCAATACAAAGGGAAATAATCCCATATTTTACTTGTAATACTTTTTCACATATATATATATATATATATATATATATATATATATATATATATGCTACTCCAATACATAATTTATGGATATGTGGGTGCCAACTATTCCTGATAATTGACACTGTCATATTTATCCATCTCATGATAGTTGCACCATTTGTGGTTAGTGAATTAATCGCTGATCTGGCGAGTTTGCAACCCACCAAAAGGCATGTCTCGGTTTTCAGCAAAGCAAAAATCTCTTTAAAAAGTGTTAAATGTTTTCACGTTTTCATAGTTCAGTTGTTGCAAATTCATCACAATTTGATCCGCATTCAAATTTCTAAGTCTTAGGTCAGCTGCACCCCCCACAACACCCACCTCATTTGCACATCACAATACATATCAAATCAAACATACCGGGTCTGCAATATCAAGGCGAGGAACTACGATGGCCATATCACAACCGCTGCCACCCGGAGGACAACAGCCTCGCAGTGGTGGCTGGACGTTGTGTATGACGTTTCGTTTTTCCGGTAGGGGAGCACACTCGGGATACGGCGTCCGCGTATCACGCCAAGCACTGTAAACAACTCAAGAGCACATCACCATATATATCGGGAAGCATTCTGTATAGCGAGGGCTTAGAAACACTAAATGCAGACACAGATTTCACAGCCATCATGAAACAGGCAGTGCGCCACAATGTCAGTCCATCTCCAGATAAACATTTGTGGTCAAACTCTTTACAAACACAAAGACAGTGGATCTCTCAGTCTTACTACAGGGTGGGGTTTGTCACAGATACCAAGAGTCTCAGGATAAGGGCAATTCTCTCTCACACACAGAGAGGGACCACTATATAGAAGGAGCACCTCCCTGCATCTCTCTCTCTCTTTCTGTGTCTTCCTGCTCCGTGGAAAGTTGGGCGTCAGGCATCGTTGGACTTGATTGGCTGGTCAGTCGACTAGTTGGTAGGCTGTTAGTGCGTCTGTGTCATGTGTCAGTGGAGAGGGGTGGGCGATGGAGGGCAGGGGGTTGGGGAGAAGGAGGGGGTCGTGGTGCAAATGTCACCCACTTGAACCTCACACTTTCTTGGGGGGCGGGGCGAGCTTGATGATCTCTTCTTCCGAGGGTTGACGAATGATATCTGGGAAAGAGAAATGAGACGTTATAAACACAAATTTGTCTGGACCTTCAGCCTAGTCTGGACCTTCAGCATCCACACCCAAGGTCTGACGAGCCATCGCAACCCAAAGCCTGATGGTCCAACCCCCCACCCCCGATGGCCCACAAGAGGCCTCCTCCAGAGGGAAGAGCACAGCCAGCAGCTGATCTCCTTGCTGCTGTAATAACTATACTGCCTGGAGGGGAGGCAACCATTAGGCCTAGGCCCTAAGCTGTGGACCCCCAGAGATTCATTTTCTCCTACATGCCATCCATAGGAGTTTATTGTTTTTCTCTCCTCCGTGCCTAAATGGTTTATTTACTTAAATGTACACTCACTTTATTCTAGATCATGTAAAGTGTTTACAGGTCTATATTTTATTTCATTATATTGATGCATTTTATTTTACTGTACGTTTGTTGTATGTTTTCCAGTCTGTCAAGCGCTCTGCGGCTACCCTGCGAAGGGCGCTATACAAATAAAAATTGATTGAATTGATTGATAGTATGTAAAATATCAACTTTATTGTCAGATGCAACCACTGTCAATTTTGTGATATCCCGGCCTGCCCTTTACTACAGGAAGTGACCATGACACTGGCCATAAAAAAATGCAAGGTAATCTAGGAACAGTCAAACCAGAGCTGAGTCTCAAATATATATATATTTTTCTAAAGCAGAGTAAATATTTTTTTAAACTGATTCCATTACATAGACACCTATCTTGGACCATTTAGAAATCACTAAATCATGTTTCTTGTATACTGGGAGGAAGAGGAGTAGAGGAGAACCTTTGTATTTCTTGGCGGAGGGGATGCGCGTCAGCTTGGTGTCGATCTCGTCGTCCTCGGAGATCTTGAGCACGGTGGTCCGGTACTCGATCACGCGGGTGAGCAAGTCCGGGCGCCGCGAGATCTCAAAGATGTGCTCGATGTAGGACAGGTTGTCTGGGGGGGGAGAGCAGGAAAAATGTAGATCAATTCATTTCAAATCACCTATCCATCTGTTTTTATTAATATCTCTCCCCTACCCAGTTTCCCTTTTAAAATCATGTCGATCATTTGAAATCTATCAACACGGGAGAGGAAGAAAAAATAACCCCTTAGAATTGCTACCCCACCCATTATAAAGTGGAAATTAACTGTATGTAACATTAAGGGAATGCTTTCGGAACATTATGACATAAACTGAAGAGAAAATCCACACTCCTCCGAATGGTTTTGCTTTCGGAGAACCTCAAGTAGGTAACTAATGTATTCTCCCGCACCTTGCGCCAGTTTGTCATTTTTCTCCAGGTAGTTGAACCACTCTTTGGAGGAGGTGATCTGGCTGCTGTGGTCCTCGGGGATGTCCTCCTTGCAGGCACACTTCAGCTGTTTCAGGTCCTCCTTGGTGATGTTCTCAGACAGGTCGCTGAGCAGAGAGCTGTACTCTGACATGGTCTGACCAGCAGAGGGAGACAGAGAGAGAGAGAGAGGGAGAGAGAGAGAGAGAGAGAGAGAGAGAGAGAGAGAGGGAGAGAGAGAACAAATGATAAATGCTGTGCTGCAGGTGTACTGAAACTGATCTGCAAACTATTTAAGCAGTTTCCAGCAATAATAGGTGATCGGGTCCTTTTATGAGTTATACACCCACACACACCCTCGTTTTCCCTTTAAATCCAGGTTGTAAACGTCCAAGTTGAGTGGGAGAGTTTGCAGGACTCTGAATCTACCAGTAGAGGTCAGTCTTTCCAAATAAACAACTACGATATCTCCCCTATTCAGAAGAGGCTTTGTATTCACTGAATCCCTGTACAGAACGGAACAAAATATGCCCGTTTAATTCCGCAAGGATGGCCTTCATTCGTAATAACAATTTTTTTTTCCTGCTGGTTTACAATCAGCTCAATAAGGGATGTGGAAAACATGAACAGCATGATAACCAACCAATCCGAGTGTGTTTGTGTGTGTGTTTAACAATTTTCAAAACCAAATGGAACAAAGGTCATGAAATAAGCACTGAAACAACGATCCAGTATGGTGAGCCCAGCCCCACTTGACAGTTAAACACAGCGTTTGTAAGCATTTATAAATGCTGTTATTTTTGCTTTTCTGTATGCCTCTGACACGGGGTTTCTCCCCCTTCCCCGGCTGTCCTTCACTCTCACAATGCACAAGCGCTCTTTTGTTCGCTCCCTCTCCCAGTTCTCCCAGGCTGCTCCTCTCTCGCTGTCTGCCCGCTGTGTGCTGGGCACTGGGCACAGCCCGGCTGCTCTGGTCGGACTGCGTCTCCTGCCGTGACTGAACTGTAAATCTGGTGCAACTGTGACACCTCAAGCGGGGCCTAATACAGCATACTGACAAAATCCCTTTCCATTTTGAATTTTCCAAAGGGGGGGTACTTAATCACTTTAACATTTTAGTTCTGCACACCACCCCTATCAAACAGTAATGTATTTATCATTTGATGGAATTCAAATCAAATTAGTCTATAATGCATCGACCCGATACATTTATAGATACAGAAATATATAACAAACAGAACTCACTGTACTGATATGCACTTTTTACCTATTAGAACTTGGATGTATGACTTTATATTAACTGTACATTTTACCTATGCACTTCTGTAATTTTAAATTTGAATTGCTTGATTTGAAATTTTGTGCTGTATTACTGCACTTTTATATCGCTCTTGTAACCTGTAGGTTGCTCCTTAATAAGGGTGTCTGCCAGTAAATAAATTAATAATGATACCACAGTTTACGTCATGTAAGGAGCATTAACAATTCCAAAATGTTATTAAACACGCATTAGACCAATTTATTAACTTTTACAATTATTATCAATTACCGTGCAATAAGTAATTATGAAATTCACAATGATTGTAAATTACAATAAAAAACACGACTTGCATAACAAGCTCAGAGTGCAGTCAGAGGGAGTGACAGTAATTCAGAAAAGTGCAGTAGGCCTAAAGCATGAGGGCTGTCTTATACTTAGATAGAATAGTAGTCTAATGCAATCTAATGCATCTTTTTAACTGGGTGATTACTTGAATTTGAGCGCACTACATAACATTACTGATGCATTTTAAACCAAAACCTGAGTCATCTGAAAGTGCACCGAGATTGCTTTTACCACTAAGGGAGGGGTCTAATAAAAAACAGGAGGTAGCAGAGGAGACCTTGGACAAGAAACGAGAAATGCAAGGATGGAAATAATGCTCCCAAGTGCACCACAAGTTTCAGCCATCTCTGTGTTTGCACGAGCCAACACTGCCGGCTGGGTATTGTCCTCGCTGCTTACCTTGAATAACTTCTCATCGAGAGAGACAGAAGTGTAACATGACATTTAAAACATTTTCTGCTTCATCAGTACAGCTAGTGCCCTGAAACAGTAAATGCAACGAAGCTCTTTGCAATAGGACTCCCCGACACACCCCATTAACCCATAAAAAAAGAACAAACTTTTAAAAGGAAATTACAAATTATATAAATTACTGCTCATACCCGAGAAACTAGAACAACAAAACCTTCTATTAGTGCCATTAAGGAACGGTTAATGCAAGGGATACGGTGGTTCTTCTCTTCGTTTGCTGTTTAATATATGTAATTAAAGCCTGCTTCCCTGCACCAATTAATTCTCAGTAGGTGTGAAGAGAACATTCTAGAAGGCTTTTGCAGCACAGCTGGTATATGGAAGCAGCACAAGAACCAATGGCTTCTCTCTCAGTACAGTGCCAGTCTACAGAGGCCTGCGAACACACAGCCACCCGCCCACACATACATACATGCACACACGCTGCTTTCCAAGAATCTGGAAACAGCAACGTTCTGCTTCAGCAGCTACAGGCTACATAACAATATGTATGCATGTGTGTTTATGGTACATTCGAGAACACTGTATACACGGTTTCAATCCATTTGGGAAACCAAAACCGAGAAAGAACCTGCTATTCTCTGCGCGCTTATATTTTGTAGGAATTTTCTGCCATTTAAATCTATATTGAATCGTTCTACCCATCACTTATTTTTACATTTACATTTGTTTGTATTATCAAAGCAGATCGATCCTGAGGGATGTCCGACTAATTGATTTTTGCAATTTGCTCTTCAGTGTCATAGTGTCTTCACACCCAATTAAAGTCTCCTGAAGAGCCAACACTGTCTTCGTTGTGAGGACTGATGCCTCTGTGAATTGATCCACTAATCAACATACACTACGCTGGCTCTCTGGCATGAAGTGAATGGATTTATTGCCCTTTATCCCCATTTCTGTCTGCTTATTATGACTATTATGATTATAATTTGTTCTAATTTCCTTCGCAATCACAATAGTGGTATAGCTGCTTAAATTATACAGTTGTGTGGCTGGGGCACAACTTTATTATTTTATTCTTTCATTCATTCATTGATAGTAATAGAGGTCTTCATTAGGGTCTCCATTAAATAAATGGGAGACAAAAAAGAAGGATATGATTTGAAATTCAAGTATTGTTATCAAATCCAGCCCCCCCCAAAAAAAATGGTTGGAGGAAAAGTGAGTATAAAAGGGCGAGACAGAACAAAGAATTGGTGCGGTGACTAATATAATAATAACGCCCCGGCTACGAGAGCCTGTCTGTCACAACACAGAACAATGAACCCGGCTAAGTACTCCAAACGTTAACACCGGGGCTTTTTGCAAGGAAATTTGTCGCAGTTATCTCCTTTGCGCCGACCTTCCATCACCACCGCTTAGCTCCTTTCTGGACGGCCCATCCCAAATTGAAGTGTCAAGTCCCAGCGAAACTCTCTTTTGTGTAAAGCCCCCACAACACCCCACACACAGGCGTTCTGTAATGGATGGCTCTGGAAACCAACTGTCTTTCTCTCTCTCTATTGCAAGCCATTGTATGGGTCCAAAAAGTAATGGATGCTTTCTGTGTGAAGTGAGTGTGTTAGTGTGTGAGAGAGAGTGTATGTGTGAGTGTGTGCATATTTTCTTTATTTTAACACAGGTGTTTCACTTGGAATATGTTTATTTAAGAAAAAGCCTAATTTGATTTCCATTCTCCCTCCTATATAAGATCAATGTATTCATAATAACTGATAGATCAATAATTTCACATTTAAAATGGAACTGGATGCCCTGCGCAAAGTCTGGTTGCAATCGTACTGTACACGTGGCTTGGCAAAGACTCCTTGAAAAACACAGGAGAGGTTGCCATATGTTGCCCCCCACCTTCCCTGGAAAAGAAAGTACCAAATTCAACTAAAAGCTTCCAAATTCAGTAGATATCCATCTTTTTCAGATATGTTTTCTCCCCCTCTTCTTTATTGAGCAAACATTTCAGAGATGGCAAAAACATTAATAAAACAGAGGGAGAAAGACAGAGACCGAGACACGGAGATGACTCATAGGTCATGAATACTGCATCGCCATTCTTTTTCCAGGTCTTTCACAGAGGGAGGTGAATGGCTGGGACCTGCAGGTGCGAGGAGAGCGAATCCAGGCTGGCAGCTCCGTGGAGAAAGGGCAGGCGGGAGCGCCATTAAAGAGCCTCGCGGGCGCATCGGTGTGAGGCATATGGATTTTATGAGGCGGTTACATTCTTTCCATTCAAAAGTCTGCCGCCTTTTCAGCCACAGCTGGGCTTTATTTCATGAATAACAAATGACGTGGGGAAGTGCTGCTGTTTTGATGGGTACAGTGAATAGATAGATAAGAGATGGACTAACACTGTAGAAGCGACGGAAACCAGTCACTTTTTACCCACATATACAGAATACTTGATATTCAGGCGGAAAATAGACACATTCATGGATAGATGGAGAGAAGAGGTTTGTATTCGTGTATAAAACAGACAAGGTCAGACAGACAGACACCGTTGGATATAGAATGATAAACCAAGTATAGACAGAGAAGTTGGATATGGCTGATACCGATGTAAGGGGACAAAGAGAGTCAGATGGCGATGGGAAGATGAGCGACGATGACAGACAATCGCTCTTTAAAAATAGAAAATAAATCTTTGAGATGCACGCCACTGGAGCAGTGGGGTGAATGAAAAAGCTCATCAGAGAGAGAGAAATAATAAGTAACTGAGGAATCTAAACAAATGTTCGTTTCAGGCAAAATTGCTTGGTAATTGCGCACGACAGAATGCGGGTAACGATGATTAATTAAAGCTGGTTCAGGGCTATAGAGACAAGAGCTTCATTAGGGACCGATGCAAGATGATGCCGTGCTGGAATAGAGCAGTGACTTTGTGGGAACATGAAATGGTACACAGGTGTGTGTGGGGTTTGGGTGGGGGGCAGATATCTTTGCAGATGGAACGGATGTAAACCCTGCCCCACAACGAAAATCACAGTCCAAGTGCAAGACAAGTTTGTGTGACCTTGGAATGAGTTGAATTTGTTTGAGGTTTTAAAAAACAAACTTCTAGGGTTTCACGGTTACATTTTAACCAAAACATAAAGATACATTGAAAGCTTTAATATTTTTAATTAAAAATATGGCCTTTATTTTGATTGAAAAAAAATGAACTGCAGAAATTGGAAATGTAAGGCATGTAGCACGTGGTGATTGGTGTGAGCAGAAGAGGGTGAGAAAGGTTTCACTTAGCATGCAATAATCCACGGTCCTTTAACGCCGAGATCGATTTTGCACTCATCAAAAACTTGACTGGGTCCCTGGGAATCGGTATCTCCCGCAGCATTGTTTTTATTGCATTCTCGTTAACCTTGCTAATATTGGCACTGTAATTATTGTACTGTGAGTCCGCTTTCAGGCCCTATTGAGAGAGTTTTATTGGGGGGGGGTATCTCTCAACCACGGAACTAAAGAATGCCCCCCTCCCCCAAAACAAAACTCACCCCCCCAACCACCACCACACCCCCCCCTTTCTCTCTGAACACACAGCTGACATCGCCATGGAAACCAGTGCCTTTCCCTTTTCAGCCGAGAGACGGTTGCCTGGCAACAGAGGAGAGCTGGGGGGGGGGAAGGCATTGAGTGTAAGAAAAAATAATTGTGGAGAAAATGAAAAGTGATTGTGAGTTGTTGGATGAGGCGGTGGTGACGGTGGTGGTGGTTAATGCGTTACATTGCCTTTAACCCCTTCAACAACATGAAGCCGAGGAATAAACCTTTGGCCTCGCCTGGTCTGAGTTTTTCAACGCTCTAAAATTTTAAACTTTCAGACGCGAGAGAAAATAAAAATAAATTTCCAACAGGGGAGTTGTGTACAGGGAGGATTTGACAGGTGTTCCAGGCTGACGGCCCTTGCTAGGGGGTTCCACTTATGTATAATCCATGATCTTCCCTCTCCCAGGACGATGAATCACGGCAACTGCTCATTATGTATTCATATGATGCTCCGAACTAGGAAACAAGGTCTCCAGACACTTTAGAACCGCAAGTAGCAAAAACTTTTGGCACAAGCCTCCTCAAGCGGAAACATCTCCTATTTTTAGACGAAGGAAGGGGAGAAAGATCCTTTCCATTTACCTGCGGGCCGTGAACTCGTGAGTCGGAGCTACACGACCGTGAAGAGTGATGGATAGGGAGGTACGGAGGATGCTGGGCCTCAGTAAATCCTGCAAGGTATCAAGGGATACCACTAAGTTTGAGATGTGAGCAGAAGGAATTTCGAGGAGTTCAAGAATTGGAAAATATTAGGGAAAGAGGGGTGGGAGGGAGGAGGAGGTTGATACTGAATTTGACGGCATGGGGAGAATTGTGGCTGGAGTCTTAATTTTCGATCTCCAGTCTGAAAACACATGGACAGGCCTGGGAATTTCACTTAAAACTGTTTTGTTTTTCAACTGCTCACAGAGACCGAAAGAGACGGAGGGAAAAAGAGTGTGAGACAGAGCTGTGGTTAGTATTGATGCTAATTCACTGGGATCTTCCTGGAAATGGCTGGAAGAAGTTCAAAAGTTCTATACGCTGCTTGCAACAGACTTTGCAAAAAATGTGCCCCACTTAATAACACACTACCAAAGATGCACCACACAGAGGTTGCCTTTTGTGAAAAGGCACCCTGACCAGCCGTTACGGTGTTTTCGAACACACTGCGTCCTCTCAGACTGAATTTGTGCAGACAGTATATTAACACAATAAGGCGCCAAGCCACAAAGCACAGTCCCGCGGTTCTAGGCGAATATTTGTGAAAACCTGTCTCGGCACTGCCCTCCGCTCCAAATTCAGAGCCCTCTCCTCAATGATCTGGAATGGCAAATTAGGAGGCCTCTGAGAGGAGTGTCTTTCGCTGCGTTCGCAAACTGCCACTGCTGGGAAGAACGGCACAGCACTCTACCCATTTATCAAAAGGACTGCAGGCAGCTTCAAGGTCAAGGGTGGACCTAGACCTTTAACAACACATTACGAACGGCTGCCTTTTGTATCTTTGACAAAGGTCTTTGAAACATCAAAGCAGGTAGCTTAAATGTTTCTCCTTTGTTGAAGCCAAGATTGGTATGTGTTATCATTCTGAAACATAGTCCTACAGGCAAGGTATTACTGAAAAGAAATGCTCAAGCCCCACTTTGCTCCTAGCCACTGTGCCTTTACGTCTGGAGAAACGGAGGCTGCTGCCCTGCCGCCACACAAGCGGCATCAGGGAAAGGGTTAAATTTCCTCTTTCCCAGCGCCGAATGTCAATGCCGGGCAAAAGCCGAAATGCCGCCGTTATCGGTAACCATGGCAATGCAGGAACGGTGATTAGAGCGAAAGAATCTCTCTGACAGGGAGTTTAAGGAAAAAAAAAAAACCTTTCCCACTGTGCTCTGTCTCTCTTTCTCTCTCTCTCTGTACAAGAGAATTATCATATAGGCTGGAAAACACATACATGGACTTCATTAAAAGAAGACATTATTTAGCATTCTGGTTGGGATGGGTTTCCTAGTCTAGCATGTAGACAATTGGGATTCCAAACTGAAATAATCATAATACTACTATTAGTACTACTTCCACAAATAATAACCATCATCATAATAATGCATGCAAACTTTCAAAAACCATCAGGTCAAATTACCCTTTTCTATACATACTATATTTGCAACCTTATTTGTGTTGACAAATGTATTACATAGAGCATCATCAGATAGATTTTAAAACCATGCGTTGGCAATTGACAAAGTGCTATCACACAGGTTTGTTTATGTTATGGTTTCAATTATTTAATTTTACATGCCGGTTTCTAAACAGTTTTAACACGTCTCCAATCTGGGCGACACAACACTAAAAGTCGGCCTCATCTGATAATCTTCTACACAGAGATGACATCAGCAAAAGGCTTTGATTTAAACCTGAAAATTGCTCCCCTACCACCCCACTCCCCAAGCAGCATGGTGACAATATTATCCAGCCATGTAAAGCACAGTTATCTTCCAATTCCATGTAAATCCAGACAGCATCAGCAGACGAGCATTAAGCTCAATAAATGACGTGCTGGGAGGTGAAAGGGGGCAGCAATGTAACTTGGATGACAGTGCCAGAAAACAGCACGCAAGCACTGTTCCTTTGGCTTAGCTGAATGAATGGAGCTCACTGTGCAGACATGGGACTTGCCTTTTCCCCCTAACCTCCATTCTGAAACAGGTTTGCCAACATGATCGTGATCAGAGTTTTAGATTCATGCTGCACTTCCCCCCCCTCCCCCAAACTATTTTATGACCACTTTTTATCCTCCCCATCGCTGGTTCTCCAAATTGCCAGCATCCGTAATGGTTAAGGTGATCTTCTGAATGACAACAGCTGCACTGACATGACTCACCCAGCTTTAAAAAAAACAAAAAGCACTCCGGTTTGCAATCAACCCTGCCATTATAAGTAAAAATCAGCACCCTTCTCTCTTCCTCCATCTACTTCCATCAGACCCCTCCTGCTCTCTCATTCAGCCATGCAATCTGTTGACTAAATGGCACTTTTGTTGAAAGTACTGGAAATCAATGCCAGGCTGTGGAAATGAGCTTAAATGCAAGAAGCCTGACAAGCACAAGAATGAATGAAAGGCTTTCCGGCTTGTTTTGCACAAGGAGTTTTTGGTAACAGGGTAACCACCTCGAGAATCGTCTTCCAAACCTCGAATGATCAATAATGCAGTAAAATAACACCTACTGGCCCAGTGTAGAGGGCTACAGCTCCGAAGTGAGCATTTTGGTGTTCTACTGGGGTCATGCTTTGGATCCACTGTGACTGAGTCTTTGGTACAACCGGGTGCTTATTTCTAGCAAATATTGACCCAAGCCATAACGAGTTGACTAGCCCTTAATCCAGCAATGTGATAGAACAGAATGCTTGCTCTTAGACCAGCACATGCCTAACATTACACCTGATGATACTGGCCTTGGATTGGGTTAAGGATGCTAACAACATGAAACTACAACCAAATCAACACCATGATCGAAAAAGGCTTTGAGTTCAAGTAAACTCTGGATGATCAATTTATGGGTGCTTTAAAAGGAACCATGAGTTTCTTTTTCTCCACCAGATGGGAAATTCTCTGATTTAGGACACTGGTTTTAATGGCACATTTCAGACAAATCCAAGCTTGTGGACTTGGATTACGCATGGTTACGGATGAGGTCAGTTGTGACAAAGCAGGTGTGGAGAGGGGTGAGGCATGTGGGTAAGGGATAAGTGAAGGGGTTGCCAAGGCTGAGAAATGAAAGGGATCTGGGATAACTGGCAGCAGCCCTGTCATTTTCCTGCTTCAGGTTGGAGAGAAAAACAAGCATCAAAAACAGGCCGAGCATTTGAAGTGCGATCAGATCTTCTGACTAGACAAATTCACTTAAAAACAAGGAGGATAGGAATAGAGAGGGAGGGGGGAAGGAGGGTGGCAGCACTGCCTGTGTGCAGTGTGCACTATTCATTTATCAAAGCAAAGGGAACATTGCTTGTGTGCTGACAGTCCTGCGTTCCCTCGTCAATTGGTCTCAATTACTGATCGTTCAAATTCAAGCAAGTTGCTTATTGAATTTAGTGCTTGTCTGCTGAGGATGCAGTGTCTGGATACAGTGGCTATAGGCAGTATTCACCCCCCTTATATATATATATATATATATATATATAATGCATTTAAAAAGCTTATTTGTTTTCCTTTTATTTACCCAACCTACTGCACACATTCATTGTGGGGGTAAAAATTGAGGGAGCGTGAAAAACATATAAAAAATTGAAACTTGAAAAGTATGCATTGCATAAGTATTTGCCCCCTTTGCTATGACACTCCTAAATAAGCTCAGGTGCAACAAAATCACAGAATAAGTTTAATGGAAGTGGTTCACACAACTTAAATGCACAGAATAAATGCACCATTGAACACATGCATTCAAAGCAAAGATACTATCATGAAGACCAAGGAGCATTCAACACAACTGTGGGATGAAGCTGTGGAGGCATAGATCAAATCTGAAAATCATACAGCATTCCATGGCTGAGATATTGAAAAATTGTAGACTGGTAACAAGAAAAGACTGATTAGCCTTGAAAATTTCTATATGGGTCAAAACAGTCACTTTTGAGTACTCTATGTCCTTTAATAAGTTATTCTAAACATCATGCACACAAATGGACACCTTCTGTGTGGCAGCTATTCAAACTCTGGTCATCCCACTCTTCATTAAAGTTCTACATTGCTCAATTTTACAGCGGCTACAAAATCCATCTTTAGTCACTTCCAATTGTGCCCCTCCTTGAAAATGTCTGTCTTTTAGGGGTAGAAAATGCAGAAGAAAAAAACAAAAAACAAAAAAAAACAGGAAAACACGCAACACAATGGCATTCCTAATTTCTAAATAATACCACCGCTGACCACAAACAATAAAATTAATCGTACAGCCTCAGTATATTCTTGTCACAAAATTGTTAATCATCACAACAACCCAATGGATTTATTTTTTATTAGGATCCCTGGCAGATGTTCGGTCCTGATTTATTTGTTTATTTTTATTTTTTTCAGGCTAGCTGTGCCGCAGTGTAGTGTCAGGGGACCACTGCTGGTAACAGAGAAGGGCAGGCCATAAAAGCTCACTTAATAAAGGTAATTATTCTAGGGGCTCTTGGGAATATTACACAAGCCCTTGAAAAAATGCGGACAGTTTGCCAATAATGGAATATTTTATGACCGGAGGGGGGCTGGCACAGAATACATCACAAAAGGCAACACGATCTAGAATAAACCCCCCAAAATTCTGGAGAAGGGGGTGGAATACTACAATCTTTTTCCTTTTCCAGTACATCTCATACATTTCAATTTAGCTATAGAAACCAGACTTCCACGGCATAGTAGTTTTGAGCCATGTCAGGTTGCGCACCCCACCATGCTTGTGAAAGCAATCGGGTGAAGGATGCTTCAGACCATTACATGATTTGGTGAAATCTCATGCCTTGAAAGTTTAAGCCATATTCAATTCAGTTCCCTCAGTGCAGTCCTTGAAAAACCTGAAATGGATGCAACAACTACAAGTGGGACGCCTTGTAGGCCTTCACTGTTGTTACTCCATCAATACTCCGTGCCACCCGCACATAGGTGCCCCGTAGGGCTTCCGTTCAGAGTGGGTTCACTGCCAGTCGTGCCTTTCTCACAGGCCACTGCACAGCAACCCCCCGTGTGCTACCAGCTCCGGTACACAGGCCCTGGCTCTACACCCAGATCACTGGACACATCAGGCAATGATCAACAGTGGATAGCAGAGTCGCAGAACATGCCTCGAATAAACAAGGGTGTTTGTGTTTGGGGGGGGACTGTTGTGTGTGTGGGGGGTGGAGATGGTGAAAACTACCTTGGATTTTAATTTCCTGTCTTCAGTAGAGTCCCCAAGCAATTGGAGACTGTCCTGTTGAGGATTTCTTAGTTGATAAGGACTGGAATTTTATTTTTAGCAGTTATTGCGGTTATACTTCTTATCTAGTATAGACAGACATTACCTAAATCTGTCTGTCCTTCCATCCAAGTATTTTTTCCTCTCCAGGAGCATGACTCAGCTTGGCAAAATTACTCTACATTATGTTACTTTCAGCGAGAAGGTTGCTCCCTACAAACTAAGAAGATGAAAAGCTTTTACCCTTGTTCCCCCCCACCCCCACATACAGTGGCATACTATTTCTGAATTTGTATTATTAATTTTCATTTCTACCCCTTTAAATCTTTAATCTCTAGATTAAAGGTTTAACAGACCGAATATAAAAGGGCGCCTTGGCCAAATGCAGGTCATACTTGCAGCCACATTTAAGTCGTTCATTTTAGGCTACAGTCATTAGATGTCACCGTTACAACCCATAATCACAATCATGATCACCCAATTCCTAAAGTGTTAATTTTACAACTTTATGAAAAAACTGGACACTGTTCCCTACAATTGGTGCATTTAACCCATCTTAGAAACATCTATATTTAAAACTGTCTATTAAGGCCATCTTGTTCAAAATAAATAATCAACAATAAGGCAGTGCACAACTATTGCCATTACTGCAGCGCTATGCCCAATACTTCAATAGTTCACTGCCTTTCCCCTTTGTTTTTTAAAACGCAGAGTGAAATTAAGAGAACTTGACAAGATAACATTTCTCTCTCTCTCCCTCTCCCTCCCTCCCTCCCTCTCTCTCTCCTCTTCCCTTCCGCAATGGTTCACTCACGAGCAGGAGCCGAGCCCAGTCGCCATGGAAACCCAGCTGTGACTGGCTAGCCGGCTCACTTCCTGCAGGTCGCTATGGAGACACTTCCTGCTCGGGCAGAGGAAAAAACAGCAGCTGGATTCGCCATCGGAATTAGAATTCCACTAATCCTCCAACTCCCCCCCACCCCCCCACAACTACACCCAATGCCCTGGCTGTTTTCTCTTGGCCTATCTCTGCCTAAAGCCGGGCTCTATACGGGTCAATGCAAAGCACCATCTATATTAAAACAAGGAAAGGCATAAACAGAAGCCCGTTCGAGATAGGAAAAGCCACACACAAAGGCCACGAGTCCGTCGAAGCCACATCGCGCTCTAATTTCTTCATTCCTCCTCTTTAACTCCTTCTAGTGCAGGAGCACATTAAAACAGGCTGCAAATGGGTCAGTAGGAAAGAATAATAAACTGGGAAGCAGGAGTCCCTGTTAAGGGCAGGCAAATACTTTCAGACTGCTCTTAATGGTTGTGCCAGTCCTGTTTTTTTAAAGCAGGGCTTCGTCTTCCAGAGGAAAGCCCCCAATTCATCTAACAGTCATTAAAAACGAGTTAAAAAAATAAAAGTTTCCTTCCTTGATCTCCTTAAAACATAAATGGACTGCCTTCAGTAGATAGATCAAGTCAAATTATCTGTGTGATCTGAGTTATGCTGCTGAAGGGAAACATAGAAGTTGTGTCCTAATCAGAGGCCTTGTCATCCAGCGCAGGACAGTCTAAGGGGCAGCAAATGGAAACCCACGCCTGCTGGTTCATGATATTAAAATGACTAACATAATACTGCAGACTCATTGTACACAGACTTTTGTACAAGTTTCACTTCTCCGGGGGCTCAAGAAATGTCCTATTAGAACATTTAGTATGGATCCTCACTTTCTCCTCCACCCTTCGATCTGCTTCCCTCTCTCGTGCTCGCGCTCTCCCCCCCACCCCCCGTTTCCAACCGCCGCCTCTCTTCCTTCACCCCAGGAGACAAGTTTTTCCTTTCTTCTCTTCTCTTCTCTTCTCTTCTCTTTCCGCACATAGTGAAATGAGCCACGTGAGAAAGACGTTCATGAGCACATGGTCTTCGATAGTTAGAGGGATCTCATTCATAATTAAAAAAAAAAAAAAAAAAAGTTGGCAAACAACCTTCAACAATGAAAAATGAATGGATAACATCTTGTGTGGGGGGGGGGGAGGATGTTCGCAAATATAATCACGTGTATAGGAATATCTATGGGGAGACATTCTTTGTGAAAGGCGATGGGGTCAGAATGAAAAGGCATGCGGATACACACAGAATGTCAAATCTCATGTGAGTGCGGTTTTAATTGTTCAGAAATATCCCAGATTCTTGGCTCGAGAGCCTCATTCTCTTGACATTGTAGGAGATCTCAGGAAGAAGTGGCTTCCAAATAATTTTACATTTATACATGTTCATTCCAGTAAAAGGGCCAAAAGCTACAAACTCTTTTTGGGCTCTGCCAAGCAACCTGATAGGGGCCTGCTCACCTAATTGGATTAAGATTTGCCCCGTGGTCTTCTGTGGAGAGGGTACCAATAATCTCGGTCCTGCATTAGCACAGCACTGGGCCTGTAAATCAGCAGGAAATCAAACTCAAGTTCTCTCTGATGTTCTTAAATGACAAGCAGCCTAATCGCAGTAATGTAGTTTTGACCAGGTTTCCCTAGGAACCAAAAAATAAATAATAATACACTCCCTGATACACTGGACAATTATATAGGTTTAAGTATAGACCTATTTCACTTTTAATCAATGTTAACATGAAAACAACAGCTTGATCTTACAATCAGTATTTCCATTCTTCTTACACTTGTCAGAAAAATCTTCTGCAGGAATGATTAGCTTGTTTTAGCCTTGTTACTGAAAAGAAACGAGCCGTGCTACATTTTTCCACCAAATACCTTCCTCCGTTGTTGGTCTAGACCTTCACTGCCCCCTCACCCCACCCTGAGGGACCACAGCCTCAGAAAGTCTATTACATAAATAAACTGTAATAAAAAAACTGAAGGAACAAGTTCAAAAATGATTTAAAAGTACAGAAATGATTCGGAACAAATTATAACCTTTGCCAAAGCTGGGAACCTTTCCTTTATTATTATATAAAATAATAGTAATAACATCTAAAAAGTTAATGCCGTTTGAGAGACTTGGCAGGATCAGTGTAATTCTCTCTCAAATAGATAGGACTGCTTTGTCTTGGCTAACCACACTGTACTGTAAAAACAGCACTTTTATTTTTCCTTCTGCTTCTTCTTTCCAACAGACATCTTCAAAACTAATCAAAAGACTCATCTTTCAGCATTTTCACGACCACAAAAAAAAACAAAAAAAAAACTGCCATTTGGGACAATGCATTCCGCCTCGCACAACAGTGAAGAGTGAAAAGAGCACAGAGCAAAAAAGGGAAAAAATTATATATATGACGCTTGTTGTCAACGCACCATTGTGCCATTTTAATCGCTTTCCTTCAAATCCCCAGATGAGGTTCCCAATTGTTTCACTGGGGGGTCTTACATTTCGGTAAAAAAGTTATTTTGGTTTTAATTATGCAGTTTGCGCTGCTGGGTTTTAAACATTGTATTCTCTGGGTGTCAAAACGCTGCAGAGAGGGTTAGAATAAAAGATCGCCTACCGTGAAAAGGCTCATTCATAGAGTGGATTAGACGCGAAAGGGGGATAGATAGCGGGCACAATCTCGACAAAACAAGTACAGTGTGGCCAACGGCAGCGGGATTATCTACCCTCGGAGTAAGTACAGCACAGGCTAGAGCAGCTGTATGTATTAATCCAAGGGGGAAGGTCTTTTAAGATAAAGGGAGCTCTATTTAACCAATTATCTAAGCGTTTATCTAGGCAACAGCAGCTCTGCATATCTGTCAATAGTGCGGGCACATCAAAGGCTACTGGCACCATCTAATTCAACCAAGGATCAGATGTTGCAATTAATGAAGGCATTTATCTCCCTTCCCCTAGCAGGCAATGGAATCCGAGACTCAGTGCTCGGAGTAGGTGTTTCGTTGTAATGCATCTATCTATCCATCCATCCATCCATCCATCAGCAGGACAAAGTATTTGATTTAATGAAGGATTGAACACACCTCTGTATCATCACAACAGGTACAATACATTGGTTCACAACAAACACCCCTTTATATGCCTAACCTACACATGAGCCATGCCTGCTATCTCACACCATCCTCTCTTAAGAATAGAAAGAGAGAGAATTATATGCCTAATAGTACTGACAAGCTTCAGACTAGCACTGCTCTCTGGCCACAAATCAGAGTCAACAGAATTATAAATGACACTGAACAAGCCAAACATTCTGATCTGGAACATTGGGACAAAGAAACTAAATCCCAAAACAAACTGGATTGTTATCGGGCCCTAAACAGAGAAAACACCCTGGCAGAGTCTCTCTTCACAACCAGAGATACAAAGCAGAGACAGATCCTGACCAAGTACAGGCTCAGAGACCACAGCCTGGCTATAGAGACACAGGCCGACACAGGCAGACTTGGCTGCCCAGAGAGGACCACTCGTTCACTACAAGACAGGATAGGTGGACACCAGAGATGCACTCTCTCCTGCATGGCACAAAATACTCCATAACAAGGGAAAAGTACTTTGAGCAAATCACTAGGTCCCTCCCACACTTCAGACAAATGTTAAGTTGACCATCCTGCTGTGTGGGGGACACACAGACCCCTAGCAGCCCTACCACATATTGAGGGGGTCCCAATGAGCTCCTTCCATTTGGGGCACAGCTGGAGAGAGGATATCTCTATAATACAATCATTTTTCATTACTCTTTTTCTATGGTTGTGTTCATGTATTAAAATGCATTATATATACTTGTATAAATGTACTGCATTCATATTCGTTTCTTTTTATCATTTGCATCTCCTTTTGTACATGCTTTGGCAATACATTATATATGGTATGCCAATAAAGCACACTGAATTGAACTGAATGAAAGAGAGAACGAGAGACAGAGAGAGAGAGAGAGAGAGAGAGAGAGTTCAGTCTCTATACCCATCAATCCCTGGGTTTTCTGATGCCAGACAGGCTATATTCCAAAAAATGACATGGCCTGCTGTGACCCAGAGAGATTGTATACATGTATCACACTGGGGGGGTGTGGGGGTGGGGGTAATGAAGAAAAAGGCAGAGGGTTGGGGACATACATCAGCATGAGAGTTAGAGTACATCAGAGTTAGGTGGAGCTCGGCAACCGCTTTAAAAACGTGCCCATCAGCTCACCGGCTGGGCTCTGGTGCCATCGGACTCTGAAGCGCCCCGGACCTCGCTCTATTGTCCCGGGATTCTTGTACGCACAAAGGGCGCCATTCAGCCAGAGAGATCCGTGGATATCCCGGGGGGGGGGAAATGCTGAGTCGCCGGTAGCCTATCCTTCACGATTGCTGAGCCAGGAGAAAGTGAAGCCCAGCCGTCGTCATGCAATTGTGGAAAACGGTGGGGGTGGGGGGGGCGGGGGGATGTGTTAATCTAGCTGCAAGTGTGGCCAGTTTTTAGACTGGATGGATGCCCATGACAGAGACTATCTATAGCTCAGTGGTTGGAGCAAACCTACTGCTTGGCCCATCCTGGTTTTCCATTATCTGTGCCTTAATTCAATTAGTGAACCGACAGTTAGACCATTTTAATAGTTTTCACCTCTGAAACCAGTGGATGTGTCACGTAACTTTATATAAAAAAGGAAGCAAAGTGAATCACCTTTAAGAGATGGAAATTTGAATTAAGGCCGCTTATAAGTTCAATAGAGGGTTGTATTCATTGACAAGGGGTTTGGCTGGATTCAAGATCCAGAAGATGCCTGGGACCCACAGGCCAGGACTGGGCGAACCCCGTCTTAAAGTCTTAGAGATAGTGAAGGAGAAAGGCATTACGGGAAAGTGGCTCGAGTTGAGAGGAATGGGAGAGAGAGAGAGTGGAGGGCAGCATGAATTGGTAGCTGCAGTTGGAAAGGCAAGTGTGGGCTACTGGCGAGACTTCGGGGACTGGCAAAGCCGGAAGGGAGGCAGTGAGGGCGAATGCTGGGAGTATTAGATGCCAGGCTGGGAGATCGGCTCAGGGGTAGCGCAGTTTAGTGCTCTGGGCTCTCGACTCGGAAGGCCATGGAATGGATAAAGCACAGGGGTTCCGCCCGGGCATCGGAACAGTTTGACATTTTTTCACCCCCCACTGCCCTGGGTCCTCATTCTCCCCCCCACCCTCCATCACTAATCTAAATGGCAATCGGTTCAGATTGCTGTAGGAATAAAGCAGATGGTTTGATTTAAAATCCGAGAGAGAGAGATAGAGCGAGAGAGAGAAAGAGAGAGAGAGAGAGAGAGAGAGGAGAGAGAGTGAGTGTGTGAGGGAGATATGTAGGTCACTAGAGAGTGATGAGTGCACCAAAGTATATTGACGCCTTTATACAGGCTTAACGCAGATTCTCGTTATGCTCGGCTTCTGTAGTTTATCAGAAACACTAAAGAAATGGATACTGTGCCAAGTGGATTTTAATGGATGAGCTTAAACAAGGCTGCAGCGAGCAAACCTTCTATTATTCATTATTATTTTGGGAGGGGGCTCTATAATCTACAGAAAACTTTATTTTCTGATAAGGCTCTGACAACTTTCAAAAACCTGCGTCTGCAACACACAGTGAGGACTTTGGTGCTGGATGGAAAGCAGTTGTGCATATCAGTCCAGTCGATCTGTCATTTCATTTCCTGCTTGTTGAGCAGTCCTCGTACTTTTAGGGATGGCTTGGTGGCCGTTTTCTGCTTAGCGAGTCGTTTTGATGCTGACAATGTAAAACTGCTAAAGTAGATTTTGGACAGACTTCCAAAGAGCACCAGAACTATCCTCCTCAGATATTTTCCCAAATAATCACATACATACACTTCCAGCGATTTACAGTTTTATTGCAACCACTTTAATTTTTACCTGCAGTGTAGCGTCCTCAAGTGCTCGAGATTTAATTTTAAATTAAATTACGAGCTGTAAGCTGCTCAAACAGCCAGTATCGAGTTGCAATGTACTCAGCAGTAACATTCGGGCACTGGAACCCAGACTAGCGGTCGCACAGCGGGGTGAAATGTCCTCGGTGAGTCAGACCTCACAACTCCTCACTGAAGAGAAGACAAGCACATGCCAGTTCTCCACCCACATCCGACCTGCTCCTCGACTCTGGGGGCACTTGGAGATAGCTGGCTGACCGTTTCACCCCAGATCTGTATCCACTAAGATGATAAAAAATAAAACATCAAAACAGTGAAATGAGAATGCCAGAACCTCCATGGCAATTGAATAACCAGAATACCTGCAACCCCCCCCTTTCCCTTAAAGAGGTCAGTTTCAGTTCAGCCTGAGCATGTCTGGATTTTAACATCTGCATCTCAAGGGCTAAGCATAACCGTTAGTGCTGAAGCAGGTTGACGACAAGACCAGGTCACAAAGTGCAGATAATATTAAAGAACAAACTTATACAGTCCTATGCGACCATCTGAGAGGCTCAACCTGAGAGCCTAAGAGACTTGACTGCCTGACAAAACAAACCAGGCCAGCTCCCTTTTCATATAGATATTTTTCCCCCATACACACACACAGACAGACAAACTGCCATCTCCTCAGAGCACTCTGCGATCTTTACGCCTCCTTCCCTTCTGTTGCCCGGACTGTAAAATCAGCAAGAACAAGAACTAGAAATCCAGCAATGACAAAGCTGGTCTCACATTAGTTTGCATTTCCATTAGCCACCACCAGCCTCTGAACCCATATCAAGCTAGGTCCCTGAATCCCCTCTGTCGATGCCCGTATACCTTTTGCTTCGGAGGAGAAAGAAAACCCCAATACGGTCATACTTTGAAGGCATTTTTGGGAGCTTTGTCTATCATTTTTCCTTTTGAGAATATATGTCAGAGTTACACTATAATGCCCCCAATGTCTTCTTTGCTTGATAACTGAAAAGTCTTCTTTACTTGCTAACTGAATGCATGCCTTTGGGTTTGCAAATACTGTCTTCATGTTAGTAGCACTCTTTTGGCATGTTGCGAGTGCCGTGTTTGTTGCTCGACTGATGACAAGAAGACAAGAATGTCTGAATTCTTCAAGATCACGTTAGAGTCTAAGGAGCACAAAAATAATCTGCGCTGCATGTCCTTTATGGGTACAGGTATGAAGCACCCTGTAATTTGCAAAGATAGGAGAGACACACACATAGACAATTTGTATCATGCAACCCTTAATTAAAAATAAGAAGGTCTTTCTAGATTTTCTATAAGTCTACAGGGAGATGAAAGCATCTGAATTAGAGATGAAAAAAAATCACCCTAGGGAGGAAGTGGTGACGAGATTCTAATTAAAAGACTCATCCAGCTAAGAATGAGCGAACAATGCACACAGGCAGTCCAGTTGCTCCAACAACACAGACCTTTACATTTTCAGCTGTACTGACTGGAGAGGCTGGTATCTGAGCTGCACAGAACTATGCGGATCGACTTTTCTGTGAGACGGATAAATTAGCAATGACAGTGATGATAGAAGAGCAGAATAACGAGTCTGAATAGGGTTACATAAGAGATGAAATATGGATTCACCTAGCAATACAAGAATGGTGTCCCTCCTCCCCACCAAAAATACATCAAAGCAAAAAAAGTGTTCCTGATCAAAAGAAAAACTGCATGAGATTTTATATATATATATATATATATATATTATATTATATTACGGTCTTTAAACATTTACAAAACTGGAATAACTAGATCACTGCTATAGAGGGAGTTAATTACAAAACATAAGCTATACAACCATCTTTGTCAATCAACTCTGGTTGACAATAATACAAATAATAAAAATGGAGGGAAAAATCCAAGTTGCTTCATGCTGCTCTACCCTGTATGGAAATGTGTCCGAAGTTTTGAAGTTGTTCTGTAGCTCTGTACCAGAACTGATCTGAAGCGGACCCTCGGCATGTTGGTCCTTCAGAGTCAACGGGCAAACCATACACGGATGAATCACGGGATAATGGCCGAGACACTAATATGTGGATGCTCTTAGTTTCGCAATTACAGCTGCGGTAAAGCCCAGGACGGTCTGTTCTGATGTGCACTGGCTACAAAACACTGCCATTTAGTTAGCCGACCTTCATAGAACAGACTGAATTCTATCAGAATACAAAAATAAATACTGCGACAAATTTAATAACCAACAATGCCAGAAGAAAATTGAATTACGGAAAATTGCCTGTCGGGTTGCCGGACAGTCAGAAGAGCGAGTTATACATAATTTACCCGGACGGACACACTCTGGCCTCTTTCCATGAATCGTCTAGAGCCGGGCAGAATTGGACCGTGTTGTCCATCAAGCCTGGGACTGCGGGGGGCGAGGACGGCATATCAAGTTAGACAAGTGTGGATGCATTGCAAGCCCAACAGGGATGTGCCAAGACTCTTTTCAGACTCCGAATCCGATTTTTCTTACCCAACTTTGCAAATGCACGATTCAGACGCTAACCAGGAGGCTCAAGAGCCCACGCTCCCCTCCTCCGAGACTCTTCACCCCCCAGGCACATTGCTGCTTCCCGTCATGCAGTTCCTGGGATAGAATCAGCGTGACTTCAAATGTGTCCACTAAAAGGGACATGACACCTTTTGGTAATAGTGAAATCCGCAAACAGGGGTCACTGCGGCATGTTATAATTTTGGGGAAAAAACTTCCTCCCCCAGCCAGCTATAGTTGACAGAAGTCACTAATAATCTGGGACACCAAAGCACACCAGGCAAGTGGCACAACCCCGGATCCGACCCTGTGGTCTATAATCTGAAGTCAAGACATCATTCTACAGCACACACCGAAGCCTCCCATATCACATCCTTGACATAAGGGTAATGAGGACAGGACAACACAAAGGAGAAGCAGACACAAACACAGGAGGTTACGGATAGCTCAGTCTTGTGTTTCACACAGAGGAACTATAGAAAAATCCAGTTACCACTACGATCAGAAAACCCATTTTTAATATGTCAAGATTTCATCGTACAAATTATCCCCTTTAAAGTCCTCACTATGACAACATCTGGGGGGGTTGGGATTATAATAAATCAGGCCTAACCACATCCAGAGGATTTTGCCCATGTGGTGAGGTCAGGGGTCACACGGCTGGGTTGGCTTCACCTTTCTCCATCACATGTGGGTTGATCGGGGGCGAGTGCTATGGTTTGTATTAGTTTCCAAGGTCACTACATCAATAACTTATGTTAAGGTTTGTAGGCTGGTGGTGTACAATTCAGAACCACCCCCCGCTCCCTCCTCACCCACTCCCACGGATATTGACCTCAGATCAGAAATTGTAATGTTAAGAGCTGGATGATTTTTATTTATTTGTTTAGGTTAAGGTGCTAGCTGAATCGAACAACTAAATCCCAACAATTGGAAATTGGAAACCTTAGCTGGATGAAGTACAGAGAAGATGATTCAAAGAAAGTGGGGGGGGGGGTGGGGGGGGACGACTGGACTCAATAAAAGAAATGACACACTTGAAGATGCCACAAGAGATTTTTCCTCTAATTACTGTCGTCAGTACTCTCTGAATTGAGTCAGACTAGTGGTACTTAAGTGGCTGTGTGTAGTTGCCAATGAGAAAGGCTAAGGGAGATCAATCGGGATCCGGTCACAGTGTATTCTGAACACATTCTTGCTCCATTAATCCCCCCCCCCATCTCTCCCTCCCTTGCCTCTCTCTGCTCTCGTGGAAAGGTCACCACATTCTCAGGTCCTGTCGGGAGAAACGGCTGCTAACAAAACGTATCGATCGCAACGTCAGGCAGGGACGAATTCGGAGGAGATGCAATGTCAAACTCGGTGAGTCAGAAGGGAGCGCTGGCAGGGTTCTGTGTGGACAGGGAGAGAGGCAAGCTGGGCGCACTGGAGACACACAGTAGGACTCTGTGGTGAAAGGCAACCTTCTGTGTCAAAGGCAGCAGAGGGGTTTGAGTTTAACCACGTTAATCTTGGTCCACTAACATTTCCCGACACTTGTTGCCTTCCGCAGTAACAAAAACGTTTTTATTCCGAATGGATAAAGAGTGGTATTGTGAGAGTGAGGAAGCAGACAGGAAGTCCGCAATACTGGGAAAATTAAAACTGAGGAATAAATGGGGTCATATGGAATCTAAACAACAACACAATCTGTTAACTTGAGACATGCGAGTCAAGTCAATGTGATCCGCCCCCCCCCAAATTAAATTACAATAATTAGGTTCTAAAGAGTTTCATTCAAGTCAAATTCATTGATTCTGGCAAAGCTGTGCTCACACATATGTTGACAGTGTCTGGGAAAGCGGTACACTTAACAAGAATTATTATAACAAGTTTGGAAATTCATAATTTATTATTGAGTAAAGCACATTATGCAGTGAGGGTCCAGTACTACTCCCTGCAAAATCAGCGAGTTGCAAATCCTGCACATCGTCAGATTGATTTCACTATCTACCCCTCAGACGTTCCTGGACAGAGCTGGAAGAGAGGGAAGTATACCAGGAAAACATTCCTGCAACCGTCCCCTTCTTGACTCATTTGAGAAGCCTTTTCAAAACGTATTCTCATGACTGCCAATGCTATCCAGCCACCGGAAGACTATAAACTAACAGACCTCAATGTTGAGACCACACACCGGCAAGCAAGCGCCATTCACAAACACCAACAAGTAAGAAAAACAACTCCCTATTAGAGAGCTTGATGCTGCTCTTTTTCTAGTGCTCTTGGATGACTGCACAAGTTCATACATCGGAGCTCTTCAAATGTAATAACACTAACAGAAAGACTTAAAGAACAGCACACACACTCTATCCCCTTTAACTCAGAGCAATTTTCCATCTGTTCCTCTCTCACTCCATATGTGCACCTACTCTCAAGCCAAACATATTGACCTCATAGTGTTGCTATTGTCTTCTAGATTTCAGAGAAATGGAGATTAAAGACAAGGCTGACCCAAGGCCTCTGCTAACTGTAATGGGGCCTCACTTAGTGGGTCAGTTGTAGCCACACCAAAATCCTTCTGGTGTCCACATCATAGAGACACCAACTACCCCCTCACCCCCACCTCCCCCCTATGAATAGCAGAGGAATCTGAACCTTCATTCTCAGGCCCCCTGTTCGAAACCACTAGACATGGTCAGATTTTTCTGAGTCACTGCATCCACTTTCAACATCTTTGGATTCCTCTTTCCAACCACAGGCCCTCCCTAGAGACAACAAACGGAGTGAATGAGAAAGAGAGGAAGTGAATGATTTCAGTATCTCTTGTTATCACACTTTAACAGAAAGCAGATTTGGGGGAAAATGCAGACAAGCTGACATTACCAGAAGCATTTTTAATTCCTTTGCAAGTTTTGCGGACTACCGGGAACAGACATAACAGCTCTTGCGCTGCACTTTTGGAGGCCAATCAACCCTGACCATCTTGCACGGCTCATGCATAACATGGACATACATGCACCACACCCATCAGCTTCCCTGGCACACTTCCTTGGCTGTCCACTCCCATTCTTTTTTTGTGTGGATCACCCAGTTACGCTGAAAGAGGAAATAAAAAATAATATAAAACTAATCAACAGGGTCTTGTGATGATAATCAGAGTGCTGCTATTCTGTCGTTGTTGCGATTTATATTTTTTAATCCTAGATTGCCAAGCCCACAAAAGCTTCAACTCTTCAGGTAATACAGGTATTAATTAGGTATTAATTAGCCCAACACAAGCTGCCACAGGCATTTGAAGCTTGGTGAACCAATCACTTATTACTAGATTACTAGATGAACCTTGGAGAGATTTGGCAAATTGAGTCAGCTACATGACAGTGCAGATCCTATAGTTTCCACATGGCACAAGCTGAGTCAACTATGTCTCACAAAGCAAGTATTTATTACAAAAATATTGTAAGGGAATTGAAACTCTTAGTCTGAAACTGGTTAACATCAGATGTATGACGCTTCAGCAGATCAGCCTCATATTGCAAACTTTGCTGTACATCACACAATAACACCCCCCTTAAACACCTTTCATTAGATCATGATCCAAAAATGAAAAGATGTGGGCGAGCGTGCAACATCTGTCGTGATCTTTACAGATAAAAACAAAAACAAAAAACAATGAACACGCCAATAACAATCAGATACCCAACTGCGCAACCCTATTCACTGATACTTAAGGGGCAGTCTGTACATCGACCACCCCCTCAAAGGCATCAGCAATCTGCCGCAAGGTTTGCATGCCAGTCAGAAATCTCTGCCACCCAACAACAGTCGGCACTCAAGAGCAAATACTATCAACATGAAACACGCAGGAAAGCAAAGGGAGCCAGATCCATGTGGGGCTTTACAGTGGTGCTGGATATTGCAAGATTCCCCTGAGCTAGTATAGACAGATGTGTGGAGCGTTGCCTGTGTTACCTGAAGTGGATCAAAGGGACATTCAGCAGGGGTCTGGATTGGTTCCCTGGCACAAACTCGAGAGGCGGGAAGCAAAGGATCATGCTACCCGCAGGGCTCCCAGTGCATGCTCTCGCTCTCTCCCCGTGCATCCCAGAATCCTGATATGCCGTTTGATCTCCAACTCTTTGATCAGAATTACCATACAAAACATGGCTTGCAACTGCAAAAGTCTAAATACACTTCAAAAAGCGAGATGCATGCACATACAGAAATAGTATTTAGAAAGGGTTAATTTCCTGCTTTTGTGCTATACAGAATTGCAAAATGTGACGCGCCTCGTTGTGAATGCGTATTTATACACATACACACCGTGGACGGATTCATTGGGAGCGCAGCTTCTGCCAGAAGACGGAAATTATGAAGGATGACAAACGTCGAGCTTTCGCAGCTCCAGCTGCAAGTTAAGCCATTTGCAAAAGCTGTCAGAACGCCAGAGGCAAGATTATCTTGCAACGGCGGTACTCCCATGTCCTCAAAATAGCCTTGGAAGTGATCAAAAGAGAGCATTTCTTTGTTTTGATGAATGTACAATGAAGAAATAAAAACATCAGACAACAACAATGGAAGCTGAAAAAAAAAAGTAGGAAGTCCAGTTCTCGTGCACGTGTGAGCTGCCAAAACCTAAATGCTAATACCACCTCATCTCTATCATGGCCCCTCTATTCTCTGAAAGTCTATTCTGAATGCTGGAATCTTTTAATATTGCAGCACAGGAACCTGCTGTACCACAATTTCCTGGCTATGTCAGATCAGTTGGGTTTCATTGTTGGTTTATACTTCCCCTCCTCATTCTTTTAAAATGCATACATCAATTAGGCCTAGTTGGTCAACATGTTTGAGGTGAGTACCTAATTTAAGCATACACACATTCTAATTCTATAAACTATAATCACCTGACCTGAATCCAATTGAGCATGCATTTCACTTGCTGAAGGCAAAACGGCCCAAGGCCTGGCAGAGCATCTCCAGGGAAGAATCACAGCATCTGGTGATGTCTATGGGTTCCAGACTTCAGGCAGTCATTGACTGCAAAGGATTTGCAACCAAGTATTGAAACTCACAATTTAATTCATGATTATGTTAGTTTGTCCAAATACTTTTGAGCCCCTAAAATTGGGGGGAACCACATATAGAAATGGGAGTAATTTCTACACCGTTCACCCAATTTGGATGTAAATACCCTCAAATTAAAGATGAAAGTCTACACATAAAGCACATCATTAATGTTTCCTTTCAAATCCATTGTGGGGCGTACAGAGCCAAAATGATGACAATTGTGTCACTGTCCAAATATTTATGGACTTAAATGTACATACACATATATGCATAATATAAATAAAACATGTATAGTTACCAGTGGGTATAACTGTAGAAAAACAGTTAATGGGATATCGGATTTTTCCAGATAATGTCTGCAGCTCTGATATAGAACAGGCTTGATTGACTCTGAATCCTGTAATTCGATACATTTTGCAAGGAGGAGGAACTGAAAGGACACTCTCAGTTGGAAAGTCTATTCTACCTCCCCCCCGGGTCCAACCTGCAGAACAAAAGCAGGGAGATGAAAGGCAGGTAACTGAAGAGCCAATCAGTATTTGGCATCACAAAAGCACCACTTCTTCATGCTGGAGTCTGTGTTCTCCCACATTCAGAGTTCAATACATAGGGCACAGCTTTCAAACACTGTAAGCAAATCAATTTTTCTTATATATCTTATACACACACACACACAAACACACACACACATCTACATAGATATATAACAAAACAGCAGTAGTAAATATTACACAAAGACTAGGGCAGCACAGTGTGTTAATCTATATACATCTCACAATTATTTTCGTTGTTTATTTTTGCCAAGTATACATATTGAAACCAAAGTATATGAATTCACTCTATACACCTTATTTAGACACAATCCATCCCAGTTGTCCATGTCTATGCTTTTACACTGGAGAGCCAGGGACCTGCAAGTTTAAGAGTAAATCAAAATCCACAATTTGTCGCATTCTTTTAAAAGAAGGAACTGAAGATAGGAGAACCTCCTTGACACTAACTGAGAGCGAGAGTGAGTGAGAGTGAGTGAGAGTGAGCGAAGCCTAAATCCCACATGTGGTCTCACCTTCCAAGAGAGTTAATGATGTTCTTGGATCAATAAAGCTACTGGCCGCCAAACAGCATGATGCACCCAAGGCCCTTGCAGCGTTTGGCACCTTGTTGGAGTAAAATAACGATAAATAAATTTGCGAGAGTGGGCAAAGTGCAGCATATCACCATATGGAAGAAGAAAAAACAAGAAAGATGATGCAATGACACTCGCCCAGCACCCGATGACCGAACCACACAAAGAAGGCTGGGGATGTCATGTCATACACAGCAACTCAATACACGGAGTGAAACGCAGCCACACAGCACCAATGGTATGAGGTGGTGGCTGAGAACATTATTAATGCACCTCCGTTAATCAGGTTTTAAGTGCAGAAGGTTGAAACAGCGACTGGACAATGGAATCAATCACCCTGTAACTTAGGTATGAGACGCTTCAGGTCTTTGGGTCTCATACGCCCCCTCAACGCAAGCATCCTCTGCCTGGGTCGACCCTGCACTACTTATGAGGTGTCAAGGTGGTTGGGTACATGCTCTGACTCTTCAATTTCAATAAGCAGGTTAGATCTGCGGGCAATGAGGGCACAGTGCCCCTCGCCTCGCTCTACGCAGGTCAGTGCTGGCCAACTGACCCACCTCCTGAGGAGAGATGCTCTTGAGTCTGGTCAACCCACTTCTCGCTAAAAAGCCTGTCAGAAGCCGGGCCAGTGTGTTCGTGAGGAAAAGGGCCATCACCTGTGTTTATCCTGGTGTCAAACAATGGCCGATGATTGTTAACGGTGCCCCTTCACACACATAAACCATGGATCATAACAAGCCCAGAAAAAATCTAAAGCACGGCACCACAATAAATACTTGTGGTCTGAAAAACAATTAACAACAGATGGAGAAAAATGCGCATGGTTTAAGGCATGGCTCTGTCAACAGCCTCCTGTCACAGAATTGAAAAAATAATAAATTCTGTCCACTTAGAAAAATAGAATATACTTGAAAGTGAGCCATTCCATCATGGACCCCGATATGAAGTCTTGCCTGACACAAATCTCTCCCACATCACTTCCGGTCATTACCAAGGCTAACATGTGTTCATCGCTTACAAGCAGACATTGCTAACACCGCAAGTTTCGTTTTCTACACAACGTGCCCAACCAGCAATCACATTATGAATCAGGACTCTAGGTTTAAAATAAAGAGGGTGGGGTGTAGCCTTTCACCTGGACATTTGCAATGTTTACAGCCTCTGACAAAACCTGAATTTCAAGGCCAGACTTAAAATAATGATAAATTATTAGAAGCCTATTACCAAATTAGACTGGAAAAAACAGCACAAGAGCATGCTATCCATCTCAGCCACTAATAGTATTATTTTAAATTTGGAAAATGTTCTGGAGTGGATTACGTCAGTCTCCAAGAAAAAGACAAAATAGAGGAAGAGAAAACACTGATGGGGGGTGGGGTGGTGGTGTAGTCATACAACAATTGCTGTGCACTAGTAAAACAGTAGTTTGGTCTCATAACTCATGTTTTCCCCTCTTAAAAACATAGCCGTATGCTGACAAACTCCTTGAGGAAAAAAACTTTTGGGGGGGGCAGCGAGGGAAATTAAATAAACTCCATGCTTTCTTTTTGTTCATATAACGGTATACAAGAAGCCTGTGTTGGAGTCGCTTTAAAAATCAATCACGTCCCGACATGAAAGCAAATTGAATCAACTTGTATCAAATCAAATTACGGCAGCAAGACATTTTATTTAGGGGAAAGAAAGTAGATTAAACACTAAATGTTACTGGCACGTCTAAGCATACTAAACACAGAGCAGAAGAATCAAATCTTCACATTTAACCTCTTCCCTGCCGGCTGACACTGGAGCACAGCAGGGATTCATAGATGCATTGATTTCCCTCTTTATATAATAATTGAAACTAGAATAATTGTAGGTCTTTTCTAAAACATGGGTTTTATTTCTTCCCAATCTATGATGACATAATTAGACATTAATAGTATAGATTTGTTATTTTGCATTTCATAATCTTAACATGAACATAAAAAGTTGAATGTATTGTCCATCACTAAGAAAGAGTATTTTCCCCACCTTTTCATCTAGATGTCCTTTATCTGTTAATCTCTATCTACATAGTTACCCAACCTGTCACAAACCACCAGTGCTCCTTCAAGTTTTGGACAAAAAACTGTTATTTTAGTGTTTTGTTTTGTAGATTTTTTGTTTTATTGTTTTTTCTGGGGCAGTAATCAAATTATGGCCAACGGATTAGAGGCGTTGGAATAATGTGCCCTGCTCCAGAACAGATTGACTCGTTTAGGCCCAGGGATTAAGAGAAGGCATTAAAGGGCCGGGAGTTTCAGGGAGTTCGAGATTTTGCTCCTTCATGTATTGCTTTTGACATTTTGTTACTCTGACTGCCCTCTGGGATTGCCTGTTACTTCCCTGGACTCTTCCAGCACAAGCGGTTGTCAAGACTTCAGCTGCAAGTTAGAGGAAGTGAGGGGAGGAGGGTGAGGGGGAACTGTTACAATGTAGGATTTTGTTATTATTTTTTACCAATGGGCAAAAAAAGGGAGTGGCAACAAGCCTGTTCTTCCCCTGCGTGAATTTAGCTCTTTTTACTCCCATTAATCATGAATCCCCCCTCAATATAATGTGTTTGTTTTTCATGTTTGGTTTGTATCTATCTACCAATGTATGTATGTGTTATTTCTGGAAGGTCTATGGAGTAATTGCATTCAACTATGATTATATTCAATGGCAGCTAGTGGATTATTTTAATGCTGCACAAATGGATCTCTCCGAAACGTCTCTAGGAGTTAAGGAGAGGAGCTAGGCTTTTATTAGGCATCATTTCCTCTTAATGTTCAGATAAAGAACAGAGGAGGGCATCAAAATAAGTGTCCTCCTTTGCACTCTCATCCTCTGGCCCGCAGACATACCCATTGCGGGCAGAGCAGCTCATATTGTTTGTGGCTGACTGTGGAAAAGTGTGATTGCATTTAGAAACACATTTATTGAAATGGCTTGTTATCACTGACAGTTGTTGCAATAAAAAAAAGAGGTAATGAAGTCACATTTCCTCGCTCTCTTCAATACGCAATACATAATGGATGCTCTTTTTATTACAGTTAATGGAGTTGCTGACATGAGAGTTCATTAATCATGTGACACTCAACACACTGGCAGGTTGTGTCTTTGTATAGTTCTGTGAATCATATATCTCGCCGTTTAAACACTTTAAACACAAAAATAAATGTATAATACAGGTGGGTGAGTTTGAAGATGAAACGGATTAGAAGCCACCACATCCTAATGTGACTCGATGTTCAAATTGAAAGCATTTGCCTCCCATGTTGAAATGAAGCCCAAAACAGCCGTACCCGTTGGAATGGATGGACATCAAGCGTTCAACGGTAACTTCAATGCAAACTACGTATTATTAGTAGTAATCATATTTATATTACAATCAAATGTACGTTATCGGTCATTTGTAAAGGAATTGGACATCACTGCATGAAGGAAAGATTACAAAGTGTTATAAGAAGATGTATAATACATGAACACAGATACTACAGATTAGGTACACAACCATAATTATCCCAAATCTCAGCCTGCAAACATATGCATATGCTTGATCAGTCTCCCGATCAAATATCGCAATTATGCCGGAGCACTAATACATGAAGTCAATGGACAAGTGGAGAACAGTGCAACATGGGTTGATTTCATGTCTGATTACTGGTATTTAGGTTTACCACCCTTTTAAAGACCTGGTAAAAATAAAAGAAAGAAAAAACAGTCTGGTCCATAGCATCAAGGTGCCATTGAAGAGCGCGGAGGCAGCGAAATGGGTCCGAGTCCGCACGTCCCCCTCGACTCCGCATCTGTGGAATCTTCCAGATGTTGCTCTACTGTATTCCAGAGCAAATCCTTGTTATGTATCTGCTTGGGCTGCTTTCAAACGGAGGGACACATAAACTAAGCATGAAACATAGACATTTCGAGAAGTGCACGGGAGACGCCGACTCGAATGGTAAGTACAGCTTATTCAAAAAACATATAATGTCTATTATTCCGTCTAAGCACTAAGTGTGTGTCACTGTGAGATAAATACAACGCAGGCGAATATTTCGGGGGATACTTGTACTTGAAATTGAAGGGCACACTTCAGTCGGAAACTGTGGTCCACAATGAGACTGTCCATTAAAGCAGAGAGAAGTATTGCAATAACTATGAGTATTGCGGGATTTAGGAGGACGTGCGATGCCATTTCAACCATCTACCCCCCAATCTTGTGAACTCTATGCACTGTGATGGCTTACTTGAACAGACCGCATCACCATTAAAAAAGCGACATACATCGCGGTGTGATAGTTGCAAACAGTATTCAACCAGACCGACCACTGTGTATAGGAGTATCGGAAATGAGATCACAGATCAAAACGTTATTGTACTTACTCCGGGCGAGGGAATGTGCCGTGTCAGTCGCTCACAGAAAGATGCTGCTCTCTTTTCTGGGGGGTGAAAAGCCTCAGAAGTGGGTTGTTGTCTCGTCTTGTGCAAAGGCCAGACTGGAAATCCTTTATTTTGTTCAGAGTCGCTGCTGGCTGCTGCACAACCTACCGCTCAAGCTGCACAGGGTATCGACTGCGACTCCAACCTCGACCAGCGTCCACTGTGGTGTAGCCGGCTTTTTCTCTGGAAACGCCTTTTCTCTCTCTCACTCTCTCTCTTTCTTTCTCTCACAGCGCCGTCTGACTACACAGAGACACACGTACACACACACACATTTTTTGAAGCTGATGTCACCACGCTATCCGGTCAACAGATCCCTCCTCCTTCTCTCTTCCCCGTCTCTCCTCTGTCTCGGTGGCACATCGTGCTCCTTTCGGTTTGCCGGGCGCAGGGCAGGGGGACACACGACGAAAGAGGGTCGGACCTCCTTCAGTGGGCGCTCACTTTCTTGTCCTTTCGCCCAGAATGAGGGCAGATCTCTCAAACAGCACGGCGATCACATCCCACCATCCCACCATCCCTCCATCCCTCCATCCATACCCACCGCCATTCATAAACTTTAATAGCAGATCAAACACAAGGACAGTCCAGTATCCACCTGTCATAACTGTGTCATTGGATACACCTGCTACCTCTCCCTGACAGATACACCGTTTCAGACATGCACTCATATGTGCCTTTCCTCTGGAATAGCTGCACGCAAGTATGTATTTACCAGCCGCTACTTTGTATGCATTTCCAGAGCACCGCCACACAAAACCAACAACATTTGATCAGCCAATTAGCACAAGTGAAATGCATACCACAGTCACGATTTGAGACTGTACAAAAAAAAGAAGAAAGCCACCACAACATGAATAAGTATGACTGTAGACCCCGAACAGATGTAAAGCATTGACGAAGCCGGTCCCACGTCGCTGCGTGGGGAGGTGTTCGTGTATCAGAGATCAGGGACTCAGTACTGAGACCCACGACCTAGTGATGATGAACTGATGAACCACTTTACACTTTGCCTAGTTTTCTAAAATTACTTTTTCTTTAGGTTTTGGTTTTAAATATTTTCTGAGCGTATTCTCAGAGCTGTTCTTTCTCTGATTCATCCATAGAGGCCTTGTGGCTTTGTCAGGGCATCATCTACATTGCAATGGATCCAGAACTGGCCTCTTTGGCCCCTTGTAGCTTCACCACATCACTTTCCAGTGTTGGGCCTCCTTACTGCTTGCTTGCATTAAATAGAATTAAAAAGGTTCAAGGACTTATCCACACCCAGAAGGGCTCTATGCTTCACCAGAACTTGACATGATCGCAAAAGCTAACTAAATGCCATTTTCCTATTTTAAGGCCTATAACAAGTCACCCTCGTCCCCAAGTGTCTGATTGGTTCATTGACTGACCAATGAGATAGTAGGATGAGGATGCTCCATCACACCCTGCTGGGGGGGCCCTAACTTTCTCAACTTTTAGGGGTCTCCAAATGTAGCTTGTGGAACCAGGTGGTTGAGAAACGTAATTGGACAAAATAACGAACAAATTGAGCAGAATAATTTCCGGTACCCATATCCTTGATCTTGAAATTATTTAATGCTCAATCAAATAATCTGTTTATTGTAGAGTCTAACAGGGGCAGTGGCAAATGCCTGGGGAGTGCTGAGCAGCATTAACAACAGAAACCGGTTCTGTGTTTTTCTGCTGCTTAATGAGAGAAGGGGGGGAGAAAATTAAGAATAAAATCATAATAAGGAACTTCAGATTACAGATCACAAGTTTGTCTATTTTTAGGAAATGGGAAAGAAACCAAGAAAATCAGGAACAAACCAGACTGCTACAGTAGGGAGAGGGACAACAAGAGAAAGTAGAGATTCCTCTTTCAGAAGGGGAAATAAGGGAATCAGCGCAAAAGCAAAAATGCCTCTAATATCACCAGCCGCGTGACACACTGCTAATTGACAGTTTCCAATACAAAGATTAACACTTTTTATTGTATCCCTCTCTCGCTCTCTCTCTCTCTCTCTTTGTAATTTGCATCTGAATTGAAATAATTTCCATTAATTGCTGTCCTCGTTAATGGAATAAGCCTGGAACCTTCTTAAAAAAAAAAAAAGATTTGATCCTTATCAATTAAGCTATTCAGTCATTCATCTCCTTTTCCGTTCGAATGGGAAAGGACAGCTATTACCAAACCCTACAATTCTGATCTCCTTATTTTAGTTTTAATTTAGTTTATTTGGTCATTTTCAGGCATTAAAAAGTCTGAAGAAAGAAAATAAAAACTAGGAAAAATGGAGACCTGAAGTGAATTTTGTTCACTTCTTCATTAACCGCTGGTGCAGTAAATCATACATGTGTATAAAAGCACACAGACATACACATTCACAAACATATTCCCTGAGAAATGATGGGTTTGGGATTGTGTGTAGTAGAATAATCAGAACTGTAGTTGTTTAGTGTAGTAAAGCACAACACAATACAATACAATGCCATATAATAGTCTACAGTATACACAGATCAGCCATAACATTATGACCACCTGCCTAATATTGTGTAGGTCCCCTTTTTGCCACCAAAACAGCCCTGACCCGTCGAGGCATGGACTCCACTAGACCTCTGAAGGTGTGCTGTGGTATCTGGCACCAAGACGTTAGCAGCAGATCCTTTAGGTCCTGTAAGTTGCAAGGTGGGGCCTCCATGGATCGGACTTGTTTGTCCAGCACATCCCACAGATGCTCGATTGGATTGAGATCTGGGGAATTTGGAGGCCAAGTCAACACCTTGAACTCGTGATTCATCAGACCAGGCCACCTTCTTCCATTGCTCCGTGGTCCAGTTCTGATGCTCACGTGCACATTGTAGACGCTTTCGGCAGTGGACAGGGGTCAGCATGGGCACCCTGACTGGTCTGCAGCTATGCAGCCCCACACGCAACAAACTGCGCTGCACTGTGTGTTCTGACACCTTTCTATCAGAACCAGCATTAACTTTTTCAGCAATTTGAGCTACAGTAGCTCGTCTGCTGGATCGGACCACACGGGCCAGCCTTCGCTCCCCACGTGCATCAGTGAGCCTTGGCCGCCCATGACACTGTCGCTGGTTCACCACTTTTCCTTCCTTGGACCACTTTTGATAGGTACTGACCACTGCAGACCGGGAACACCCCACAAGAGCTGCAGTTTTGGAGATGCTCTGACCCAGTCGTCTAGCCATCACAATTTGGCCCTTGTCAAAGTCGCTCAGATCCTTACGCTTGCACATCAACTTTGAGGACAAAATGTTCACTTGCTGCCTAATATATCCCACCCACTGACAGGTGCCATGATAACGAGATTATCAGTGTTATTCACTTCACCTGTCAGTGGTCATAATGTTATGGCTGATCGGTGTATCAGCGTACAATACAATTAGATTACAGAAAGGTGTATCACAGTTCAGTGTAGCGTATTATAGAAGTGTAGTGTGCTGTACCATAGGAAAGTGTGATGTAACATTATAAAATCACATTAAAGTGTAGTGTGGTGTACCGTGGTAAAATTATGGTTAAATATAATGTGGTTCACCCTGATGTAAACACAGTAACATGCAGTGAGGTGCATCCGCAATTCTGAACCTCTGCTTCACTCTCCATAATGACCAGCACAGTTTGCATTGGCATCAGACTGCAACCAAACAAAGTGAATGATCGCAAAAAGCTTTAATTTAAAACATAATGACAGGACTGTCCAATCCAGTACCTTTGTGCCGTGCTTATAAAGTAATGCTTATCCTCCACTCCATCTCCTTCCACAGCGCTGGCCTGTTGCCACCGATTACACAACGACAGTCGAGACTGGAAAGCGAATACAGACTGAGCCCTGTTCACGCCCGCTGTGATCACTGTATTCTGGCATCTATTCCCAGAGCTGAAACCAGCACACACACGCACACACACACACACACCCCGGCTGAAAAACAGTACTAACTTACTCAGTAGCATGGGCACTAACCTACATGCCAATATAGCCTACTGCTGCGGCATTCTCACACACTGTCACCGAAGCATTTGACATATCTTTGCTCTCCTATGGCGTTTGTTGCTCATGTATGACACCTTTTGGTCACGCATGAGACATTTTGTTGCCCCTGTAAGACACGTTTTGGTGGCGAATGATTTATTTTTGTTCCCATATGCCACTTTTTGGTCAGCTATGATGTGTTACTCCTGCGTGACACTTTTTGACTGTCCTGTGCAACACATTGTCTGTCCTTCCTTTATTGGGCTCATGTTTGCATATTAATGAGGTTATGATGTACAAATTGCTTAATTAGACTTGGGGGCTATTTCTACTGTATGAACTGTACAGCTGTAGAAGGAATACTTTGGTTTTGGAGTGTTTTATATTACAGTCTAGTGTTATATACTGAAGAATAGTGCAGTGTGGCATTGCAGTGTCATGTAATGCAGTGTAGTGTTTCGTACTGTACTGTAGTGTAGGTCACTGTATCAGAGCAGTGTTGTATAATACAGTGTAGTATAATAATATACTGTAGGGCAGGGTAGTAGGCTATTGTTACTGTTAAACAGCATGATGTCAGATATTATATAGCAAGTCATTATTAAGATAAAGGTGATGGAAACATTTCCTTGAGCATTTCCAAGGCTGTAGAATATAGGCTACACTTGTTTAGATGTACAAAGGGCTTTTTGAATGTGTGAAGGCTGTGAACACAAGTTAAACACAGAGTGCCATACCAACATGACGAACTTGTTACATTTTTGACTATAATTTCTAAGAACACAAATTAGTGTTTGCAGACTATCGCAGAGTTGGATATTAAATAAATGTCTAAGACTAGCTGAAGGCATGGGATTTTTTAATACAAATTCGACAAATTCGAATTTCTTGCACATTGAGAGAAAGTCTCTACCAACCTCTAACTCTGTCTTAGTACAACTGTGGCCAAATTCTTCTGGGTAGATTAGCTGAAGCTCTCTCAAGTTGTTTGGGGATATCTTAATTACAGCAGTTTCAAGTCATTCCATGGATTCTCAATAGGATTCAATTCAGGAGTTTGACTGGACCACTCAAGGACATTCACTTTCTTATTCTGAAGCTACTCCAGTGTAACTGTGGCCTTGTGCTTTGGTCATTGTCCTGCTGAAAGATTAATTTTTGCCACAGTTTTAAGTCTTGACTGTACAGGGGTGGATGGGGAGATATGCTGTGTTGGGTATGCACCAAACATAACACTTTGCATTTAGACCAAAACATTACAATTTGGTCTCATCTGAGCACAATACATTTTGCCACATTTTTGAAGGATCACTCAGGTGCTTTGAGATGTCTTATTTTTAGGAATGGTTCTCTTCTTGCAGCCCTGCCATACAGGCTAGTTTTGTGAAGAGTTCTGGATATTGTTGACTGATGTACATTTTTTCCCACTTCAGCCATTGAACGCTGTATCTCTTTCAAAGTTGTCGTTGGCTTCACAGTGGCATCCCTCACCAGTGTCCTCCTTGCCTGACTGCTCATTTTGAAGGGAAGGCCCTATCTAGACAGTATTCAGGTGGTACAATGCATCTTCCATTTCCTGAGTATTGAGACTTCAATACTTTTTTGGAGCCTTCTCCTGACTTATGCTTTTTAATGACTTTATTCCTGACTTGCTTTGAAGGCTACTTGGTCCTCGTGGTTGAGTCTTTGCTTGAAATTCAAGACAGAACCGCAATTACTGCACACAGACACAATTACTTTTGAATTTTTATTTCACATTAATCATCTATGTACTTCTTTTTTTTATTTCAGTGTGGAGTAGCTTGTGCAGACAACACATGAATTCCTACTTCAAAGTGTCGTGACTACAAGCTTTACAGCAACAAAATGTGAGAGCTGTGAGAAGATCTCACTATAGGCTTCACACTCTATCTTTATCCATGTTATTCAAAAGTGTATCTTTGTTTGCATGCTTTTATACGAAAAGTAATCTGAAATTATCTCTGTATATTCATCAGAAATGCCGGTCAGAAGCTGCCGGAAAAAAGCTATTACAGTCTCACGCTATCACTAGCATTAATTGCACCTCCACACTGACCTTCCACACAATAATTACACGCCCAATTAAACCAAATAAACCTGTTTTACGTTTAAGTGTGGAATGAAGGATTGACATTTTACCAACTAATGACTATTTCGGTTATGCAGCCACAGTTTTAGAAATAAACCATGACCAGGGTACTGCAGTGCGGCCCTGCTGTCATTTTTAAAGTGCTTATTTACTCTAGGATAAGAAGGGATTTTGAATATTGCAAAGCTAAGACTATCTTGGAAATGATTCAAGCGATGGCGTGTAGGCCTATCGAAGCCCTGTTGAGGAGGACCGTGAGGAAGAAGGAACTGCTGCTTTGATGTTTATAGCCGAATAGTTAACTGGATAACGATGTTGATCCATCAGTGTAAGTCTGTCAATAGATTTGGAAAGAAATGTAACTCTTCTCCGAGGATGATGGGAGCTGACCCAGCCAAAAAAAAAAAACGTCCAACTCGTCTTCGTGGCAGACAGACCGGGTAAGTTTGCAATATTCAATGGTGCCTTATACCGACACTCTGACACAGCTATTTTGCTATGTTACCCAGAGCAATACTGTCAGGACTCTAGCTGAATACAATAAACAAGTCCGCTTTCTGTCGACAACAAGACAATCTTTGACTCTGGAGCTCGAATCCTGGGGAGCCAAACAGACAAGTTACACTCGGAACAAGGAGAAGTTTTGATTTGTCTTATTTATTCATTGTTCCCATTTCCAGACAGTTCAGACAGAGAGTGGCATTCAGGCGGCAGACTTGGGGCAGGTTAACCCCTTTGGGTTGGTTGGGGGATCGTCCCAGGGTGTGGGACAGTTTTCGATTGATTTGCACATGCAGCCCAAATTCAGGAGCGGAAGGAGGGTCAGTCGTTCTCTGACTGCGTCCATCGTCTGTTTTGCTCCCCCGCATCATTACTGCCCAACCATTGTAAGATTCTGTGGAAAAGAAAAAGAAAAGATAAAAAAAACCAACAACCAAAAAAAGAAAAAAACAGAAAGAGACAGATTCATATAAATCAGCCATGGCTTAGTCATACTCACGCAAGCTGGGAAGACAGCTTGACAGACCTCGAGTGCACAGTGGATCAATCAGTGTGAAAGCTTCAGGCCTCCGGAGGCTCCTGTCAGCTTGGCCAGGGATCAGCAATTTTTTGCTCACAATTTGCAGTCTGAATACACCCGCCCGCCCGCCTTCCCTGTGTCCCTTTCAAATCACCAGTTACTCAGATCTTCCAGGTTCAAAGCGATGGATCTTGACTGCGAATCCATGATCGGTCAATCCCTCATTCAGGTTTGACTTTCTTTTTATTTTTCAATGAAGAGGTGGGGAGTGCAAAGTCTGATGGCCAATTCAGCCTAGAGTTAAGACGTAAGTGCACATGAGATTGGAAGCAAATGACCGGAAATGTCTAAAGAAGGAACCCAGTTCGACTTGAATTTAATTGTTCACAGTGAGCATCTTTGTTTTGTGCGATCAGTTTACCTATTGGCCAGCTTGTCAGTCTGTCAGTGCTTTTCAAATCATCTACTTTTTTTTCTGAATCAGATTAGTATGGTGGGTAAGAATGTGACCAGAATGTAACAGTGATCTCCAAATAACCAAATTTGAAGTCTTTGTGATCCCCAGTTAAACCAGTTTGACATCCCCAGAACATTTAATTTTCTTGTGATCTTGAATAACGCACCCCCAACAACATGCAGTTGAATGTCCTTAATGAGCCACAGTAGGTAGTTATAAATACACTTTTTTAGTACGGCATATATTTTAATGTTATTCTTGGCAGGGGTGGGGATCTGCAATATAACATTGTACACTATTGAGGCATATAATATCTATCTATCAACCTATCCATCTCTCCATCCATTAATCTACAAAGAAGATATAGAATAGAGAATGACACTGCACTGCAGTCTGGACCACAAATGAAAATGTCAGCAGGGCAGAAAGACGCCAATGTAGTGTAGGGCAGTATATATCAATCCAGGAGCAGAGACTGGCTCCCATAAAGCAATCAAGCAGTGTATGAACCAAGCTGGGAGAAATGTGGCCCATGAAAGTGTCCAGGGAGGTCATAAATCCCAGCCAGGGAACACAGGTTGCTCCGAGTCGCCCGGACCACCAGTCAATTGTCTGCCATGTTGCAGTTCCACATTGTTACTGGCAGAGGGTGGTATTGCTTTAAAGAAGAGTCCCACCTCCTAGAGGTAGGCTATGGGTTCCTTAATTGGTTCAGTGAACTAGTCCAGCCTTCAGATTAAATGAAAACCAGCAGAAAGTTATATATTCTAAAAAATGAAGGTTCTTTAGCGGTTCTATTTAGAACCTTTGGGTTCTTCATGAGTTTATTTTCATTAAAGGGTTAATTTGAGAACTGTGAGGTCCATTGTAAACACAAGGCATAGTTTAAGAACCCTTTTTCATCATGATCACAGTTGATTTAAGATACATATAAGATTCTTTATGTATCCTTGTTTCCTCCACAGTATCAACCCCAGGAACCCTAAAAGGTTTTTATTAGAATCTTTACTTCTTAGAGTGTAGGTCACTACTGCAGCTCACCCACCTGTTCTTGTAAACTTTCTTATGTTCTTTCTTATCAAACAAGCACGATGGGTCGAATGGCCTCTTCTCACTTGTAAATGTTCTTATATATCTCATACAGAGAAGAACATACAAGCTGCATCGGAGCTATTGAATATGCGGCTTGTATTTTCTTCTCTAAGTGTGTTTCCGCTGGCATACACCTGACTAATCCAGGTGTGCGTAATTTTTTCTGATCTTACTAGATATATCATATATCATATCATAGCCTGCTTTGAACAGATACATCAACCAAATATTTTACAATAGAAAAAAATGCAACAAAACAAAGGACAAAGTTTATTTTAAATGTGTTGCAGTTAATATATGCTTCTCTGTTGAAAATAAACTCTCTGATATATTTATTTTCTGTAATAAACACTGATGCAGATCCTGGCTGTAGACTAACCACCAGCTACACTAATTGATTGACACATTGCATGGCCAGCTAAATGCAGAGGTTCACATTTTGTTGTCTTCATTTAGCCACAGAGCTAAGACCTCTTAGTAAAGCAAAATACAAAAATACCAAACATACAAACAAAAGTAAGCAGAGATTGCCCATATACAGCTCTGGAAAAAATTAAGAGACCACTCCAAGTTAAGAAATCAATGTTAAGTGTAGATATAGGTGGATAAATAGCAGGGAGTTTGACTGCACATATTATAGCTTTGATTTGAGCACATCAAATTCTGCCTCCAGGCTTGGATGAAAACTCACCTGACTGGAAAAGCAAACAAAACAATAGCAACTGAACAGACTAAACACACACACACACACACACACAAACGCAAGTGTGTATGGATGAGGTGAAGTAAGCACCCTCCGAATATGACCCATAAGACACCATAAGACATCCCCTCCCTGTCCCTCCTGCCAGCCTTCACCTACCCTGAGACCCCCCTGGCGACAAAATAGGCAGTAAATGTGAGAGCCAGCGACTGAGAGGTGGGACTCTGGTTTCATGGGGTTATTAATAACTCAACTCTCCCCTTTCACTTGGTAAACTAATTTCAGTGAGCTCATCCCAGCCTTACAGAACTTAAAACTCTTATACAGTCTTTACAGTTTCTTCTGATGGCCAGCCATGTATAATTATTCTTATTATTATAGGTTAATTTGTACACTTTTTAACTCCCTTTGGCTGCATCCTGTTATGGTAAATTGAAATCAGCTATTTTTATATTTATTTTATATTTTATATTTTATTTTCATATTTGCCTGGACTGATGATACTTAGACTGTATATATTGATCTGCTTTTCAGCTTCAGCTCTAAAACCTGATCAAGGATTCTAACTATATGGTGAGAATCGAACTGTAGGAAGCTGTGATTGAACTTCAACTTGACAAGAAGCTGCGTCGAGAGAAAATGTACAGCTCAGTGTCCTTCATATCTCTAGCATTTATGCCAAAAATGTCCTAGAATTCCGAAGGTCAGAATAAAAATTAAAAAAATAAAAGCTCACTCACAGAAATAAATCAATGATGAGAAAAAAATCCACAATCGCGGTCTATGTTATGTTGGCGTTCAATAAGGCAGCGAAGCATGAAGGACATTTTACTTTTACTGAGACCTAATTACTAGGAGGTGGTGGAAATATCACAATATTATTTCTCCCATTTTCTAACTCAAAGTCATTTTGTGTGTGTATATCTGTGTGTTTGTCATGTGTAGCCATCTGCAAATCTAGTGGAAATTATATTGTTCTCTCCTACTGTGGCAGAGTGGCCACCATCCACATCTCAAACTGATTTATGTCTCCAGTTTTTGTGTAACCCCCACACTTTTGTGCGACAATGTTGCAACCCACCCACCCCTTCCCCCCAAACAATTACACACAACCCCACCGAAGAGTCCCTTGAGAGTTGTCCCAGGTTGAACCAAGACTCCAACCATTGTCATTGTCAAGGCTGAGGAACCAGAGAACCCATTCCACACCGAGGTATCCTTTCCTCTCTCTCTCTCTCTCTCTCTCTCTTTTGCTCTGTGCCCGAGCTCACATTTTATTTTTAGGTAGGCCCCCCTTCAAAACTTAATATGGGAAAGGCATCTGAGTCTTTCTCTTACCCTCCAGTTTCTCTCTCCCTTTGGACGGGGTGAGAATCTGAGCTCTCTCTCTCTCTCTCTCTCTCTCTCTCTCTCTCTCTCTCTCCTTTACACTCCCTCTCTCCCTCTCTCCGTCTTTCAATCTATGGTCGAAGAGAGGGAGGGAGATAGGAACGGGTGCCAAGTGTCAAAGATAGCTTCCCCCCTCCCACTCCACCTCAAGGGTTTTTTTACCCAGCCTCCAAGCTCTCCCCCACTTTTTAGGCATCCCCAAGAGCAGCTCGTAAGTTCTCCAGTAAGCTCCCAGTCTCACACAAACACACACGCACGCACGCACACACACACACACCCACCCACGCCCACACGCACCACATACGCACAGGAGAAAGGGGCTCAGTTTTATTTTCCCTCCTAATTGGACTCCCGGACCCAGTTCGTCTGAGTTTCTTTGCGCATATTTCCGTGGGACATATTTCCCCACTCCAGTCTCTTTTGGTTGCTGGGAACGAAAACATTTTCCTTCTTTTTCTTTTTCCAAGGATCACGAAACAGCTAGGAGCCATGAAGCTGGGCTGGGTGCTTTTGGGGATAGTGCTCTCCGTTGGGAGCCTAGCCTTTGGGAAGAAGGGGCTCGATTTCCCCGAGTATGATGGCAAGGACCGTGTGCACGACCTCAACAGCAAGAACTTCAAGACCATAATGAAGAAATATGATGTGATGGTCATCTACTACCATGAGCACTTGAATGATGACCGGGCATGGCACAGACAGTTCCAGATGGAAGAACTTATCTTGGAGGTAAGATTTGGGCTGGACTGGATCAAGAAAAGCAATTGCTGGCGAATCTTAGCTGTGGACCATGCCGCTACACCACTCGGCAAACTGTCCTTAGTCTGAAAAGGGCCACGTCTGTCCCTTCTGTTCCCACTCCTTTTGCTTCCTGTGTTCTTCTTTAAGGGATGACAGTGTTATTTTTATCTCTACCTATCATTCAGCCTATAACGTTGGATAGACCTTGGTCCTCTTTGCAAAATGTCCAGGTTGAAAGTCTTGCTGTTGATTAACGCTTGGATGATTTGGATCCATTTGCTGGCTAGTTTCTTTGGTGATCTTCCTTTGCAAAGTGCTTCCTCCTCATGGGGGGGCATAAGCACTCTGAAAAGAGTAACTAAGGTGGATGAAACTTTGCCTTTGATGCTCAGTGCAAATAAGGCATGAGCTGATTAATAAAATGTTCAAATAATGAGTTCAACTGCAGCATAGGTATTAATTTAAGTCTCATGAACCAGTAGAAAACAAAATGTGTGAAATAAATAAGTTATTGCTTAAAGAGAAGATGTATAAGTGTTGGTATAATTTCCATAAACTTCCCATATATTCTATATATTTAATTTTTTTAATTAATGTTGATCTATGCCTTGCTATAGCACTACATTATCGTTGCTTTTTCTGTACCTGGGAGGAATAGCCCTCTTCCTCACATATAAACACTAGTAGCATGTGTCTTCGGGTTGGGGGTTGAATGTATTTAGCCATACAATAACCACATAGAGTTGTTGAAAAAGCTGATAGTAACAGCTTCCGCTCCAGGCTTTGGGAGTGAGGGAGGAGGTGGAGGAGTTGTTGGGGGGGTGCAGAGGGGGGAGGGCATGGCAGGGAGTTGGCATCTCTCAGTGACATGTATGTTAGGGATGTGTTATTAGGAGACCCTCTGTCATTAGTAATCTAGTAATTGATAACGACCTACTAGAAAACTTCCTTTTGCATCAGCTGTGGTAAAAAACGTGCTGTGCAAAGTCCAGTTCCAAAACCTATATTGCCACGGAGCAAGAGTTTGGTTTGGTCTTGGTGCTCTTGCCAATATTGGGATGATTAGAGGTATAATAGATCAAGGAACTGAATGCTGTCTCGAGAAGTAAGGAAAGAAACTATTACAGGATGGAATTTTCTGTTGAGTCAATGTCTAAAAGCTGCCATTCTCACACCTACCGTACACTGATCTGATCTGCTCCCATTCCAGTCTGCCTGGGGGGACAGCATCTATTTACAGCTGTATAATTGCATTGCAGATAGATTGGGTTTCTCTGGCTGTGTGGTCTTTGAGTATCCAGCTGTTGAAGAGTTGGGATCATGATCACTGAATATGCATTTCAGAGTCATCCATCATCATCATCATCAATATGGTGTTTGACAAATTAGTAGTTGTGTTTCCTCGTTATCTGCGGCTCTAAATTGATTTTGACAGTTCCACAGTGGGGGGGTTCATAGAGGTTCATGTTAAACGAGACAGATCTTGTCGTTTGACTGCTGAGCACTTTGATTCAACTGTTTTTTACTAATAGTTGTAGGAGCTCAGCCAGTTTTTCTATCAAACGTTCTGCAGCAAGGATTTAGAAGGATACACACTTAAAGAAGATTTCAGACAAGAAAAACTTAAAACTAATCTCTTATCCATCTATCTTTTTCTCAAACAGCCTGCCGGGTCATGTTAGTTGTATATGATGTACTGGGATCTTGTCAAGTGGCATTCTGCTTTTGGGTTCACTGTGATCAAAGCTGACAAGACTATGGTCAGAAGTTGGGGAATACTTCATATTGAAAAAGTCCCAGAATGTGAAAAGACACATTTATATTATAATTTGCTAGATAAGGGGGAGGCTGGGGTGGCTGGGGGCATTTATCTTCCAACTGTGTCACTCAGAAGTGTTCTTAGTGTTTAAAGAGTCATGTTCTATTCACACCACCAAGCCCACTCCCGCTAAACAGACCACATGCTTTGTGCATCACGACATGCTCCTTTAAGGTTGGGTGGATATCTATTTATCTCACACCAAAACTGCCAGTGAAATATGTTGAGTCCTAGTTAATCACATTCAATGTAAAATAATGAATAATAAACTAAACCCAATCAAAACGATCTACCTGCGAATCGCAAAATAGTAAGCCGTGTGCTAATTTAATGTCAGAAGCCACTTTCTGCTACACAATAGCGTAAAAGCACAAGTTTGTCATTTATGTTTCAAGGGTAGGCCAAAATTTGGTCTAGACCTATGTCTGGGTAAGAATGTGGCGCGAGTGTCTGCCAGAACACGTTTCAAATTGTGCAAAAGAAAAACGAAACCTGTAACATGATGAACCTGAACACCAATCTGAAGAGTAACTTAAGCTCGGCTATAAATATAAGACTTAAATATAATACATTATATTAAATATATTATATGTTAAACCACAACTGTATATGTGAGCAGGACACAAAACAGGGATACTTATTATTATTTTGCATTTCAAAATTATAATGCAAATGAAAATTAAAAAATTTAACAAATGTATGCCATTTTGATTTACATGTTATAACAGAGCAATCAGGGTCTGAACCACATGTCTATTACAGTCTTATTTACAGCCGTCGTTACCAATGTTATGTTCAACAGCAACTGCAATATTGGACGGCCATGACAGCTGGACCCCGAGACGGGCCTTGCAAATGTCATATAAACGGTCTCCGATTTAATGAGGCTGCTGGCTGATCCTATAGCTGCCCGCAACCGTTCACATTAGCTTCGCTGATTTACAAGGCGAGCCGTGCAGAGGGACTGTGGTCTTTGCTGCTTTAGTCGGCCAGATTAGTGTGCCTGGCAAATTGTGGCCTGGAGGCCGAGCATAATTCACAACTTTATCAGTAGTATCCCTGGAAGTTGAAGCCTGTCTGTGGTCGAGCCAAACATAATGGCCAGGGGAGGCATTTAGTCTGTGGCAAACTGGGCCCATTTGGAGGGGGATGAGTCATTGGGTCTATGATGTGTGTGATTGCTTTCACCTGGTTATGAATGATAAAGTGTATTCGGGTATTACTGTGTAGGTGTGTATATGTATGTTTGCGTGAGCATGCTCAAAAGGTTGATTAAACAACTGCTGACTGGTATTTTATTTAAAAAAAAAAATTGACACTAACTATTTAATATCCTTCTCAGTATCCAGATTATGTGTGTGTGTGTGTTGCTTCATCACTTTCCAGAAGTCCAAATTTAATGATTATGAACTATGATGTGTCCCATATCTAAACCCTCATGGTTGAGTTCAGTTATTTCTAATTATCTATGCTTGGCGTCAGTGTGACATCACTGTCAGGAAGTAGCGCGTACCACCCTCACTCCAAAAGGCCTGAAATGAATAACGAATAAATGAATGACTGAATAAATAAAGCATGTGAACGAATTATACATGTAAGGTCTGTTTGTATGAAATGTGTCCACATCAGCTGTCACCTTATTTGTCAATACAGGCAATGCTGGAAGTTGCATCTCATTGCCGTGGCAACACGATGCTGTGTGCTTTCTCATTGGCTAGTCACAAGGAAAGCTGAGCATAAAGTGCAATGGGATTGCAACTGTGGAAGTGAACCAACCATTGTGGTAGGCTTTTCAGAGCAGCAATTACCTGCTGAGTGAGACATTACACCGCCTACTTTATGTAGAAAACAGAGCAACTGAAAGAGGCCGTTTCAGAGAGGGAAACTGTATCATTCTTTTACCATCAAATGCTGAGCTCCAGACACAATAAAGCAAAGAAGGCACCCATCATTTCATTACAGTTCAATAGTATAGTCAATAGTAATCATTCTATGCAAACTCCTAATAGTAGCCTCAAAATCAACAAGAACTGTTTCCAAATGTTCTGAAAGGGTCTCCTTCAGCTGTGGTCTCCAGCCCTGGTCCTGAAGAGCCCCCAGATATTGTATATGTCTCTTCAATCAGTGGCTAAAAATCTCATGCTTTTTCACCAATAATCAGTGCAACTGAGTTACCTCAGATCATATTTCTGCAAGCAGGGTTGGAGACTCTGAGTTGCCCACTTACATTGTCTGTTATTTGTGTTTTCATCGGAGAGAATTTTTAGCAACATCGCAAAATAAATTAGAGACATTGGTCTGGAAGCTTAAGATTCCCTAAAATGTTAGGAATGCAAATGTAGATACGAGAGGTGCTGCTGTATGAAGCTCATGTGTTAAACTCAACCTATTAGCTGTTTAAGGTTGTCAACGTCTGGGGAACCAGGCTGATATTCTATACCAGATACAGTCTAGCCGGCAGGGATCAGCTTCAGTACGACTGCAATTGCTTTGCTCCTTGTACTCCAGATGGTGAAAATGTCAGGCTAGTTTCTGAGAATTTCTTAACTGCCTTGATGTTTACTGCTCAAATCCATCAGTACAGCAACAGCAGTCAAGGTGTTTTGGGGACACAGAGCTAGGTTTTGTGGGTACATCTGGACATTGCATGTTATAAAACACTATTAGGTTGTCATCATTGCCAAATACTTTTTGAGCCCAGAAAATGGGCGGCAACGAAATTCTGTGCGGTTCCCATCCCAGAACTAAAATAAACACCATGGATTTTTTAATTCCCCATTCGCAGTTTCCCCTTTTTGTTGTTGAATGTCTCAAATGGAGATCTAGCTCAATAACCCATGTAGTTCATTGTTGGGAGCGCCAAGAAAAAAAGGTCACAGTATCCGGAGAATGTGGTAAATCCTACTGTTCAATATTTAATCAGAGAAGCCTCCTGGCCAGAGAGCGTGCCTGTGTACGTGCAGTTATTTGTACGTACACCGTCTACCCAGTCTCCTCCATCTCAGAAAACAACTTAATCACGGCAGAATTATTAGCCCTGTGTGCACACAGTTCTCTAACTAAACCCCCAGAGCTAAATCTTGATGGCAAACGTGCAGCCAGTACAATGTGGCTCATTAACAGGGCCTTGGAGACTGCGGATCGTATCGCGTCTTGTCAGAACAGGCCGTCTCTCGCGCGGAGGCTAATTGCGCCCACTTAATTAAATTGGCCACACGTGTACAGAACACTGGATTGACACACATGAAAGCAAGACACGTTCTTTTAGTCTCCCATCCCCCAAAACAAACCCAAATACAATCAAATTGCTGCTCGAAGCTTTCTGTGCTGTGAGATCCATTATAAGGGTCTGATTCCCTTTTGGCTACTCCCAAGAGAAAAATAAATCTATTACAAAATGAAAGTGGATACTGACTGCATATACACTTCATATTTATAAATACACAGACACGTAGATAAATAGGTTTATATACATATATATTGATATACATCCAAATGCGTGCGACTGCCACCGTTATAGTCGAAAGTATGCACAGCCTGAATTTGAATAAATAGTAACCGGGGATTGACTGAATAAATATTGCTCATTAAACTATGCTTTTTTAACAATCAGAGTCTTCAGAGGCTGTTGAATGCTGATTCAGCCTGGGGGAAGCTGTAAAGATTCCAGTTCACTGACCTGAGTTTCTACGGGGGGCAGGGCGATGTTAAACGCTAGACTGAATGGCACGGATTTCAGTACTTTTGCTACATTTTGCTGCACATTTTCTTGCATTTAGACAAAACTTTAATCTACCTGCCAAAGGCTCATTCCAATTGGCTTAGCTGGGGGTATTCTTTTTCTTTTTTTCTTTTTAAAATTACAACAGAAGGTTCTCATGTCTACTCGATGGAAAGCACACATCAGACATTGGAAGGGTTCACATAACAATTCAGGCCTGAATCTCTGTTCAATTGCCCATCAGTCACATCATACAAAAGAAGACAGAACCCATGTTTTTACATGACACCCATCGCTATCAGTGACATGTGGAAATTAGATTTGTCATAACAGGACGAATTTGAATTCAGATTGGAACTTGGCAGTCGGCCGTAAAAAGTTCAGGAAGCCCTGTCTTCTGAAAGCTGGGGGAGGGGGGGGGCAAGTTAACATGTCAAACAATCTCCCCCATGGAGCCGTACATCCATCTCTGTGCACACTAGGGATGAGAGTCTGTTTTGTTTTTTTTGGTTTGTTTGTTTGTTTGTTTTTTTATTGCATTTTTGGTTTCTGCGGAAACCATACCAAAGGAAAGACGAGGAGTGGGAGCCCAATAAGATCCCGGCCTGGGTTTATTTTGGGACGTTCTTGAGGCAGAGAGGGTGTGAAAGAGAGGTAATATTTCCAATTTAAGTATTTACTAAACCACCCATTAACCCAAGATGGGCATTGCGTGTCTAATCCACATATTCAAGCAGTGAGGGAAGAGGGACACATCCACATCCCGATCTATTCTTGGACGTTGTCTCCTAAGGCGTGTTGCTTGCCTTGCTTTTATGATGGGGCTGGGGAGATTAAGCTCTAATATAAGTACACTCCCAAGAAGCCTCCACCTGGGGCCAGAGAGGATTGTGGGATTTGTAGTCAGGGAAGCATGGTGGGCACTGCCTGCTTTTTACTGCAGATGGGATACAACGGGGGGGAGAACACTAAGGAGACATATCATGTTTATATTTGCAAAGGGCTGACTACATTTGGTATTAGTTCAAAAGGGGTACAAACAGATGTTCCAATTCCAAAATGCCTCAGGAAAGTTCTATAAGTTACATTTTATAAGTGGTACTTCTGCTGCAGGTGGCGCCGTGGTGGCCAGCCGGGTAACGAGCCCACTTGCTGATGTGACCCCTAACGTGTACTCTCTATGCAACATGATAGGCCACATAATTACTTTCTACTTCCTGTTACACTAAAAACGATGCACTCTTAGTTCCAAACAGCTCCTTGGCTGTCACCTCTATGCCACACTACTTCACCACCCAAATGCCCACCTTCGATCATTACTCACATACTCGAATAGCCACAACGATATGTGTACCCGAAAAGATACCGTTATCTATATATCCGTCTGTCTCTTTACTTTTTATTCGTGCTATTACATTTAAACGTCAGCTTTTGCTCCTGTAAGAATCTCTATCTTCCCTCTTCCCACCCCTGCCTCTGATTCTCAGTGGCTTTAGTGTGCATTGCAGTCCTCCCACTCCCACTCTCTGAGCTCCAGCCTGTACAGACAGCCCACACAGCCTGCCTCCCTCCCTCTCTCACAGTCCCTCAGCTCTAACCTGCCTACACCATCTCCCCCTCTCTGCCTCCCACACATATATATAACAGGAACATGACTAAGAGAAACAAAAAATGTTCTTATTTATCTGGTTTCTTTATCCTACACAGATATAACCTGTGTATAAGCAGAGCTCAGCCAATCGACTCTCAATATTGCACATATAGGCTGTCAACGTCACCCCCAACCTGCTGTGCATCTTCCAGCTGTGGCGCCTGGAGTGGCTCCTGCACAATAGATGTGTTGTGTGCGGTTTTTATGGTGATGTCTTCCATCAGTTTTAAAGACAAACCTGCACATAATCCTGGAAGTCTCAAAGGAGGAGATAATCAGTGCAGACCTCAGCAACAGCTCCAATCTATCCCAGAGGCTGAAGTGTACAAGGGCATGTTCTGTAGGGAACCAGTACAATGCATTATCAGTATTGTGCTGTACGCCTTGTGTTAAGCATACTATTAAGCAAAATATTTTATAAATATACAGCCAAACGTCATCAGTACAAATGCACTAGGCTTAAATGACGCGCAACACAATGATGTTGTAGGCTAACCCATGTTACTAATGGTTAAGTAGAAAACATATATAAAGTGAATCTATAAATCAGTCAATACATAAATGCCACTAGTGACATGTTCCCTGTAAAGGTACAGGCGTTTAATAGGATCTGTCCTTTGCTCGTTTCCAGAGCAATTTCCATGAGTGACAGGTCGGATTTGCGCTGGCCTTTGCAAATATAGTTCATCGGAGTAAATGTAATTAGGTCAGGCCGGTGCAAAGTAGCACAAGTATGCACAGGAATTAGCCCACACCGCTCCTTGTCCCAAGACAGCTTTGTCCTGCTTTAGCCTACTGTAACAACATCAAACAAACAAACAAGCAAACGACCGGCAGGGTTGATTACAAAAACAATGATCAATCCAGTGCATACGATCTTAAAAAAGGCCTTGTGTTTATGTGTATGTGTGTTTGCCCTGTCTGTCTTGCCATAGCCAGCATGCTGCCAGTCCCGGGTGTGCTCGTGTGTGTTTGCTCGGAAAGGCCACATGCAATGTCCAAAAAACAATCAAGAAAGAAACACACAATCTGCTGTGCGCCCCAGCCCTGGCGTGGAGTCCGGGCACTTTGCTGAGTCCAGGGCTCCTGTCACCTTAAACGTCGGCCCCGTCCGTGTCAGCACATCCCGGAGCAATGCGGCGTTAGAGCTGTGTGCCGAAATAGCCTGCGGGAGGATCGATCTGGGCGTCTCTATATTTAACCGCTGCCACCGCCGCTGCCCCAGTCCGCGTCCACTCGGCTCTTTCAGCCGAGATCCACTTTCTGCCCATGCAGACATTCTGCAGCGCTGCCGGCTGCCCGAGCCGAGCGGGCCCGCACTCTTGTGGCCGTCATGCGGTACTGCACTTCATGTGGTCAGCACTTTTTCTCTGTGCAACTGCAAGTTGTGCTTTGGTTACAGTCCTGTGAACTTGCTGCGCTTTCAAGTGTACATGCATACAGTGTCCCGGTGTGTAGGTATGCGTCCAAACGACAGCATTCATCTGCTAAATAAATACATGACAAAACCAGTCATTTGAAAGAAAGTGTGTATTTGAATATATATGATTGTATATTGTGTGTGCGCTTAGATTCCATTTGGGGTCCAGACTAGACCCAAAATAAATGATCTCACCAGTGCATGCATTGACCGTGATGGGCCAATAGGGGGCTCACACTATTTCCCTCTCAAATTGATTGTCAAAGTGAGATATGGTGGCAGGCATCATTGGGCGATTGGGTTCAGAAGCGCAGTATTTCTGATGAATATGCAGTGTGGAAGACTAATAAATGTTCCATTCATATTGATCAAGTAACTCAGAGGTCATCTGAAATGAGAATTTGAAGACGCTGGGGTGCCATAGCCCTGGTAATGTCTTAAAAAATTAACTTACTGCATTTGGAAAGCATCAAACATGCAAACACAAGAATGTTTAATAAAATACAAGGATCTTGTATCTTCACTTTTCTAAAGCAAAACCCAAGAGAAACATCCACGCATTTCTCCAAAGAACTTGACCTTGTCCAGACGAAAAAAGCATTACAGAATAGTGAGATTTTAGAGCCGGTGTGGGTGTTGATAACTGTCGCTGTTGATTTATTGTTTTTGTTAATAGGCTACTTCCCATTCTGTCACTGGATTGCAACAGGACGTGTCATATGCTTGCTTTTCAGGGTCAGCGCCCATTGATCATTCCCAGATCTTGACAGCACACATGGGGCCGTTAGCGCTACAGAACCAAGGCTGCAGATTCTTCCAGTAGGGAGACAAAGGAGGGATTTGTCCGATTCGAGATTCCTTGGATTGCTCTGCATCTGTTGCAGCAGCGGCAATTAGTGAAATTCAAGAGAGTGATCAGCCGCCCCTTTTGCCTTTTCCTCTACATTTAGAACTGAAACCCAGAGGGAGAATCTGGAGGCAACCTCATTAATCTTCCATGTGTTGGGTTTGCCTATCCCTTCCAGGAAATTGCCCGTGGATGTGAGAGCAGTGCTGGCAACGTAGCGTAGCCAAGATGTTAAGACTCTACGAGCACAATTCATATGGTTCACAAAGAGCACTTACATGGCTTCTGTCTGCAAGGATGAGAAAATTTAGCCAAGCAATGGCATTCTGCTGATTGGTGGCCCCTGAGTTTCGGTTTTCTACTGCTAAGCTCCACTGTTTGGGAATCCGGCAGTGTAATGAAGATGCCAGTGACAAAGATAGGATAGCAGATCCAACTCGATAATTGATTCAGATGTTGTTGTGGTTTGTCGTTTCTGTTTTGATTTGGTTGCTTGTTGTACACACGGGTTGACACTACCCTTCTATTCACGTCTGTTTCTACTTTTCAGGATATCAAACGATTGTCTAATTACACACTGGTCAACCCTATTTACAAATAAAAATTGATTGATTGATTCACTGCATTCACTGCTCATTGGAAGTGTTTTAGGCCTGCTGATGTCTATTCACCCCCTATTAAAACAGTAGTGGGATACATTGGGCAGCAATAGTTTAATATACATGTAAGACTTAGTTGTTTACTAATATTTGGAGTGGAAAAGTATTGGTGGCTTGGGGGCTGCCCACTCCAGGCAAACACAACTAATTTTCCTAATTTGTTGGTTTGCGACACCTTATAGTGACTTACATGTACTGGTCTCCGATTTGGACTGGGAATCGTTTGCATCGCCTACTGAATCAGCTGGTATTGATACCGATAGCACTGCTGGTCCTACAAAGCAAGAGGTTGGCAGTAGCATTAAACATCACATAAAGTTTTAAGCTATCGATATGATTGTCTGTGTTATTCTATATCTGGCCTGTGCTGAACATGCATTCTAAGACCCTGAGATGCAGGATAGGATCCCTTTGCACACATGGTTTACTAACTGGTCCTCATTTGGGAGGTCCATATTCCACAGCTCCTGCAGCCCAACAGATTAGTAATCAACTACCTGTACGGTGGATATTTCAGTGCTCTGTGAGCCAGGCCTTGCTTACCTGAAGGTAAACAAAAGTATTTTTGGTTCTCTTCTATACCATGGAGACAGGGAGGAGAAAATGCATACTAGATACAGTTCTGCCAAGATATTATTCACCTCCAACCCTCACCTCTCACTGGAAGACAAACCCCATTCAGTTTCAAGGGGTTTTGGCTCAGCTTGTCCAGGCACCCTTTGTCACTGGAAAAGGGAACCTCTTTCAGGACGCAGTGGGTGAAACGCCAGGCTACACCGGTTAACAGGGGTCAAGCGGGGTTCATTTCGCATTTGAAAACAAAATCCGGATGACCAGATGAGAAAAGCAGTGGACAGGCAGAGGTGGTGTCAGCCCTGGATCGAGTATCCCATTAGTCAAGAGGCTGTATCTCCTTCTGCCTCCCAGGGCAGAAAAGCCTCCCCTTTAACTCACAGGCTTCACAGCTTCCTTATATAGCTGTGCTCTCCCAGCCAAAGACTTTCGCTGAGTTTAGCCCAGATGGCTTTAACCGACTGACATCGGCGGAAGCAATCCATGACCTGAGTGACTCTTATAAATACCCAGTGTGCAAATAAGGCTAGGGGCTGGGGATGGAAGTGATTTTCCCTTGATTTTCCCTTGAGTATCAGATAAACACCAGAGAGCAAAGGAATCAGTTCTGGGATACCAGCAACACCCTTATAAAAAGGGAGAGGAGATAGGAGAGGAAGTGTGGGAGGGGGACCCTGTGGTTAAAGAAACCAAAAGATAGGGGCATTGAAATAAAGTATGTAAAAGCTAAGGTCCAGACCAAATCTAAAATCTAAAAGAACAAACACTTTATTCAGTGCAAAGTCATACAATGTTTCCAGGAAGTGAGCTGTATAGATGCAGAAAAAAAAGAACCCTCAAATTAGCCCCAGTCTTCACATGGGGCAGAGCAAACCATTTCACTTAAATGGTGCATTGGGTAAGAACAGTGGATTGGCTCAGATCGCTGGTGCCTGGGAAGCAACCCATTTCAAAACAATGCTGGTGTGCTAGACTAGCAAGCCAATTTGCCAGAGTCATACATCAGGAGACAAAGGATAATTCACCCCATTTGCTTCCAATCATTCAATTAACTTGCGACCAAAGAGAGCGTGCCAAATTGCCTCGTACTGCAGTGAGATACAGAGCCTGCTCAGTCAATCCACATATGAGACGGCGGAGAAAATGAAAAAGTGAGCCACAGACCTCAATCAGCAGGCTAGACCCATCGATGCAGTTTGGGATCATGCTGGACCACGGTTGGAGAGGAAAGATAATAAAGGAAGACATCGTCAAATCGCCCTGGTCGAGTATGTGAGACATCTGCAAAAGCGGGACGGAATAAATGAATGACCTAAGACAGTGTTCAATGGCTTTGTAAACGGGGCCTTCAGAGAACCTGGAAAATTGTGCAAGTTATATGTTGGGTTGAACAAGGGAGTTGCGCTGGGGAAGGCTGCATTCATTCTGGTGCTGCATGGGTGGTAGATTCTTTTAATGGGCGTTGATGGGGACTATACTGATCATGTCTTTGATGGGTTCATATCATGGTAGCAAGCTTCACCGTGATTGGTGAAACCAGGCAAGAAGGAGGAGCCACATGCTGCCATTGGAGTTCAATCATGGATGATGATCAAAGTGTACAGATAACCCAACCACATCCTACTATCACAGACCATGATCATGTAAAAATAACTAATATTTTGATGAAGCTGAATTATACAGGGCAGATCATGACCAGAACAGAATGTCTCAGTGGGTGACACAAATATTCAGTGTGCATTGGACTCATCTTCACATCTTGTGCATCAAATCCTGAGCAACATTTCTCTAAAAGTTTGCATGCATGTTGGAGGCCCTTATTAACCTTTTAATTGACTAATGCCTCTTTTTGAAGTAAATGCCATGTCAATAAACAATGGGGAAGAGAATTAGAACAGTTAGTGAAGTCACTGCATGTATTTGCCATTCGGAACATTGAACCGAAAATTGAGGATTACAAAACCAGGATTCTTTTTAGTCTTGGACCAAGTCATGACATGGTCAAAACATGAAAAGTCAGCTTTAGCTTTTGCTTTGGTCACACTGTACAATATTGGGCACCAATTCTTAATTCAAAGAGGCTAAAAGACTAGTTTTGGGGGGTTAGAACTTATACTTGTGCCTAACATCAGAACTCAGTGGCAGTGCATGAGGCATTCATATGTTACTCCTGTGGAATTCTTACATTAATTCCTTAATAGTAGGGGGGCATTATTGTACAGTGTGACCCATTTTTCAATACAGAGCTTTTAGTTTTCAATATGCCTGAGCTCTGAAACATTTACTGAATCTCCTTTTCAACCGGTGTAAAAAAATAAAAACAGTATATAGTAATATAGTATATAGTAATATATATATACATGCATCTTTGGGAGATGACCTTGATTAGAATTAAATCTACGGCCAAACCCGGCTCTATCACAAGCAATTCAAGTAGGTTTGAAGCCATCCAACTGCTAGCAGCTGCTTGTTGTGTAAGCCAGGAACGTGGGTTTGCAAATTGAAAGCTCTGGTAATGAGATGACCTTTTTATCTGTAAAGACAGCTGAATGTGTCAAGGATGATGGTTTTTTTCTCTCATTTTTTTTTCTTCAGATCAGGAGCATGCCATATTTTTATGCTCATTAAGGATTCAATATGTGCCTTTGGAAAAATAAAAAAGAAACTAAGCTTGGTAAAACAGCCTTGACATAGTTACATCAGGTGTTTTCAATGTCACCTTGTGCTTCTGGGATTGTTCTTCCCAGCTTCGCTAATGTTTCCTCTGACTCTTCTATTGGTACACTGATATTCCTCTCCACGTTATTTGGAAAGTTCCCTAAAAGTTCACTAAAATGGATGTATAGCCCCATAACATTCAGCATTCATTTCAGTTTAGCAGTTGGACAGATAGGAGTTGTTTAGGTGTCTAAATCCTTGTTAATTGTCCTTTGGTCTAAAGCGTGGCTTTTCTCTACAGCTGCTAACCAACCCAGCCGCCTTGACGTACCAGGTATGTTCAGGCTTTTGCATCAGGCCTGTCTCTCCCCCACCCCTCCGTTTCTAAATCCATGGCTATACTCACTGCCCGTGCATCCCATTGGGTTACAGCTCCCCCCACCCCCTCCTACTGACACACTGACACCAAGGGTCCTTGTGTGTGTGTGGTGGGGGAGACACAACGGCCCCTATGCATTATGGGTATTTACAATAAAAACCAGCACCAAGCAAAATCTTAGTCTTGCAATTGCTTTGCCAATTGTCTTGCCTCTGCTGTCACCACAAATTTTGAATATATAATTTGGTTTTACTGCCAATTTAACCAAGACAAGTCTGGGAAGTGAGCTTATTGCAATACGAATGTGTGCTTAGGTTGAAAGTAGATGTTTTCTTTTTTGGAGGGATGATGTCATTTTTTTGTTTTGTGGTAATTAGAAAATATACAGGCAAAGTAAGATTTTTTAGGCTGCAATATGATGCTTATTTTTTAAATGCTGTCTATTGCTGGTAAAGATGGCATTTTATCCATGCGTTGTCTTGTTGGTCTATAAGCCTATACTAGAGAGCACCTGAGATTTCTGAAGGATTGAAGGGGTATATTTCTTTTCTCAATGTCATGTTTGCTTGTGCAGATCATAAAAGCTTGATCCCCCTGAATAATTCTACTTTTTGCAGAGTGCTGGATTTTCAATCGGTATGGTGTGCATGTGGTACTGCCCGTGGTGACAGAAAAGAAGGTGACTTAGATTAGCTGAGTGTGCCCATTCATAGTGCTTGGATTTGCATTTATGGAAAGCTGACTTCAAACTGATGATCTGAACCTTAAAGCAGACCATACGGGATATCTATATACTGGCCTAATCATTCTTACTGGCATCTTTGTATTTGTAGGTTTCTGATTCTTAACCATAAACATTCAGTGTATTGTTACTTTAAAAAAAATGTGCACAGGCAAAGTAAAATGTTTCTAATGATTGTTTGGTAAACATATAGTAAATATGTTTTTAACTCATACAATCTAAGTTGTTTAATCTAGTTTTCAGCAGACCCACTCCCTGTACATACTGATTATCTGTCCATGTCCACTACAGCGGTCACAAGGGTTTGGTCCAAGCATTGTACAACATTTTACTGTATGCCACATAATCCGTAAAATCCTTGTCAGATTTATTTGCGGCATCCATATCCAGTTTATTTATTCCTTGAAATATCCCAATATAGTAATTATGAGAAACCGGATGTTTTCTTTGGAGTTCAGCAATGGTAAATACCAAATTGGTTGCCAACTCCACAAGGTTGAAACTATGGTTAATTTTGGTTCAGTGGGATTTCTCCAAAATGCTAAAAGATTCCTCTTACTGCCTTTAATGAATTATGTGATTTAATGAATCATGTGAAAGGAGGGAGAGTAATTTAAAACACATTGAGACTGAACATTTCCTTTTAACCAACCCTTAACCCCTGGACTAAGTGATTAGCTACCAAGCCAAGGTACATCGAGTGTTGCAGATATACAGTTACTCCAGTCTCTTTTTCTGTCTTTGTTTGTGAATCAAGGGTTTGCTGTCTGTTTAATTGTTATTTTATGGCTCTCAGTCTTATTCATGAGAGACTCTTGGCAGTGCAAATTGTTGGTAAAACAGTTCTATGTTTGACTATTAATCAATGTTAGGCGTTAGAGTGAATGTTTTGGGGAAACGGAAAGGTTAAAAGGCTTGGGCAGGAGGTGGGGTTGGCAGCAACAAACCAACAAAACAATATTGAAGTATCAATAATCTGTCCCGGAAAGTGTGACCTTTTCACACAAAACGTCGGAAAGGATTCTCTTTTGCAGAAATGTCACAGCTTAAATGTGGCGCAAGTGCATACACAGTGATTGGGTTTCAGAGTAAAAACAAATATGGCTTAATATCTTGGTCATACCTTAGAGCTTTCTAATAATTTAAAAAGCCAGGCTCCGTTTGCCAGGCTGAAGAAAAAACAGTATGAAGGGCAAGTTAAGCCTTACCTAGAACTTACCTAGACATTTTATTCTGCTCTTGTAATTTCAAACTCGACTACAATATGACCTGGCTGTTTACTAATACTATACTAATAATAATGTAATATTGTACGTCATTAAAAGCAAATGGAAAATTGAACTTTTTCCAACACAAGTTGTCAATAGCAACGCAATGGCAAGCGTAGCACATAGCAGCTATTGCATAAATACTCAGAATATGCCAGCACCATCAATAAACCTTGTTGGATTTTGCTAGCTCATCTGTTTCAACAAAGTTAATATGAAATAAGCCAACAAGTTGCTACACATCATCCATGCGTAGTTCATGACAAATGTTGAGATGATTTTAACACGTCATCCAGCAGAGCTGTTTGCACTTGAGTCATGACTGCTAGGCCCCATCTAGTAAAGTCCCCCCAAAAAAAAAACACATTTATGTCAAGCAAGCATTGCTCTCAAACTGGATCTACATTAGCAGGGTTAAATGCCCACAAAGCCGCTGTGTTGCAGTGTGTGTGAGACGAGAGGAACATCTGCTCCAGCACCTGTCACTGCTCACCGGTTTATTAACGCGGTCTCGTGACAGGTGTCCCGCCTTCTCCCTACCCAGCCCGGCACCCCCATTGGTTGACCCAGCTGTCCATCGCAGGCTCCGGTTTCAAACGAATTTAGAAAGTGCTATGGCAGCGCTCCGGTTTCTCCGCTTTTATGGGCTGAAATGCTGCCTGCTGCTCTTAGTGAAATAAAAAACATCTCTCCGTCTTCAGTGTATTTTTTTAAGCTTAAAGTTTCACCCTATAATACACATATGTATTTAATTATTTATTTTATGCCATAAAAAATTACAATCTGTTATATATATATATATAAGCTACTAATTGAGCTACTAATGGCTATGATACTCTCATCCTCTCACCCTTTCTCTCTCTGTTTACTTTGTCCATATGACATGTCCACATTTGCCTGTTACTTCTCTTCTTATTCTTGTGCGTTTCAACCCCCACACTCCAGTGTGTGCATATATTTCATGGTGCCCAGTTCACACTGTATGAGATGATGCCTCTTGAATGAGACAGATAAAGGGGAGAGAGAGTGGTGCCCTATTCTATACAGGGTTTGTATTTTTTTAAAGGGTTGAGGCCTGCCCCTCTCCCTTTATGGGTTTTTATTTCATAAGATCTTGACAGCCTCTCGTCCTATGCATTAGTGTCAAAGCAATGGCATGTTTCATGAGATGATCAGTTGATAATAGGACTATACTGTATCTGTAGCACATATACCAATAATATTAGTTAGTATTACAAGGTCATATTAAGCTCCTGGTATAAAAATAATTTACTTACTTAAAAAAGCATAATTGATCAGCCCAATTTTTTGATCGAGGTTCATCTTTAAATGGCTGACTTGCAAGAGGGAGGAGATTTGGCTCCTGTGGGAAAGAAAGGCATACCAAAGAGCTTGAAATCTGAGGAGTGCAATTGCCAGCGGCCAACTGATATCTACATTCCCCACACGAGCCCTGAAAACACAGGAGTTTTAGTGCTCATTAGGGCTCTTCAGGGCTGCAAATGGACAGCTTTGAGGGCCCTTTCTCCTGCGCTGAAGAGGTGGGATGAGAGCATGTTAGCCCCCTTCACAACGGAATAGAGCCGAGAGTGGCTTTCTAAAGAGGAGGGACCTTTAGTCTTGTTGAGAATCTCAGGATGTGAGGGCTGTCGAAGCTTCCCCCAAGAGTAGGCTGCATTTACAAAGCTTTGAGACAAGAGCTCCCATTACAAGGAACAATCCCGTTTTGGCTGCAGGGAGACAAGACAATGGGAATTTAACAGGCAAAAATATATATGTATATCTCATCTACAGCACAGGATTTTCATTTTCCATGTTCTGTTGAAAAGCCCCCAAGAAACTAAAAGCACTGGAAAGCAATATGCATTTGCAGAGGTCTTATGGCAGCCTAAATATATATAAACACCAGAGAACCAATGCGTACACAAGCAACACAAGATTTAAAACAAACAACATAGCAGATACAAGTCATTATGTTAATTGTTTAGTTTTTATTTAGATGCCCATAATATCGTTCTTTTTATAACTAACAATGCCACACTATACCATTGTGAGTTTGAATGCCATCTTCTGCAAAGGGTTTGTCATGGCTGCTGGAAAAAAAAACTATTTGCGAAGTCTTAAAGAAAAAGGAGTAGATACTGTTTAGGCCAGCTATAGCTCCCTCCTTTCAAATCAATCACATAACCTATTTCTCTCCTTTCTTCAGCTTGCGGCACAAGTCCTTGATGACTTAGAAGATGAGGACATTGGGTTTGGTCTTGTGGACTCAGAGAAAGACACTGCTGTTATCAAGAAACTGGGTGAGCTCTTCTGCCAAACTTAAAGGAAGGAGAAGCACGAAGGAGAGGTGCTATCTTCCTAACTCGTGTCAAACCATGAACCCTACTTTTAACTGGCAAGTTAGAAAGATCAGAATTCCTCTTCACTATTAATGCTTAAAAGCAACTTCAGGACACTGCCCTATTTATTTTTTTTTTTTTTTAATCTATGCCCAGTGTAAATAGTCGAGTGTTAAGAAGTCGTGTCTCACAGGGATTTCCACTCTCTAGGCAGGGCAATCCTAAAGCTGGTATATCATCAGTCTGGTTATATCTAGTTCACGTTTGCAGGACGTTGTCAGGGCTTGCCCCACCCCAATCCCTGATCATTGTTTTTGTCTGTGCAGGCCTGGATGAAAAGGACAGTATTTACATTTTCACCGAGGACGAGGTCATTGAGTACGATGGGGAACTGGCAGCAGACACCTTGGTGGAGTTCATATTTGATGTGAGTCATGCCTCATTCTGTAATAAAATGCATCCTGGCATCAGAAGAATCCAAAACAACAGTGATCAAGAAATCATCTCCATCATCATGAAATTGATTTGTTAAAATAGTATTGCAGGCCAAACTGAGGAGCTTGCTCCACTGGCAAGTCATGTTGTTTAATTTTTAAAATGCCCCTCCACTCTCCTTCCATTTTCTCTCCAGTTGTCCTTTTCCTCCCCTACCCTCCTGTCATCAGCCTCTTTTCTCCATTCCCCTAAAACCTCTGATGTTTCATTATAACCTCAACCCCCACCCCCACCCCCACCCTCCTAATAAATCAACTAGGATTTGGAAATAGAGCTTTTGTGCCAAACAGAGGACTAATATATTAGAAGTTGTCTGTGGGATCTAACATATGCAATTACTAGTCAACAGTGATTGACACAGTCTGGCTTTGAACCAGAAACTTGTGCGCCATGACTGACCCATCACAGGGTATGAGTGAGATGATTAGAGTTTGGACTCTGGAAATAAACAAAGCATGTAATGTCCCATAATATCCCATCTCTCCTCCACCCCATCCCACTTTCTCTTGTCCTCTTGATCTGACTTGCATGTTCCTTCTGATACCCCCTCGCCCCAAATCCTCCCTTTGCAGGAGTTGTCTCCAATCCTGGTCCTTGAGAGCCCCAGTACGTCAGGTTCTCATTTGTCTGTTCAATCAGTGGCTGATTAATTGAGCAAATCGGTTAGAGACCCCTGTTTTTAAGTTGTCCTTCCTCCACTACTCCACCTCCTCACACTCCTCCTATCACCCTTATTCTATTCCTTTTCCTCCTTCTTCTCCTTCTTTTCCTTCTACCTCGCCCCGATCCCCTTTCCCCTGCCAACCTGGCAGGTGATCGAAGACCCCGTTGAGATAATCGAGGGATCACACGAACTGAAGATGTTTGAGAACATTGAGGAAGAAATCAAACTGGTGGGCTTCTTCAAGAGCGAGAAGTCAGAACGTACGTACTGATTTCGTTTAGCCATTAGAGAGAGATTTCACACTGCTTTCACTGCTTTAGTTTGGATCTAAATGGATTCTCATGTTGGGCTACCAATTACACTTTTCCTCTTGCCAACTATGTGTTTTGTCAGGAGATCCTAGCACTGACGATTTAAAGATTATCATTATACCTATAGCTCTTGAGTGTGGTTCAGTGATGGAGTCCCATCACAACATGTCCAGACTTGAATACACAGCAAATGTTATGACAAGAGCAAATGAACCTTGATGCTCTCTTTGGTGTGAAAAGGTGAGTGCTTACATTTTTTGGCAGGTGGCACCTACAGCTAGCATCTGGACTATAATCAAATACATTATATTTTTTAAAAGGTAGGTAGTCTTTTCTTCTGTTTTGAACCTGAAAAGACATCTTGTGCCTGGTCCAGGGAGAGCAGGGTGGTAAGTAGACCTCAGAAATCAGAAGTAAATTGTAAATTGTCGCTGTTACCTGAAGCTCATTTGTGTGGGATGAACCGACTGTTGAAAAGTTCAGGAGGGAGTGGCTGCAAGACACTTTTGAAAGAGCGAAGGAACAACTGATGACAATACCCGCATGAAAAGACAGAAGGACCTAAAATATTATTAAAGTTTCAGTAAACTACTTTTACTGCTGCACTATTTAATGAATAGACACCATTAAACAGCAAACATTGCCACAAGAAACGTGACATAACCATTTGATCTTTATCACACTAGAATCCATCAAGAAAAATGCAGGTGCTTTGCTAAAATAACTTCACACACAATATCTGCACATAATACACTAAAAGCTGACAGCACCCAAGCTTTCCCTACGCACACAGATTAATCTGGTGAGCAAACTGAGTTTCCTCATTCCTTCAAATACATTTTGAAAGATTAATATCACACCCTCTAATACTTTGATCAGCAGAAGCGCAACAATCTGATAAAAGGCTGCTAACGATGAAACACTTTTTTTTTAGAAGCAGTTCTTTCTACTTATCAACCAGCTACATAGGTTCCTGGAGAGAATTCATTGTGCATTCTGTTTAATGTGTGGATTGCCCACGCTACGAAGAACAAAGCAACCGCAAAAATGCTGACAAGTGTGTGCAAGAGAGAGATAGTGCAGGAGAACTACAATTACCCAGCAGCCTGTATAATTATTGCATGAGGAAATGACCCAAACCTCATGTGTTGTTATAAAGAGAATTAGATGAGGGCAGAACTAATTATCGTGGGAAAAATCCATGTATCTCATTAACTCTTATTGTGCGTTCCCTCTCTATTGTGAGGATGGCATGTTATTAATTTGCTTATATATATATATATATATATATATATATATATATATATATATATAATTGCTCTACTTGCCTTGAAAAGCAATCTTTACATTTTCTTAATGAAAAAAACACGGTTTACGGTAATATGAGGCAATAATTATGAGGGCGACCCCTACAGGTTAACAAAAGAAGACAAAAACACAAATATCTTATATCGTAGTTTGCAGGTCCTTCACACATCATACTTACACAAAAGAAGAATGCTAAGTGGCTGTTTTCACCCTCTTGTTTTCAGATTACAAGGAATATGAAGATGCAGCTGAAGAATTCCATCCCTACATCAACTTCTTTGCCACCTTTGATCCAAAGGTATTGTATCTCCCTCTGCTGGTGTCTCTTACAGTAAGAAAGCTGTTGAAGCAGCTGTATGGAAAATGTTAAGCCTTTGGTTTGTGAGGTACATCTTGAGCCCTAGTTTAACATCCATGCAGTTGTAAGGGATGTGGAAGGAGTGCACTGCTTCACTATTGTATGGGTTAAAAAGTGATAGTAGTACAGGTACTGGGGATGATCCATTCCACATCTACATGGGGACCACTAAGAAAGCATATTTTCATTACTGCCCATCACCAGATCGCAAAGAAACTGGACCTGAAGATGAATGAGGTAGACTTCTATGAACCCTTCATGGACAAGCCCATCATGATCCCAGGAAAGCCTTACACTGAGGACGAGATTGTTGATTTCATTGAAGATCACGACAGGTAACCGTTGACTGGGAACACTGGCAACCAGATTAAATGCCTTAGAGAAATATCCCCACGTTTACATGTGGTTGCACAAGGTGGCGTGCTGGTTTTTGAAGCTGGCTGAGAGGGTAGTCAATGGTCCTGACATACTGGGGCTCTCAAGGACCTGTAATTTTTCAATTGCTGGGAAGATCAAAGATATAGTTTCATCCAGGCCTTAACCATAAGCATATGACCATAACCATTTTTCCATAAACTGAACATGAACGTAATTAACTGGATACCTAAATGATCAGTTAAAAAAAATTTAAATGCCAAAAAAGTGAAACTGGTCCCAGACTCCAGAATATTACCCACAATTCTTAAAGTCTAATAAAGTCTGCAACTGATGTTCAAATGTATTTTATTTCAGACCAACATTGAGGAAGCTTGAGCCCCACAACATGTATGAAACCTGGGTAAGGATTGGTTATTATTCGTGTTAGACACGGTAGCAAACAATACTGTAAATTAAACATCAGGCTTGCATATTAATACAAATCCAAATCCAAATGATTATTAATGTGGATCTAGGCTAACTCGCATATCTCCCTTTCTCTCAGGAAGATGATATTGATGGCCAACACATTGTGGCCTTCGCAGAGGAGTCTGACCCAGGTAGAGTATGCTGTGAATCAACAAGAATAACATGAACAGCCGAAATGGCATGAAAATACAGTAAATGCACATGGTTGTTGAAGGAAAATGGGATATAGGTCCATGTTCCTCTTTTGTTTTTTGGGCATGTCTAATCGCCATCTCTGTCTTTCTCTCTGTCAATGACTTTCAGACGGCTATGAGTTCCTGGAGATCCTGAAGGAAGTTGCAGAGGACAACACTGACAACCCTGACCTCAGCATCCTGTGGATCGATCCCGATGATTTCCCCCTGGTAAAATATAATCAGTGTTGATTGGAAGGGAACCTGTGCCAGTGGGCCATGTCATTTCAGTAGAGCTTCACACATCTTTGCTTCTTGCCTTTGCTATTAATGCTCATGCAAGTTTGTTGCCTGATAGCACTGCAGACATATTATATATGATAAGGAGAACAAAAGAGAATTGCTGGGGCAGCTGCCACTTTTGTTCAGGCTTGAGACTTGGCAGGTCTTACACTTGCTTGTGAGTGCTGGTACAATCAGATGGATCCAGAGGTCTGACGTGTGTTGCGTGAAACAAGTGTGTAACATGTCGTTGTCTTGTGCAATAGCCACTCATGTGGAACCTGTTATCTCTGCCACATTCTGAGTAAGATAGTCCACGTCTCGGACCTATCTTGGAGCCATCCCTTTTAGAGAATGTGACAGTATCTAGTTGTGCCAAAGTGCATGATGAACATTTACTTGCACAATATTTAAACACACACTCCCAAATGCTGAACATTTGAAAGGATTATCCTTTATCATGCACTCTCTGGAGTTTTCATTTATGCTTCGGCCTTTTGCCTTGTTTGAAAACTTCGTAGCCTTCACAGTCCTGTAATATAAATTAGAACAGAAAAAATGAATACCCATTGTCTTTGTAAATCAGACTATTAAATTCAGTGACTTCCTTTACATCACTTCCCCAGCATGGATAAAGCCTGCACTACTCTGCACTGGAGAGAGCCCCCCAAAACCTTTCTTAAAGCTATTGTCAAAAATAATTTAAACTACTAAATTTAGTCTGGATTTGTAAAACTAGTCCATAAAAGGCAGAAAGCCTGGACTGGACTGACCATCCTTTCTCATAGGGGATGTGGGCACAGTTCAGACTCCCAGCTTCGTGAATGGCCTAGACTGGAGGGAGAACCATTTTCACTTCACAGGGTGAGAGAGCAGCTACAATCGTCCTGCCTCAATCCTACCCTGCCTGAGACAACAGAATCCTTTACTCTTGGCAACTGAATTAGATGTATCGTTGACTGATACACTCCGGGACAGTCTGTAACTCCAGACAGAAAATTGCAAAAATCAAGAGCAACCCACAAAATGACCTGGTGATCTTGAAAGTGCCCCAAAGGGACAGGGAAGCTGTCAAGTATTTAGGATATTAAAATATTAGACCCAAGATGTACTTCTATCAGCTTAAAATGCGTACTGATGTGTTCACTTTACCCATACGTTTGGCAATTAATCTCTCACTTCCTGCAACCTCCCTCCTCACATCATTCAACTTCTGAGATTTTATAAACCATGAGTTGCAGCTGCTCTCTTAGATGCTACAATAGCTTTCCTGATCATTTCAAGGAAGCAAAAAATACTTGCATGGCACAGTAGGGATGGGAGAAAATTCTGGTTTTGACAGCCACAAGGTCTTTTCCAAATTGTACTAATGAGGCAGAAAAACTACTTATTCCACACATTGACTTGAGCTTGGGAAACTGCTGTGCCATGAGAATCTTATCTCTTCCTTGTACATTGATTAGAAGATGGCGATCCCTGCACAGTGTTCAAAGTGTCTTAGGCTTAGACCAAACAGAGACTTGCATCTTCCTGCAAATTGACACCCTTTTGTACCCTGTCATGAGGTCAGTAGAAAGTGTCCACTGACAATAAAATACACTGTGACAAGGTCAAAGTTTCTTATTGGTCATTTGCAGGTAGGATACAGTTATGGTCTTAGAGGGACATTATTTGCAGCTGGCTGAAAAGCTTTTAACTGCCAATCACCTCAAAGCACCTCTTAATTACAATACCATTCCTCTTCAAAACGATGTCACCCATTTACGTTTGTAGAAGCGATCCAGTCTTATCTTCTCTTGTCTCTTCCAGCTTGTTCCCTACTGGGAGAAGACATTCGACATTGACCTGTCCTATCCTCAGATCGGAGTCGTTGATGTTCATGATGTAAGTAATCCAGTAATCACTTTATCCTTATCAATGTGGACAAGTGCAAGGTAATACATGCAGGTAACAAAAATGTCCACTATAATTACACTATGGGAGGTACAGATCTAGATGAAGTAACGCATGAGAAAGGCCTAGGAGTCTATGTGGACGCCTCACTTTCTCCATCCAAGCAATGTGGGGAAGCAATAAAAAAAGCAAACAGAATGTTAGCGTATATTGTCAAAAGTGTAGAATTTAAAACAAGGGCAGTGATGTTCAGACTGTACAATGCACTAGTTAGAGCTCATCTGGATACTGTGTACAGTTCTGGGCTCCACACTTCATGAAAGATATCGCTGCTCTAGAGGCAGTTCAGTGGAGAGCAACCAGACTTATTCCAGGTCTGAAGGGAAAGTCCTACTGAGAGACTGAGGACCTGAACCTTTTCACCCTGGAACAGAGGAGACTACGTGGGGACTTGATCCAAGTCTTCAAAATCATGAAAGGCATTGACCACATCAAGCCAGAGGAGTTTTTCCAGATCAGCAGGGGGACACGCACCCGGGACACAAATGGAAATTGGGCTTCAAGGCATTCAAGACAGAAAACAGGAGAGACTTCTTCACACAGAGAGTCGTCACAATCTGGAATAAACTACACAGCAATGTGGTAGAAGCTGAAAGTTTGGGAACATTTAAAAATAGACTGGATGGGATCCTTGGATCACTTAGATATTAATGGACACCAAACAAGCACGATGGGTCAAATGGCATCCTCTCGTTTGTAAACTTTCTTATGTTCTTATGTTCTTTCTTTCTAATCCAGTAATCACTTTATCCTTATCACATTTTTTTTCTGTCATTTGTGTTTTGTCACTTTTCCTCTTCCCCTCTTCTGTCCTGTTTTTCTTCTCACTACATTATCCGTCTACATTCCTCCATTTCTCCTCTCGTATCCTCTTTCCTTGTTGACCAGTTAAATCGGTGGTCCAGTCCAACAAGTTTTATTGGTCTACCTATGGTAGTAATGATTCATTAAGTCCAATATTTGAATCCATTAAGTCGTGACCTGTATCTGTCTGTTTGGCTAGTCTCTTTGTCTCTGTCTCTCTTTTTCTCTCATTCTTGCCCTTCCTCCCCACAGGCGGACAGTGAGTGGTTGGAAATGGATGATGAGGACGACATGCCCACAACAAAAGAGCTGGAGGACTGGATCGAAGATGTGCTGGAAGGAGAAATCACCCCTGATGATGATGATGATGATGACGATGATGATGACGACGACGATGACGACGATGACGACGATGATGATGATGATGATGACGATGACGACGACGATGATGATGATGATGATGATGATGATGATGATGACGACGATGACGATGATGATGACGATGACGACGACGACGATGACGATGATGACGACGATGATGATGACGACGATGACGATGACGATGACGACGATGATGATGATGATGACGACGATGACGATGATGACTAAACTCTCGCCGCCATCTTCTAAATCACCCCTCCTCTTGGCAACGCTGACTCAAAGTCATCGCCTCGTCTATCGCAGCGTTGCCAACCTCCCTAAACTCCCCTTGTCTCCCGTTGTCACCGTACGCCCACGTCGTCACCCCACATCCAACCACCCCCCACTCGCCTGACCTCGATGTAGGGAGGGGGTTCGCTCTGCTGTCTGGTAATTCATTTGTCTTCAAAGTCTTGAGTCATCTGGTCAGAAAATCACTGTTCTCTCAAAACACATCAAAATCTTTTTGACCACCTCAAGGGCTGATCCTTTGTGTACCTCCCTAATTTAATCTAAGAACTATTGTGAAGTGCAACTGATGGTGTTAGTCCTCGCAGCTAGTGATGTTTCTATTAGAATAGAGACATATAGCCTAACGTACCACTTGACAAGTTAAAAAAAACTCCCCAAAACCGCAAACACTCAGGTTTTAATAAATGTACCCTTTTAGTTTTACTTCAGAAGCACAGAGTATTTTCTTTTCTTTTCTTTTTTCAAGAACAAAAAAGAGAAAGAAAAGAAAAAGCAAGCATGCCACATTTGGAAGCGAGGACAATAACAACATCCAATTGAATTTGGGCAAAAGGCGTCGTAACCTATAGAAAAGTTGTTACCCATTCATAAAAAAAGCAGCAACAACAAAGTAAAACTGGGGCAAAATTGTTGTAGTAAAAATTGTTTTTTGTTCAGGGTGAGCAACATTTGTGTCTGAGCAAGAGGCTGGGTTAGATATCAATTCCCGACGTCTGTAACACCTACCACCATATGGAATGGGGATTCTGTCCCTTTGTTTATCGAAATAAACTTGAGTAATACAACAATGTTTTCTACTGGTAAGAACAAAAACCAACTACCTTATTATTATTTTTTTAATGGAGAAAACTTGATCTCACTGTAAAGTCTTAAATCACACAGTTTGGAAAGAAATGAAATAAAGACACATTTTTATTTTTTCCAGTTCTATGTTGGAAAATGAAAAAAAAACTTTGTGAAAAAACAAACTCTTGGTCGTCTCTTTGTGTTGGGCCTCCATAAATTCATGTGTGTTTTGTTAAAATGGGTTCCCACTCACACACACTCAATTCACAGGAGACTGTAGTCTCATGTTAATGCATATCATTCATGACTGCAAATGTATGGTGTGTATTTATTTATTTATTTATTTACATATCATTAACTTTGCATTGTCTTTTATTGGGTACACAACCCACATGATAAAATATCATGACTATATTGATAGTAAAGCATTGATTTAAGTTACAGCTAGCAGTACACTACACTTTAAAGTTAAACAAGTAGCTTTTTAAGTTACCTGTTTTCTTTGTTTATTTAAATAATTATCAACATTATTATTATTAATTTAAGTTATTATTTAGCAAGACCTGGTAATTACTTTGGAGTCACTGGAATTGTTTTAGATGTGATTCTTTTATATGTCCAGGCTTCACTTCAACTTCCACAGTGGTAGCTGATAAAATCAGATTAATGCCACTTAACAGTTTAACCAGATGAGATCCTGTCTGATTTGATCTCCCACAACCACAGGCAACAATAGATCAGACCCTGTTCCCCAACAGATCAGCGCTGTCAGAATGAGTTACCTGTCCTGACAGATCAACTATGAAGCCCTGGAATGGAGAAACATCAAATTACAACCGTTCGCCAAGGTGAATGTAGGTTTGTTTGGGTTTTTGGTTGTTTTGACTAAAGCAGAGTGTGATTGTGCAGGAATGTGCAAGGCAAAAGCCTTCCATTCACAAACACCAGTGTAGAGCAGTCATAACAAAACGGCCTGAAAAAAACTAGGCCAGACACCCAACGAAACACTCAAGTAAGAGCCGTATCTTTTTATTCTTATTATTTTAGTAGTGCCACCAGTTTGTAACCAATGTGCTCAGTTTTGCCACAGACACAGAATCAAAGAAACACGGTTGAAATGAGAATAACCAGGTTTAATTCAGTAGTATACAGACAACTGCGTAGAACCTATTCTGAGTATCCATCACAGTGGAAAGGCTACATAGGAAAAAAACAAAAAATACATTAGTCACTCTATAGTATGATTTGCAGTCAGATTCAGTTGCCTCCAGAAGCTCATGTCGTTGTTTCACAGTATCACACATTACAGCCACAGCTGGAAAGCTGCAGAGATCAATTTAGGGGTGGTGTTGTGACTTACCACTCTCTTCTTCCTCAATTCTCCCGAAATGAGTCGAGCTTACGAATCTCAGAGGGACCAATGATCCTCACTTACTTCATGAGATGGATTATTTGAACCCCTGTCCTATTGTGGCCCCTCACTCACTCCCACACTCAGGGCTTGGTTTATTCTGTCAGGGGAAACTGTCTTTCAGAGAAGTGCTTGGTCCCTGGCTCCTACCACACCACCACAGATCGTATTCATTTTCTTTGCACGTTTCCTTACGCCAAACTGAACATAACTTGTGTGAGGCTCACTGACTGTGCATTTGAAACACCATTATCTTGCTCGGTGCAGAGGACACAGACAGAGAGGACATTGTGTGGGAGCCACCTCACGGCCACAGCGCCACTTAACATTTTCTCAGGAGATGTATTCCCATTCAACTTACACAATGTGACACAACCACCCTGCGAACTGAGAACTCTGCCCCCCCACCACAGCTGCAAGGAGCTGGGTTTTTGCAGGTTCAAGAGATTAAGAGAGATGGTACTTTAATTTCACTAACAGCCCTCTTGTGAGCAAATAGCTATGCTGGTGGTTTTAATCCTATGTGATTATTTAGTCTAAAACAGCTCCGTGTTGTTCAATATGAGTTGTGCGCAGTTTACATTCTAACGGGCTGGTCATGCCACCATTCACCACATTAGTTACATTTCCAAGTGTCAATACAGACACAGTCATCACAGTGAACCTCCCAATGTGTCGTTTTCTATTGACTGAGAGGGATGAAAATACAAATTAGATACAATTGCTTCAAGTCAGAGCCACGATCCTCCATTGAGAACCCAGTGTGAGGTGTTTTTGTTTTTTCTTGCGTGCATTTATTTCACAAACAGTTTCTCGTGTGCACTTTATTGAACACAGCTTTCAATCTGCTCCCCCACTACCACCATCACTGAAAAACTACACTCCCAGGCTTGTCTCAAATTGGACCCGCATGAGCTTGTTGATTCCAAAAGGCATTAAAAATAAATAATTACACAATCAGAACAGGACATCGGCCTCGAAACACGTCCCACGAAACTCTTCCGCCCCACCCCGAATACAAATCCTATAAAACAAAGAAACAAACAATGTAACAAAAAAACTGACAAACAAGCAAAATAACAAATAAAATAACAGTCTTAATTCTCAGAGCCGTGCACCCTCTGGTGGTCTTTGAGGTGGTCAACGCGGCTGAACTTCTTGCTGCAGAGCCCGCAGTGGTAGGGCGTCTCCCCGCTGTGGATGCGTTGGTGCCTGCGCAGGGCCCCCGATTCCTTGAAGCCCTTGCCGCACTGGGCGCAACGGTACGGTGTCTCGCCCGTGTGGATGCGCCGGTGCTTCTTGAGCGTGCCGGCGCCCTTGAAGCGTTTGCCACACTCCTGGCACTCGAAGGGACACTCTCCCGTGTGGATGCGCTGGTGCTCCTTCAGCGAGCACATCCACTTGAACACCTTGCCGCACTCGGCGCAGCAGAAGGGCGTCTGCCCCGTGTGCACCTGCTGGTGGGTGCGCAGCTGCCGGATCTGCCGGAAGCTCTTGCCACAGTCATCGCAGCGGTACGGTGTCTCGCCCGTGTGGATGCGCTGGTGTGTCTTCAGGTTGCCCAGCTGGCTGAAGCTCTTGCAGCACTGGCTACAGTTGAAGGGCGTCTCGCCCGTGTGGATGCGCTGGTGTTCCTTCAGGTGCCCCAGCTGGCGGAACTTCTTCTCACACTGGGTGCAGTGGTAGGGCAGCTCCCCCGTGTGGATGCGCTGGTGGCGTTTCAGGGCCCCCGAGTCCTTGAAGTTCTTGCCGCACTGGGCACAGTGGAAAGGGGACTCCCCGGTGTGAATGCGCTGGTGCCTCTTCAGCGTGCCCGAGCCCTTAAAGCACTTCCCGCAGGCGTCACAAAAGTAAGGGCTGAGGAAGCGGCGCAGAGGGGAGTCCAGTCGTGCAAGGGAGTACAGTGTCTCCCCGGTGTGTGCCGTCTCCTCCGCTGTGTCGTCCCGGAAGCCGGCGCAGTCATAACCGCTTTCCGCCCCCGCCGAATCCTCCCCCTCGGCCCCGGCCTCCGAGGGCTCCCGGGATCCGCTCCCCCACATGCCCTGGCGGCCGTCGGACCCCACCCCCGCCTCCAGTCTTTCCTCGGTTGGGTTGGTCCCCTCGGAAAGCACAGGGACCTCACTGCACGCCCGGAGCTTGCTGGGGTTCCCGAGAAGGTCTACACGACCGTTTTCCAGTGACTGCCTCTGTCCGTCGCCCCCCGAGTGCCCCCAAGAGGTAGGCAGCTGAGCTGGGGCTGCCCCCCAGATGCCGCGCAGAGGTGGGTTCCGGATGTTCACAGAGCGTGTTTTCAGGATCTTGACGATTTCCTCCAGGTGGATCTTCTTCATGTGCTTGGCCAGGTCCCTCTCTCTGGTGAAACCGGCACCGCAGTGAGGGCAGAATGTGGCGGGGGGCTGCTCACCTGCAAGCAGAAGCACACAGACACAGAAAAAGGAAGGTGTCATTTTAATTTGCAATCTGAAAGTAAATAACTGACCCACATCTTTCCCAGAAGCTAGCAAACTATTTGAAAACACCTTAATTCGCTTAAAGTAAGAAAGCAGTAGGTGCAGTTAAGAACAGCTTGGCACACCCTCGCAGTGACAATGATGTTCATGAGCAAACAGCATTGATTTGTTAGTGTGCCCTACTAGGTCTAAAGAGCCAAAGAGGCCGGTCTGTACTCACACAAGACGCCAGGTGTGGATGCTCTGCACGGTCCTGACTGCATGAGGGGCAGGGAGTCTCCATCATGACTGGCAGCCAGAGAGTCAGTACTGCTGCTTGACAGGGACCTGCATCCGTCTTTCACAATCTCCCTGCTAGAGTCCAGCTCTGGGCCGCCTTCGACAGTATGACAGCAGGCAGGATCTGCGTCAGACAGGTCTTCATCTGGGCTGACCGTCTCCATGCTTCCTCTCAAAACGGGACTCCTCTCACCTGCTGGAGTCCTGCAAGGATACAGACAGAGGCTGGGTAAAATCAGTACCAGAATTAAAGGAAGAAGGGGAGTTAAGACGGGCACAAACCAAAGTTGTGCAACATGTGTTTGGAAAGTTAACCAAATGTGTCCTTAAAAACGTATTATTTTTCAGATAAGCAAACACTGCCCTCTGGAGGTTAAAATGAGACAGCGCTGTGGACAAGCATTGGCAAACGTAATTAAATATGACCACAAATGAAACAAATACTCACAAATCGATTTTTTTTCTTATATCATTATCACAACACAGAGAGAGTAATATAATAAGTATCATTATTTAACGAATTTATTTAGCTATTTAATCAGGGGGATTTTTTTCTATCTTCCTCGGCCCTCACAACTAGTATTGTGAGCTTAAAATCACTTAAAATGCATTGGTATGATATAGGCAGACTATCTATCTATTCAGAACAGACACTACAGCTGTCCAGTGCACAGGGAGGTAGAGTTATATTGTTTGTCAGTGTCAATAAAACTATTGTTTTATTTGTATTAGTATTACTTTGCAAGTGTGTTGACGAAATACTAACCGTTAGCAAGTTGTTATTATGTATTGTTTGTTTGCATTCAACATGCATCTCCAGTATGCAAGAAATACATCATTCCCATTAACACCAGGCAAGTCGCTCAATTGAAAACCAAATTGTGTCATTTAAAAGACAAAACAGATCTGTAACATGACACCTATAACAAATATTAGCACCAGAAAACATGCATCGCCGACATGTGAATTGCGCGCAGCCCGGCGATAGGATACATCATTATATTCAATCCCTCAATCAAGTTCCCTTTATGCGTTTCTATAGGTTAACTGTGTTCGCGCTCGTGTATCGCAGATTTGCGCACTTCTGCGCTGCTCCGCCAATGGGATCGCTGGGAATCTGCAGATCTGCGCACCAATACGACCTCGTCGCTTACGGCGTTTCGGGTCAGATGTCTTTTCCGTTTTAGCAGTAGCGGCTCGCCGGTTCAATGGAAAGCGGGAGCAGAGCCGCGAGTTGACCATCCCTGCTGGTATGCAATGTGCGATGCTCTCTCACACGATTCAATTGCCAATCCTGGTCTTACCCACTTTCTTTGTTCGTCCGAAAGCGCTCAGCGTGCCCTGCTTTTGTCCGTCATGCATTTCGCTTTATTTTATTTCTTTGCAAGACTGACCCTGCGATACCCACCGCCAACTGGTCTCCCGTCGCAGGCATGAGCAAAGCTACTGGGATGATCTTAGAGAAGATGACACATACACTCGTGTGTTATTAAATCGCTATGTTGTTTTTTCCCCTCTCGCCAACCCCAGGGCGGGAGAAACAGGCTGTCGCTTGGCACTGACCCGGCATGTGTGCAGTTTATGGACAATGCCCCGCACGAATCGGCTGCCAAGTTCAAGCCCACGCCTGCGATACACTTCCGCTGTGACGCTTTCCTGACCGACAGAAGGTTCTTGTGAAACAGTCGCCATTTTGGCTCAAAGACAAACGAGGCACCTATTGGGCAACACCCCCGCGATTTCTGCGTTTGGAAGCAGAATTGATTTAAACCGTAAAAGGCATTTGTAATGACATCCTAACACAGCATACATATCAATCAACCATTTTGTATTTGTATAGTTCCCTTCGCAGGGTAGTCACAGCACACATACAGCTCTGGAAAAAATGGAGACCACTTTACATTGATTTCTGAACTTGGAGTGGTCTCTTAATCCAGAGCTGCAAATCAATCAGTTCTCTTAAGCATCACAGGGAAATGAGAAAAATACATCAAAACGTTTTAAATTAAAAAAAAAAAAAAAATGTTGTATTTCAACAGCAGAAGCTCCAGACCGATATCTCCAATAAAGTTCACAGCACTTAGATTAATAGACAATTCAGTATGGGGCGCCAAATGTAAAAGCACACATATTTACATTTAGATCTAACATTTAGATTTCAACTAGACATTTAGACTCAGAGATTTAAGATATAAGTTCAACTTTTATTTCAAAGTTAAAGGTTTGCAAAGCTCATATTTAGGATTTAGCTAAATATTTAATCAAATGATAAATATGTATTTTTCATGTATTTAATTATTTTACAAATTTAAATAGTTATACGTGTGGGGAAAAAAATATTATTTACTAAATCTGGAAAAACACACGATTTAAATCTATGAAAAATAAAAGTGTGCGCTCTTTTACATTTGGTGCCCCATACACATATATCCGTTCTCTTAAGCATCACAGGGAAATGAGAAATATAACTCAAATTTTTTTGTATTTGAATGGTTCTATTGCAACAGCAGAAGCTCCAGCTGATCTCTCCTTTAATGTCATGTGCATGACTAGAAAATACAGACAATTCAGCTATTAAGGGTTATTGGCCTTCAGATGTGTTAGATTTTAAACTTCAGAAAGAAAGACAAGAACGTGTCTGTATGTGTCAGCCAGCATCTGTGCCCTTTATCATTAAGCAAATTATTACAATTTCTGAATCCAGTAGAGTAGGATTTGCATAACGATTGAATACGATTATGAGTTAATGAGATTGATGGCGGCTAAGTAGTGCATCAAATCTTCATCAGAACTAGCACTGCTGTCTACATCCTCTTCATTCTCTTCATCATAGTCGTCACTCTCATCATTGTCATCCTCATCATCTTCATCCTCCTCCACCTCTTCCTCCTCCTCCTCCTCTTCAGAGTCCTCATTAAAACAGTCTAAAACAAAGATGTGAAAAGCCTGTAAGTAAATCTATTCCCTCCACCTGATCTCATTCAGCGTGACAGGGCTGAGCACTGCTCTAGCTGCCCTACACATGTCCTCCCATGTCTCTGACGCCTGTACACATGCATTGCCTCTGATGCGAGTAAAGATCACTGCTTTCTCTGGATGCTCTTGTTCATTGACAATTTGCCCCTTTTCTCTCTGTGTTTCTTTTTACTGCTCGTTATTCCACCCCAGAGTTACACTCACATCCCTATGTAAGCATGTGTGTTGCATAGTAAATAAAGTATTGTTTATTGATTATATTGTACACTTTTAAATAAAAGACCCCTGTCAACTGAATAAAGTGATTCTCTAGTGTATTACATTACCTTCATCACAGCTTGATAGTCCAAAGTGGAATGTGAGTCTGAAGATTATAATTGTAAAAATTATAATACACATTAACCTACCCAAAAGGAAGTAAAGCTAGGAAACTAATTTTGTATATATATAATCTTAGTGCTTTAAACTGTTAAATTGAATTCATACTCACCAAAGTCACATATTATGTCTTTGGCACACTTCTCAGAAATAGACTGAAATTCTTCGAACATAGGCTCTATTTTCTCTGCGATCTTGGGATCTTCCAGGCTGTCGAAATCAGGTTCAAACAGAGGCCTCTGCAGGATCTTGCTGATTCTGACAAAATGCAACACAAACCCAGTCAGTCAGAAATGACCTTTACTAGAAAGTATCATTGTAAACAGACAAGGTATTTTAAAGTAAAAAAACACAACAAAAGCAAATCAAAATAAACTAAGCCATACTGTTCAGGTTAGATTTTTGAGACTGTCACAGATATCATAGTTCATAATGATAACAAAAAATCCACTTACATTTTACCCTTGCGATTGTACTCCTGAAAAATAAAACATTGGAGTGTTGGATTGGTCATCACAGCACATAATAAGAAGACACACACAGACCACGGGAAATGCCATGAATAAGAAAACAACAAGAGAAATACATACATGCATACATACACTACCGGTCAAAAGTTTAAGAACACCTCCAATTTTCCAGTTTCTACTGAAATATACGCAGTTTAATGTCTCAATGTACTCTGAAATTAAAGCATAGAACAAATAAACAATTGGAGATAAAAAATAAATCATGTAATCCTTTTGTTTAACAAAATGTAACCCCTTAAACTGACAAACCCCTCTGGTCCCCCTAAAATGGCACCAAATCCATGTGCTTCTCTTTAATCCCATGTGTACTCTTCACTGTTGTGTTGTTTGTATCCCGTGAAACAATATGTGAAACAATATGGTTTTTAAACCCCCCCCCCTTTCCCCGCCGCATTCTGAAATGGGGGTTGGTGGGATACTTGGTCTGAGTAGGAATACAAAATCTCAGAAAATATTGACAATTATGACATATTCTGGAACCAGACAGTCTACTGATCAAAACAAGACCATCCACGTTTTGGTAGAAGCAACACACACCCGTAGAGAGCTCACAATGTCAAGATGGAAAACTCTGTTTACAGTGTAATAATACACAACGATTTTACATAATTGGATCTGAACTTCTCTGTATTTGATAGAACATAAAATCTACTGAATTCATCGTTAGGTTGTTCTGAACAACACAAGCAGACTGCGCGTTTAGCCCCCGGGCTCTGAATGACGGCGGTCGACACGGACACTGTAAATCAGATGTGTTTGAGAATGCAACGCACTGGTAGCCAAGAGAATAAGCTTTCAAATGATGTGCGCATTGTAGGAATACAGTGTCACTTCTATGCACACTGTCAAATAGTGGGAAAATTGGGGTGTTCTAAAACTTTTGACCGGTAGTGTACATACATACATACATAGATACATACATATATACATGCATGCATACCATATAACAAGTAATGAGTGTATATTTACCTCAATGAATTGGAAAGGGTCATTTTCTTTGAGAAGGGAGTCAATCCTGTCCTTGGTTTCTGCAATTTGTTTCTTATCCTCAATTACTTTACTTTGATTCTTATTCATTTCATTGGTCATGTCCTGACATTGACTCAGAAAGCATTCTCTTGCTCTGGATAAAAATTCATCCAACTTTTCCATCAGAACTTCTCTGAGTTTCTCTATTGTTTGTTCACCTCCCTCGAGAATGTTCTTTTAAAAAAAAAGGAGGAAAGGAAGTTAGTCTAAGGTTATATTTTTACAAAGAAATCTCATGAGATCTTTTCTCCTCTGTTCAGTATGTAGATTAATAGCACCTCCAGACCTGAAATGACCTGATACTGTAGATGTGGAGTGTATATTGGGCACATCAAAGGAAATACCTATAACTTACTGTCATCTCTTGTTCAAATTCATTGCAGCCACTCAATGACTTCTCTATTTTTGATTCTTTTTTATCTGCCTTCCTGATCTGAGCCTGCAGGGTGACCTGGATATATATTAAAAACAATATATAACAGTTAAGGCTTAAAGAAAGAGAACAATTGTTCAATGTTCACATGCTGTCCTCCCCAGTCCTATGACATAAACCCAGTCAATCTATTACACTATGATATCTAGACAGACGAGTTTGTACTAAACTGACAGCAAGAAGTCCAGCTCTGCACAATGTTATATTGAGAAAGCAGACACGTCTTTATACAAATCAACAACTCATTGGGATGCTTCCTTTCTCAGCTATGTTACAATATGGGTTTAAAACACATTCTTAAAAGCCCTTGCCTGTTCACCAGTGTGAACAACTGACTCACCTGAAGGTCTTTCATTACATTCGTCATTGTCTTCACATTGTGTCCAGCATGATTCCCTTCTACTGTGCAGGCATTGCACAGGTACACCCTCTCATCCAGGCAGTAATACTTGAAAGTCTCATCGTGATCTGGACATTTTCTCTTCCTAATGTTGGCCATGGGTACAACGAGGGTGTGGTCTCTGTATGCCGGTCTCTCTAGGTGTGGCTTCAGGTGCTCTGAACACATGGACACCTCGCATTTCAGACAGGTCTTGACTGCAACATTTCGCTCCAGACAAGAATCGCAGAGGACAGCAGTGGGATGCTTCGGGGACTTGCTTCTCCTCCTGTAGTCCTCAGAAATGTTGGCCAGCTTGAAGTTCTTCTGCAGCTGGGGATTAGAGCCGTGTTTCTTCCTGCACTCTGGGCACTTCAGCACACCTTCCTGTTTTTTCAGCTCCTGCACACACTGCAGACAGAAGTTGTGTCCGCAGGACAGCAGGTGAGGGTCCCTGAAGATGTCCAGACACACCGGACAGGTCAGCTCTCCTTCCAGAGAGTCATCTGCCTTTGAGCACGCCATTTCAAATACACTGGAGAAAGTGAAACAGAAAACAGGAGCAGATAATAATGTGAAATGGATGCATTTCAGAATGAAACTAAAAGCTGGTTTTCAGAATAACCACATGCATGAGGCTTAAAGGTCACAGCATGTTTACAGTTTTTTTGCAAATGCTTACACACTCTAACTGGAACTTGAGGCACAATGACCAAAACCTGTAACTCTTTTACCAGAACCACACACCAAATCTGCAATACTACTGGCACATTTTCTGCTTTCCACTCATATTTGAATTCTATGACACACCTTTGCAAAACACAACACACGATACTCTACATTTGGCACAACCCTCAAAACTAAAATCTCTTGTATGCAAATGAAAAGCAACACTGTTCAACAAGCAAAGCTCAATTACACATTGATCACATTCTCACATTCACTGTTCACATGTGCTAACACTAACACTAAGTGTTACTTTACAATCAGACCTTTAGTATGGAAAAAAAGGCCTCAGGTGAGGACTCCTGTATGTGGAGAACAATGGAAGCAAAATAGACAGAGAGGTAGAGGAGGAGGATGAGGATATTTTTTTGTATTTATGTTCTTTTCTTGTATGAGTACACACAAACATAATATAACAACAAAAGCTTAGACTTTACACTGAAATAGGTTCTGATAGGTTCAGTTGTTTATTGTTATTATTAATATTTTTATTTCTTGGCAGACGTCCTTTTCCAGGGTGACTTACAACATAAGTGCAAACAAAGTGCAAAAATACAGCAAAGTACAAGGCATCAATCATTACAAAGGAGTGAGGAGATTACGCTGGAAGGTGACAGAGGGAGTGGGTGGAGAGGGGAGGGAGGGGAGGGAAAGGGAGAAGGAAATTAAGTGGTAGTCTGAGATGTCCATGGGTGTCACGGAGAGTGTTGAAGGGGAGCAGCCTCTAGAGAAGATGAGGTCTAGCTGGCAGCCAGCCCTGTGAGTGGGGGGAGACGGGGAGAGAGAGAAGTTAAAGGAGTGAAGGAAAGGAATAAATCTGGCACAGTGGGAAGGGTTGGAGAGATGGATGTTGAAGTCTCCTAGGAGGATGGTAGGTGAGGACAGCGAGGGGAGAGAGGAGAGAAGAAAGTCGAGTTCATCCAGGAAGGAGGTGAGTGGACCAGGTGAACGGTAGAGAACTAGAAGGAAGAGGTGAGAGGGAGAGGTGATTTCCACTGCATGGAATTCAAAGCTGTGGGTTGAGATAGAGGAGGGGGGGGTGGACAGAGAAGAGGAGAGAAGGGGAGAGCAGGAGCCCTCCCACACAGGACTGCTAATAGCACAATTAATGACCGCTTCATATCTGAATACAGACAAAGACAGTGCCAGATACACGCAGTTACACTGAACAATAGCTCGTAGTAATGTTAAACAAATGCTAAATAATCACAGCCTACACAGTGTAACGCTTCTGATTGCAGACAGGGCATGTCGAGTGCGCTAAGTTACTGGCTAAATTCACTAACAAACAGTCGCTGCTCTTCCTACAAAACAGGTGCAAGATATACACTGTGATCAAAAGCATACACAGAGTGATCAGATGTTTAAGCTAACATCCCAGAACCAGGGATGGGCAAATATACATCAAAATGTATTTTAAAATAAGATACCAAATACCTTTATTTTAAGTGTATCAAAATAAACTACAAAATACAGCAGCCATACCGTGTATCAAAATAAACTACTGTATTGTGGTATTTTAAAAATACTAAAAATACTTTTACAAGGGAGCATGATAACACTTTGCAATCCTTCCTTCTATCGGCCAGAGTCAGTTGATTAAGTAGACAATGTTTGATAGCAACAGCTTTCCTCTGCCTAACGAGTTGTGCAATAAATCTGACATATGCAACCAGTTAACAGATCAAATATTCACATATCCCTGTGATCACCCAGATGAAGGTTAGTTTTAAAGTAATCAACAGTTTAATGTTTAACTAACAGTTTGCTAATGACTCATAATTGTATCCTAATTTAGTTACTTGGTGTTTGGTAAGGAAGGGTCTACTTTTCATCAGCAACACTGACTCAATGACAAACAAGTCATTCAGACAACTGATGGCACCTTTATTCATGGCAACTAGTTTCTAAGTAATGAATCATTTGATTGTTAATCATAAATATAATAAATTATGTGTCAGGCAGTCATTCATGCAATTGTATGCAAAATCATGATCCTCCTAAACAGCTACTTCAATTAGGGTACAATCATTTAGCAATCAATTATTTATCTATCAATCATTGGACACCTATTTGGAGGTTGAAAACAAACATTTTAGCACTTTGTCAACAATTATTAAATGATCAATATGTTTTGATTTTAAATGTAGCCAGAAACATAATCAGAAAGTAGCAACAGAGCTTGCCAAGGAGTGGTGGATGGGTTGACAACCTGCTCTTTAATGGCGTTGCAGCACAACATTGTTAATGACAATAAGGCACAAATGTGTGCATTTAACAAGTTACACCATATCGTAGTATTATAATGTAATATTGTACAACACTGAAACGCTTTTATTTATTTAGGGTTAGAGTCCCCATTAAACTTTCTGCTGGTTTAACTGAATTGGGTGTAGATTGATATGGGCTCAGTTTGACATTTTGGCACTGGCTAGGGCTGGGGTTCAGGCTGGTATTTGGGTCTAAAATGAGGCCCGTACCCTGTTGTTGTAATACAGTGGGTTATAGTGAATAGTCTCTCCTCTCTAAGGATTGAGCATGACTTGGAACTTAAGCTGATTCATTCCCGTATCAGCATCAACTGAAAATGTGGATGTTTAAGAAAAAAATCACAATAAAAAAGGGAACATTGAAAATTATGAATATTGCCCAACCAGTTAAAATCAGTTTAGTTTTAATATGCCATATAGATGAAGATAGGAAAGGTCCAAATCCTGCATTATGATTGGCCAGAGCGAAATAGAGTGACATCACTGCCTTACTGTAACATGGCGCATTGTGACACATGCGGTATCCATGACAACCACTTTAGAATGCTTCACATTCTAATGGTCAACCAGTCAATACAGAGAGACACACCTTCATTGTTAACCAGACCATACAGAAAACCTAAAGAGAGCGCCACGATGAGTAGAGTTTTTGTAACACAGAAAGTTAAAGACTTTTTTGGCCAATTCCCAAAAGAACAGGCCCAGATGGCTATAGAAGTACCCATGGAGATCGATGAAATGGAGGAAGAACCCATGGAGATTGATTTTAAATTTCCTGTAGATGTGGAAATGTTGACTGTGGCTCCCCTGGCTATTCCACTCAAGTTCAAGTCCAGGAGAAGATGGATCCACAGAATGCGCCCATACTGACACCGTTAACTGGGAATGGTCCTCTCCTTCAAGGCCAGGTTCATCTGCTGGCCTCCCTCCTCCGTCCCTGAGGCTGTGCTGCTGGAGGCTCAGCCGGAGGGCTTCACAGAGGAGGAGGAGATGAAGATCTGGACCTCACTGTGGAGGCAGACAGCAACCTCCTGCTCATGCTCCTCTCCTTCAAGGCCAGGACCATCTGCTGGTCTCTCTCCTCCGTCCCCGAGGCTGTGCTGCTGGAGGCAGGGGGGTGAGGGTGGGGATGGAACTGAACGAGCCTGTATTTACAAAAATCTCGGATATAGTTTTTATGCCTTCCTAGCACATCTTGCCCTGATTCTTGTAACTTGTTGCGAGGTTCCATTTTGTAGTAAACATCTCAGTTAACGTAACACTAATTATGATGTCCTGTGCAGTAGGGTAGGCAGTGCTCCAGGTTTGCTGGCTCCGGCTCTGGAGTGGCTCCAGAGTCTCAGTTCTAGCTCCAGGCTGGCTTAAATCAAATGGTGACATTTGCAAAAGTCAACACTCAGATCCCATCATTTGAAAAAACTCCTCCCCTGAACCCATATGAGTATGTGCCAGCTGAGATGATGGCATAGATCAGCAGTTCCCAAACTTTCTGGGTGGTGCCCCCCCAAAAACATTTGAGTCACAGCTCACTCCCCCCCCATGTCTCACACGGTCATATTTATATTAACATTTATTGTTTTGAAAGCCCTAATGCTTAACAAGGATGAATACACTATACAACTTGTTTTTGCATTTCACTTTTCACTATTTTATTTGGCCATTTACATTGGAATCTCTCTTCATGAACCTATTCTTACTCCATCTAGTGCTGCTCACTCAAATTAATGAGACGGGTGAGCCTGAAGATACATTAACGCCCTCTTTCCATTTCATACAATTTTATCCATTATATATATTTTTTTTCAACTATTCGGTCTCATCCCTAATTATATATATATTTCTATGTTAATGCATTTCCAAAATATTGTAGCAGATTCCTGGCGAGCTCGTTTCCCACGACTCGATGACATTTTGGAGCTGCAAGTTATTCTTATGTATTTATTTTACCATAATTACCACCTCACATGCTGTGTATTTTGGTCTGAAACTACCAATTAGTGGCTTTAACAGATGCTGCTATCTGACAATCCACTATTCTCATTGGACTGAATCTCGTTGACTGGATATGGAAGAATCCAATAATCAAGAACTGATTTACACTCTTATTATTCGGGACAGTACAGTTTGTTTTTAATGTGTGTAAGTGTAGCTAGAACATTACGTAAATTGGTAAACGATTTGGCCTAGGCTACTAAAACGAACACTAAAACTTAACATGAACTGTTAAAAATGTTAGCAATTTATGCTAAAAATTTATGGAAAGCTGGCAACCTACACCTTCTTCTTCGGGTATGGATCAATTTTCTGTTCTGATCTCAACAAGTCTGGGCAAGTAGGCACCAATCAGAGGCAGCATTTTTATGATGTCATCATCTAGACTTCTTACAAAGTATTTTACAGTATTTTTAAACTACAAAATACAAAACACTAAAGTATTTTGATACAAAATATGAAGCCATTTCCATCAACCCTATCAAATATAAATTACAAAATCTTATTTCGTAATTGAAATACGTATTTTAAATACATGTATCATAAATACTGCCCATGCCTGCCCAGAACCATGAACCATTTCTGTGGAACTAAGCACACATTCAACTCAATTTGCGAGACCAGTTCACTCAGGTTGCAAAACACTACACACTCTCAATGTGTTAGCACACTTGTCATTGAGAAAACACCTGTGCCATTTGTGTGAATACATGACATCACCAGACAACGTCAAAGTCCTAATGCACTACAACACACTTTACCTGTGCAAATCCAATTAACCAAATTGTCCACTCAGTTCTCCTCATTCTTTCAAGTATAAAACAGGTCACACAAGGACTCATGCTTGTACAGGAAAAATTTAGCAACAAAGAGCAGAAAGGGGAAGAGGTAGGGGAAGACACAGAGGACGAGGAAGGTGACAGAATATTTTGAATGAAATAAGAGCTACACTGGTTGATAGTGTAATCAACCATGGGACAAGTATGCGGGAAGCTGGGCTGCGAGTGCAACCCAATTTGAGCCATTTTACTGTGGCTGGAATCATCAGGACATTCAGGACTACGAACTGTTCAGTGGGTATAAATTTACCATGCACAATATTTGGCTTTCATATATCAACAAGGGTACTGCATGTTTGCACAACATTGTATTGTTTGCATACAGGGTTGATAGAAGACCACCTGCTGGTGGGAGAAACCGTCTCTTCACCCAAGAGCAAGAGGCTGAAATAGTCAACATGTTGTTGGCAAATAATGCGATTAGACTCTGAGAAATCCAAACGCATATAATGGAGGACAATGCGATGTTTCAGAAAATACACCGTGTTTCAATATCCACTATTGATCATTTGCTGAGAAGGCACAGCATGAGCATGAAGCAAATATATCGTGTACCATTTGAGAGGAACTCCGATCATGTGAAAGACATGTGCTACTTATATGTGCAAGTGAGTATGAATCTGTTTACAGTACTACTGTGCACTCAGCTGAGACAAAGGTACAGGAAGTACACTAATGCACCATGTTCTAATCACTGTTCCTACATGGTCAGAGAATACTTGAGCTTGATGCAAATGATGACCACATTGAGTTAATCTATGTCGACAACGCAGGATTCAATCTGACCAAAAGGCGGCACCGGGAAAGGAACATCATTTTGCATTTTGTATTGGTTTTATATTTTGTATGTCGCCCTGGATATGGGCATCTGCTAAGAAATAACACAATAGACATGACGAGACATGTGAGACAATGGAGAGGACAGAGAGCATCAAGGAAGGAGGTGAGGGAGGAGAACAAAGAGGGAGTAGCACAGTTAACAGACAGATGGGGAAAACAGTCAATGAAAGGTAATATAGTGAGAGCATTGGAGGCCAGGGTGGAGGGGGAGACAGAGCGGAGATTACAGTGGAAGGTAACAGAGGGAGTAAAGTGGGGTGGGGAGGGAGGGGAGAGAAAGGGAGAAGGAGATGGTGGTCTGAGATGTCCAGGGGTGTCACGGAGAGTGTCGAAGGGGAGCAGCCTCTAGAGAAGATGAAATGTAGCTGGCGGCCTGCCCTGTGAGGTGGGGGGACAGTGAGAGAGAGAAGTTAAAAGAGTGGAGGAGGGGAAGAAATCCAGCAGTGTGGGAGGGGTTGGTCAAAGTGTGCTAAGTAAGTTGCTACCCAACTAACAAACAGTAGCTGCCATTACTACAATACAGGTGTAATAAATATATCTATAAATAAACAAGTAAACATGCAAACAACTGCTACTTAGCTGTCCTGTGGCGAACGACAACACCACCACAAATGTAAATATGTCACATTAGTGTGATATTGGTTGTCACTAAGTTCTATTAATTTGATTGTGTGTGTGTGTCTCATTTGGATGCAGAGTGTCATTTTGAGCAAAGATTTCTGTGGGATTTCTTTGGGAGATGTAATTTCACCAAATGTGTGTTCTCCCAGTTGTTAACATACGTTTTCTAAAACGACATCTCATGTATTCAAAACACAAAACAGTATGGAGATCATTGTTTTGGTGAAGTTGCTAAATGTATTACTATATAGTACTGTATTCATACTGATATACAGTTAGGTCCATAAATATTTGGATAGTGACACAGTTGTCATACTTTTGGCTCTGAATGGCCACTACAATGTATTTTAAAGGAAACATCAAGATGTGCTTTAACTGTAGACTTTCAGCTTTAATTTGAAGGTAGTTACATCCACACTGGGTGAATGGTGTAGGAATTACACCCATTTTTATATGTGGTTCCCCCCAATTTTATGGGCTCAAACGTACTTGGTTCCATGGCCACGTGTGTATTATTCCCTCATTAGATAAATTATAGGTAAGCAGATAAAAGGTCTAGATTTGATTTCAAGTGTGGCATTTGCATTTGGAATCTGTTGCTGTTAACCCTAAATATGAAGTCCAAAGAGCTGCCACTGCGAGTGAAGCAAGCCGTCACTAGGCTGAGAAATCAAAACAAACCAATCAGAGAGACAGCAAAAACCAAATCAACTATTTGGTACATTCTTAAAAAGACATAATGCACTGGTGAGCTCAGGAAAACCAAAAGGCCTGGAAGACCACAGAAAACAACTGTGGTGGATGACAGAATAATTATTTCCCTGGTGAAGAAAAAACTCCTTCACAACAGTTAGCCAGATCACCCTCCAGGAGGTAGGCATATCTATGTCAAAGTCAACAATCAAGAGAAGACTTCACCAGAGTAAATACAGAGGTTTTATCACAAGATGCAAACCATTGGTAAGCCCAAAAAAGCAGATTAGAGTTTGCCAAAAAACATCTAAAGAACCATATACAGTTCTGGAACAACATCCTATGGACAGATGAGACAAAGATCAATTTGTACGAGAATGATGGGAAGAGAAGAGTATGGAGAAGGGAAGGAACTGCTCATAACCCGAAGCATACCACCTCATCTGTGAAGCATGTTATGGCATGGGCATGTATGGCTGCCAAGTGAACTGGTTCCCTTGTATTTATTGATGATGTGACTGCTGACAAAAGCAGCAGGATGAATTCTGACATGTTTAGGGCTATATTATCTGCTCAGAATCAGCCAAATGCTTCAAAACTCATTGGACGGCGCTTCACAGTGCAGATGGACAATGACCCGGAGCATACTGCGAAAGCAAGCCAAGACTTTTTTAAGGCGAAGAAGTTTTGCAATGGCCAAGTCAATCACCTAACCTGAATCCAATTGAACATGCATTTCACTTGCTGAAGGCAAAACTAAAGGCAAAACACCCCAAGAACAAGCAGGAACTAAAGACAGCTGCAGTACAGGCCTGGCAGAGCATCACCACGGAAGAAACCCAGCATCTGGTGATGTCATTGACTGCAAAGGATTTGCAACCAAGTTTTGAAACTCACAATTTAATTCATGATTATGTTGTCCAATTACTTTTGAGCCCCTAAAACTGGGGGGACCACATATAAAAATGGGTTTAATTCCTTCACTGTTCATTGTGTTGGCGTACAGTCAAAATGATGACAATTGTGCCACTATTTATGGACCTAACTGTATACAAGCAATCTGAGAACAGAATACAAAGTTTAGTGATACTAACCAAACTCAGACTGAAGAAAACAGTTTATTAAGATCTATTTAATAAATGGTTCCATTCAAGTTTCAAAAAAAGGTTAAATTGTTAACATTTCAGAGCCTGAATATCATAAAACATCAGGACCAGGATTGAGAACGCAATGCTCTTGCCAAATGTTTGCCAGCTCTTTTACTCCATTTTCAGTCCCTCATGTTATTAGAAGTTAAAGAGCAGAAAGTATTTGGACTACAGCTAATGCCACAACACCTGATGTGTGAACAGCATAGTCATCTCAAGATATCACTGTGCTGCCTCAGTACACCTTGGATCCACTGTTGTATTACATTTGCGGGGAGAAAATGATTTCCAAGGAACCTTGTCTAGCTGAGCAGATGTATTTACTGTAGTAAATCGTCACCCTTATGTTGTAAGTAAAGTAAGTATTTAACATGTATTATTTTATGTATGTATGTATGTACAGTATGTATCTACCTATCTATCTATCTATTCATTACAAATTTACAATTTACACAAACAGCATTACAATTATTACTAGAGTCCTTAAATCACAGAATTAATACATTAAAATAAATGAATAAACACGCATATTCATCACTTTTAATGATGTATTTTTCCACAGAATCCAGGATGACCTGAATGCTCCCCAGTTCAAACCTGTGCCCGTGTGTCTGAAGAGAATGAGCACTCAAAAAGCCATAGAGACCAGATGCAGGGAGTTCAACAATGGGGTAGAGAGACACATACAGGAGCTAAAAAGTAACTGAGCACTATCTGTTTTCATAGATAATGTATGGGTGTGTCTTTGTTTTCAGCTGATGTTTTACTGCTATGCTTTTTAATGTTATCAAGCTCTTTCATAAGCTTCATCAGCATAGAAATGATCATGTGATACAATTGCACTGTGTCTTGTCTGCCGCACATGTCAGGTACTCTTTATGTTGAACTTTTTAGCAAAGCAAGAAACAGAAATTGAAAACCAGAAGTGTACAATGCCAAGGCAGTAGTGCTGTTAGTGCAGTTTAAAGCCCAGTGTGACAGATTCACCTGTCTGTATCAACATGAGATGATCTGCACCTCACATTAAGTTATTATTTTGTGTTTATTTGATTGGGGTTCTTCTCAGGAAGTTTTTGAGGTTCCCAGCTAGCCTAAACAGTGGATTCCTATCCAGCCTAATTTGAGGCAGGGCAACTTTTGTATTACAATCTGTGTCTCTCCTAGATGCTGGCCAGCAGCTGACCCTAGACATGAACACAGTCGGCCCCAAACTGAAGATCTCAGAGGACCTGCTGTCAGCAGTGATAGTTGAAGACAGGCAGCCCTACCCTGACCATCCAGACAGGTTTGATTACTGGAATCAGGTGCTGAGCTGCCAGAGCTTCTCCTCAGGGACTCACCACTGGGAGATGGAGGTGGAGGGATTCTGGATAATAGGGATCAGCTACAAGAGCATCGGGAGGAAATGGAAGGGTCAGTCTATAGTGCTCGGAAGAAACAATGTGTCGTGGTGTCTTCAACAGCATACCAAAAAGCTCTCAGTCTGGCACAATAATAAAGAGACAGTGCTGCCGGTCCCTGGGCCCCTCTGCAGGGTGGCAGTGTCCCTGGATTACAGCGCCGGCTCTGTGTCCTTCTATGAGGCAGGAGACACTCTGACACACCTGCACTCCTTCAGCACCACATTCACCGAGCCTGTATGTCTGGCATTTGGAGCAAACCATCCTTATCTCCATAGTAGCATATCTATATTAAAGATGTGAAAACTCCCTTTGCAATAAAAATTATTTTATGTTTGACCTGGTGATATTTGTTGCCAATATTAAAGGTGTGTAGAACTCCATCCCTTAGTTTACAAGCAGTCATTGCTTCCTGTTACTGAGTGCTAGCAGTTAATACACAGTGAAGCAGATTTCTTTGAATGATCGCAGTGACCTCCTGTTGCTACAATTGGCTTGTGTGATGCTGCTCTGTCACTGTGGGGTTATGATAGGTGAGCTGGTTCACAGTCCTACTGTTGGGGTTGTGTGTGAACATGCGTCTCCGCTCTGTTAACTGGAATGGTCCAATGCACTGGGACACATTGAACACCTGTCTCTGTGGATTCACAAACATGCTTATTTAGTTGCATGTTTTCACTTGTAAGCTAGAAACAAAATATCCCATATCTTATACAGAGGAAGGAATACAACTGCTGAAATTAAGTTCCATGTGTCACCATTGGGTTTAATGCTTAATCTGTGTATTTTTTTTCAATGCATTTTAAATCATATTAATTTGCTTAATTATGCGATTAAAGTATTTAAAAAGTGATGAGTTTAACTCCTGTCTTGTGTTATCCTTTTGGTCCCAATAAAACCTCTTTGAACAGTAACTAAACCCGAAGGTAGTTTTCAGATCTCCAGTGGCTCCAAAGAAGACTTAATGTTTGGGATGGTAAACAAATATTTATGATATCGGTCTGTTATTCCCTCTCTCTGTCTGTCTCTTACACATACACACTGTTTAGTTTAGATACAGTTGTGCAAATTTGAATTCTGAGGTTCAAATAAGAGCTACAGCAGTAGCAGCAACACTACCAATGATGATATTAATCTGGGATAATTGTTTTGTATTTATTTTTATTAGCCTAGTTCAAGTGTAAAACATAATTATAAATAGAGCTGGTTTACTATGTATTGGCCACAGTGTAGTTACAATGCAGTTGTCAACAAAAACATTATAAAACGAAATGGTCTCAAAGGATCTTGTCCCATTCTATTGTAAATGTCTCTTTTCCTCCCTCTCAAATATAAAAAGCAGGGATGAATGTGTTATATACACAACCTACTCCAGACATCCAAAGCAAAAACAAAAAGAAAGAAGTGAAGAGTGAAAATAAAAGTAATGATTGCATAAGTATTCCAACCCTTTGGTGTGGCAAACCTGCATTCATTCAGGTACACAAAATGACCTTAACAAGCCACATAATTAGTTGAATGGCCTTCCGTCTGTGTGCAGTAATTGTGCTTCTTGTTATTTCAGAATACAAACACCTGGCTCTGTAAGGGTCCTTGGTCAGATAGTAAATTCAAGCAAAGTATCAATGACCAATGAGCTTTCAAAGCAAGTCAGTGATAAAATCATAAAAAGCACAGGTCAGGAGAAGTGTACTTCTCTCTGTGAGCCCAGTGTACTCAACCACCAGAAACTAGATCAGGGTGTCCCTCCAAACTGAGTGTCAAGTGCTCCTTGTAACCGCTCTCATACTGTTAAGCAGTTCATCTGCACAGCAACCCTGAAACCCAGAGTGGATTTTCAAAACCCTTTGCTGCACAGAACATTTTGATGAAGGTAACTTTCTTTTTAAGTTGTTGATATATGATGACATGGCAGCAATGGAAAGAGAGAAATGTCCTGTTAGTCCTGTTTATTTCTCTCACCAACCCCAGGGCTGGAGAAACAGGCTGTCGCTTGGCACTGACCCGGCATGTGTGCAGTTTATGGACAATGCCCCGCACGAATCAGCTGCCAAGTTCAAGCCCACGCCTGCGATACCCTTCCGCAGTGATGCTTTCCCAACCAACAGAAGGTTCGTTATTTTGGCTCCAAGACAAGTTTTGGGTATGGAAACAGACTTTACAGTGTATTTTTTAAGACATTTTTCTTCATCCTAACACAGTACACACATATCCAACAGTTCTCTTCAGCATCACAGGGAAATGAGAAATATGAGTCAAAAAGTTTTCTATGTGAATGACTCTATTGCAACAGCAGAAGCTCCAAACTGATCTCTCCTTTAATGCGACAAGTGCATGACTAGAAAATACAGACAATTCAAAAACAGACAATTCAGCTATTAAGGGCTATTGGATTTTAGATGCATTAGATTATAAACTTCATAAAGAAAGACAAGAATGTGTCTGGATGTGTTAGCCAGCTTCTCTGCCCTTTATCATGAGACAAAATATTACTAATGTAGGATTTGCACGAATAAGGGAAATCGATGTGTATGTCGGGTAAGTAGTGCAATAAAGCCTCATCTTAACTAGCACTGCTGTCTTCATCCTCTTCATTCTTTTCATCATAGTTGTCACTCTCATCACTGTCATTGTCATCATCATCATCATCATCTTCATCCTCATCCTCCTCTTCCTCCTCCTCCTCCTCTTCAGAGTCCTCATTAAAACAGTCTAAAACAAAGATGTGAAAAGCCTGTAAGTAAATCTATTCCCTCCACCTGATCTCATTCAGCGTGACAGGGCTGAGCACTGCTCTAGCTGCCCTACACATGTCCTCCCATGTCTCTGATGCCTGTACACATGCATTGCCTCTGATGTGAGTAAAGATCACTGCTTTCTCTGGATGCTGACTGGATGCTCTTGTTCATGGACAATTTGTCTCTTTTTATCCCTGTGTAAGCACATATGTTGCATAGTAAATAAAGGATTGTTTGTGGATTCTATTGTATTCCCTTAAACCTGAATAAAAGACCTCCGTCAACTGAATAAAGTGATTCTCTTCCCACTGTGTATTACATTACCTTCATCATAGCTTGATAGTCTGAATCGGAGTCTGAAGATTATAATAAAAAAATGTATACAATACATTTACCTACCTGAAAGGAAGTAAAACTAGGAAACAAATATGTAAATATTTATTATATGTATATAATATAATATTATTGCTTTAAACTGTTATATGGAATTTGTACTCACCCAATTCACTTATGATGTCTTTGGCACACTGACTGAAATTCTTCGAACAGGGTGTCTATTTTTTCTGAGATCCTGGGATCTTTTGGGCGGATCGAATCAGGTTTAAACAGAGGCCGCCGCAGCCTCTTGTGGACAAAACCAGTCACTCAGAAATTACTTTTCCATACAGTATCATTAAAACCAGACTGAGGTTTAAAAGTTATTTTAAAGTCTACCAACTCAAGATAATCAAGATAGATTCTTATATTAATCACATGTATAACAGGGTTGGGGTTTGGGTATGTGCGGGTTTATGTACTCAACATCTGAACTCAGATGATGTATTGATGTTTAAATCCTATGGTATTCATTTATTAATTAATAAGAAATTATGGTTAAGTGTACCATTTTCCTATTGGTCAGTACAGCCTACATCTCTTTGCGACTCAGGTTAGGGCAGCTAGCTTTAGAGTCACCCTTAGAAATAAGAATATTGGCACTGTCAAATTATTCATTTAATGTTTATTCACAAACAGTGAATAATGGAGAAACTGTAAACAAATTATAAATAACAATTCAAATTATATATATATATATATATATATATATATATATATATATATATATATATATATATACAGAAGTACAGAAGTATAGCATGTACAGAAGTACCTTGTGATGTACTATGGTACTTAATACAGTACTTTCCCTTGGTGTCTCTGCCTAAGGTGTATTAGCTGACTGTTAAGTGCAAGAACACTTCTGTCTGCACAATGTTTGCTAGGCTCTATAAGAGCATTATTTGATTCCTGTTTGCTTTGTCTTCCATTGGGCTTCACTGGCAAATACTGACAAAGTAGTGTACTATAGCATGTACTATGCTCTTTAAAAAAGTGTGATACGACCGCATATTACTTTAAAATGTAAAACATGGGCATGGGCACAGAGCATGATTGACAGCTGGTCTGTTCGTATGGAAGTTGGTCTATTTGGCTATTACTACTGTATGGCCAAATTGATGAATTTCCCAATGAACTACCAAATTGACGGACGAACACTTTTGACACAAACGGCGCTGCATAGTCTCTCTTGTGGGAAATAGTTTGAACACCAGCACACTGTTTGTTCTCTCGCTTCCCTAAAGAAAAATAATTGAAATGCTTTAACCGTCTAGATGGCTAACCCCGCCTCGGCTGTGCTCTGATTACCAATACCACGTCGACCCGTAGAGTCTGTCCAACATCAGGCTGTTAGACGGGTTTTATTTATTTGCTTCTGTTAGGCATTGTGATGTTGGTTGTCTTGTTTATTTGAATGAGTGGTTGTAGACGTTGTGCTCTGAGGAAGGTGAGTGTTGTCTTTGTAGGTAGACCACTGTTTTTAGGTAAGTGCATTTTTATGTAACCCTTACATCTGTGTAGAAAACTGACCGAATGTAGTCCATGTAAAACGTCGTGCCCTAGGAGTCGGGTATAATATGTATTATTCTCATGTGGTTATTTATGTGCATATACCAGTAAATTACCAGTATAATGTATAAAACTATGCTTACTAAACCGGCTCAATACTATCCATGCTGTATGTTACTAGGAGCAAAGTATATATCTAATCAGGTATTTAATAGACACATACAGTTATAGGAATCCAATCAAATCCGGTGAGGTTTTTGGGTTGGAACCGCATTTAACAGCCTTGCGTTTTGATTGCTCCGTTTGCTGCCTGTTAATCTTCAGCGCCAGAGACTCGGACGGTGATTGCAATATTGTTAGCCATAGTAAATAAATGAACAGCAGAGATGGTTAAGGTTATGTAGATGTTATAGTTACATATCTGCATAACGTTGATGATACTTAAATCTCTCCATCTATTATTGGTAGCATAAGGAAGTACCCAAATGTAAATGTACATACCATTAAGCCACGTTACATATTTTGTACATGAATCATTTTAGACTCCGTGCAAACCTTGTGAAATGTGTTAACATTTTTTAAATAAACAACAGCATGGAGCGATATACTTAGCTGTGAAATTATACAATTATGGAAGACCATGGCAAAGCAAAGTACATGCATGGTATTACCAAAGAATATAATAGGAAAAATTCTATATTGATCTGCATATATACCTTGATAAAACAGGAATGTAGATAGACCTGCTATATTAAAAGAAGTTCTCAGATAAATCATTTTAAATATCTTAAGTACTCGAGTCAACTTGGTATACAATGGTGCATTATTTCTGGTGCCTTTAATAAACCAGGAAACTATATTACAAGAAGTATGTGTTGATGCGAGAAAGCAGCTGTCAGTGCTATATTTAAAAGACTAAGTTATACCTTGGCCCTACTAACTCCTGCCCTTATTACTGGAAGGAGGGGCCTTGGTGACATAGGATTTTTACAGTGTGTATCCCATCTTAATTTCTCACCATTTAATTCCCCTGTGTTTCAAAACATTTAACATTGCCTTCCTACCTAGTGTAGATCCCAGGTGGACTGTAACCATCACTGGTTCCCCCCTGGCTTGATGGAGTCACAGGAAGCTGCTACAGTGCTGCAGATATTAACAGCAAGGATGTCCACCCTGGTGTTGCTCAGCCTGTGGGCTATGAGGGGGTTTTGTGGCTTTCCAACAGACTGTCATGCCTCTGTTGCCCAATGTGCCTTTCCTGACGGTTTGGAATGCCCCAACGCAGGCCTGCAAGACCAAGTATGGTGTGGACCTGGACCTCAGCCAATTTGACATCACACTGAACCAGAATGAGAGCTTCATAGGGGACAATATCACCATCTTCTACATGAACCAACTGGGCCGCTACCCTTTTTACACACCCCAGGGGGCACCAGTGAATGGGGGGGTGCCACAGAATGCCAGTCTGCCAGAACACTTGCAGTATGCACGGGCTGACATCAAGCGGTACATCCCAAACTCTCCTTACTCAGGCCTGGCGGTTGTGGACTGGGAGAGCTGGCGACCACTGTGGGTGCAGAACTTTGATTCCAAAAAGGTGTACAAGGAGGCCTCCAGGGCACTGGTGTGGCAGAAGCACCCCAATTGGACCACGCTTCAAGTGGAAAGCGAAGCCCAGAGGGAGTTCCAAGAGGCTGGACGGGCGTTCATGGAGGATACACTCCAGCTGGGCCGCGAGATGAGACCTGGGGGCCGGTGGGGGTTCTACGGTATGCCCAACTGCTTCAACCAGTACACAAACACCTCGGTGAACTACACAGGGAAGTGTGCTGAAGTGCATATGAAGAGAAACGATGAAATGGGCTGGCTCTGGCAGGCCAGTTCTGCCCTGTACCCAAGCGTCTATCTGGGATCAGGCCTGCGTGGCAAGGGGGATGCTATCCGGCTGTACATCCAAAACACTGTATTGGAAGCCAAGAGGTGCTCAGGACAGGTGACCCCCATCAGCCCATCTGTGCTGCCCTATGCTAGCATAGTCTATTATTCCCTGGAGTTCCTTTCACAGGTAAAGGTGTTTAAACTGTACAGAGTTTAAAATCAAATTTCTACTAATTGATTTGTTAAAAACGACTTGTATAATTTATTACCAGATTTGTATTATTATATATTTTTAAATAATTCACAACTTTATGATCAAAACAGGATTTTTGAGTTCTGATTCTGTTCATTCTGAATGAGTGACTTTTTTATTGTTCTTCACAAAGAAGGTAATAATCTGAGTGTTTGAGGGACTGTAAATGTTTTTCTACTGAAATTTTACTTTTTTTAAATTTAATGTTATCTGTGTATGTCTGTGACTAACTGACATCCTGTGGTTTATGCAGGAGGACTTGGTTCACACCATTGGGGAGTCCGCAGCACTGGGAGCAGTGGGGATTGTGCTCTGGGGAAGTGGACAGTATGCAGCATCTCAGGTATGCCTCAATGCAGGAGCAGAAGGAATTGCATTCTTTAATGACATAACAAATCATCTGGGCAACCCTTCTGATTGTTTTATAATTTATTTTTGGGGAACTACAGGCTAGTTGCACCAAGTTAAAAACCTACCTGCATGGGGTGCTGGGCAGGTACCTGCTGAACGTGTCCACAGCGGCAGAGTTGTGCAGCAAGGAGAGATGCAGTGCTAATGGACGCTGCATGCGGAAAACCACCAATAGTGATGCGTACCTACACCTCAATCCTGCCAGCTTCACAATCTTGCAGAACCTGACTGTCAAGGGAGCACTGAGTGAGGGAGACCAAGAGTTCTACAACACAGAGTTTGGGTGTCAGTGCTACAAGGGGCACAAGGGAGAATCCTGCACTCAGACTGACACTGGCAGCTCCACTGGCCTGAGGACCACTATGATCAGCCTCCTATTCTCCATTAGCCTGTTGTGGCTGCTATTGTAGAGCAGTAGGGTGGGAGGCACAACTGCCCCTGCAGAAAACAAATGTGTTCCTTCTCCAGGGTTGACTGGTTACCTATCAATTCTAGTAGTGTTTTGCAAATCTTATGACAAAGGAAGAAAAGTGAAAAAGCAACAAAACAAACAAGAAAACAAATGCATTAATTTGCAGCACCTATCCTCAATAACATAGTGAGGAAGTGATGGATGGCATCTGTAATAATGAGCAAATGGCCATCAGTGGTAGAAAGCTGTGTGACTGCCAAGCATTTATAGAGGAAAACAAAGTGTATCTGAAAGCAAAGCAGTTTCCCAGAGTAGCCTACTTGTTTACAGATTACTATTTTGCACATAATCATGGAGATACATTTCAAAAGTATGGAAGGTGATTGTCGTTAAGTGGATGCTGTATTAATACAATGAGGTCATTATGCTGAGAAGCCCAGTCAGTTAGGTTGTCAGTGTTATGTAGACACTAGTTGCTGAGATACCATTTGGGGTTAAAGGGTAAAGAAAAAAGGGTAAATAATAAATGAAGAAACAGAACATAAACCTAGGTTCTGCACTTAATTACAAACATGAAAAACAAATTGCATACTGTGTACAGGCTGTGTAGGTGCATACAGTAGCCCTAATACTGGTACATAATATTAACTCCCTCCTTGAAAAAGAAAGGTCCTGCAACTCTTCTCTCACCGGACATAGCCTGAAGGCCTGAAGGAAGAGTATTCTTCCAACCCAGAACTCCGGGCTGGGCACCTCTACAGCTGGGGGAAGAGAAAGTGAAGCCTTTGAGCAAAGAGCTGATGAACAGGAACAGACACACCCTCTTGCCTGAAGAAAGAAGAGCACAGGATTTAATCATGTGTTAAGATAATTTGTATTTCTATTTTCCCACCAAGAAATAAAGTACTTTAATAAGGGCATAAATGAAAATCAGTGGAATTTGTGTTATTTCGGCAAATAACTTGAATAGAATTATTGCATTTTCAATGACACCGTGAATCATTCTTTGCCTTGAGGAAAGAATTAAAATACATAATTTATTCCTAAATAATGCATGCAGGGGAAGTAACCATTAGTCCTATGCCTTAAGCCATGGACCCCCAGAGATTTATTAACAGTCTGCCATCCTATAGGAGTTTTTGTTTCTCTCTCCTCCATTTGTTAATTTTGTTTGTGTCTGCTTGTTTATTTTCGCACCTTTGGTACTATACTAAAGACAAATGTATTGATGTCATTATATAATTACATATAGTAGATTGTTACCAACAGACAATGGCATGAATGTATCTCTCTTGAACTTCCCATCGCCACTGAGAAAGTGTCCTGGATTAAATGTGTCTGGGGTTTCCCATTTACTCCTATAAAACAGCTCAGCATCAAATTTGCAGATGAGGTGGTACCATAAAGAGAGTGCAGTGTGAATCATGCTAGGAAAAGCATGGTGAATATTTGCAGGGTTAAAGGCTTAATGTAAACCTGTACACATTTCATGAAATCCCTATACTTGGGTGTCAGGATCCCCAAATAATCAACTGTGATTCAATTGTTTTCCAAAAATATCAGGAGGAAATTGGCTAAAATTTAAAAAGTTTCAAAAGTCACATACATCAAAATGTAATATGAAATTACTGTTCATCATCCCACCTTTGGAATAAAATACTCTTTAAATTAAGTCTACCTTATTGTCATGTGGACAATGTTCAGAGGAACAATGTTGCTGAGTCTCTGGACGTCATAGATCACAGGGTCTGTGTAGGGCAGGATGGCTCTATTTGCCATGGAGGGTGGGTGCCCCTGTCCCACCACTTGGTCTATCTCAGCTTGGACCTTTTCTGAGAGGGTGAAAGGTTTACTAAAGTATTATGAAGCATAAATGTTAGCACAGATGAGAAAGCATTACATTTCAAAATGCATAATTGAACATAATCACATAGGCCTTCTTAATATTCTATGGGATATATATTTGATTACAACACAAGGAGTTTTATACTGGTTGTTGGATCAAATTCTCCTAAATCTCACTCTTGATCACCGGGTATTTGATAATGTAGAGGAGAGCCCAGTGGTTACTGTGGTTTCAATCCCAGCCCAAAATAGATCCAGGGTGCAGTGTGCATGGTTTTCGTCATGAAAAACTGCACTGAACCACCTGCACATTCTTTCTTGCACTAAAAAAATCTGAACAAACTGTCAGAAACCGCCTCAGGGAAGCTCATCTGTGATTTGTCGTCCTCACCAGGGTCGTGACCTGACTTCAGCTCTTGTGGACATTCCTGCAGCCAGCATGCCAATTGCACACTCCCTAAAAACATGAGACTTTTAAATCCATAGATTAGGGCCTAATTCATGTATTTAAATGGTCTGATTTCCTTAAATGAAATGTAACTCAGTAAAATCTTTGAAATTGTTGCATGTTGCATTTATATTTGTGTTCAGTATATATTCATAACAAAGTCTTATAAACACACTCACGCAAGGAATGCTTGATGTGAGATTAGGCTGTTGTTAGCAAGGATATGTCATATAGGCCCAGCCTATGCATATTAAAAATAGACCAAGTACTTTTATATTGTGATCGCATAAAAAGCCTCTTTGATCTTTAGTACGCTTAAATTGGCAGTGAACACAACAAATGCATCCAGCAGTTCAGTGACAGTGAGTGCCACCTTGTCAGCTGCATGGCACACAGTATTCCTGCTCAGAGGTGCAGCATCACCGATGGGATACATGAAGTGTCCGCTGGCAAAATACCAAAGAGCAAGACACTGTCTGTTCAACAGTGAGGGCATCACTCCGGCGAATGGCCTTGGAGACATCTGCCCCTAGAAGCTGGCAAAGATACTGAATTCCCTCAGATATCTTTAATAGAGAACATCACTGGGGTGAGCTAGAGGTTTTGCATGGTCTCTAAACACCCTCGCCTTGCGGAGTGAGCCTCTCACAACCTGTGCGCCAATGTAGATTGGGTCTTTCAAATGTCCAGGTGTTACAACGAATTCAGTGACCACTAGGATTCTTGTGACCAGGTGGATGTGCGCTTGCTCCGGCGCGTCATTTTCATTTTTGGAGAACACCTGCTTGATTTACAGGACGGTCACCAAATTTTCAAATGTTCTTAATGCTTCTCATGCTACCAATGAAACACAAAGGATGCAGGGCAAGAAGGCTGCAATCAGAAGAAATTTAAATAATGATCATCCTAAGACAATACTAAAAACGAATCTAAAATAGCCTTTATTAAAACTACTGGCTATAAAACAGATAAAGGGCCCTATTTATCAAAGTGTCATTTCAAAAATCTTATTATAGCCAGAATAAGAATGGTTTAATTACTTCACTCAAATGTGGATTTCGCCTCACAACTGAGTGACGTCATTGCATGTCAGATAAAGACTGTTTATAGGAATCCGACAAATCCTAAAAACACAGACAGTTTCCTCTGGGGGTGCAAATGCATTTTGAATGGAAGCCCACACAGCCATACATATTTATGGAGGATAATTTGTGACAACATTTTAAAATAAAAAAATACATAAATATAATACGAAATAAATAAAGTGACAACAGGTGCACTGGAGAGGCAACAGCAAGACATCCCCCAAAAAGGGAATGGTTTTGCAGGTGGTGGCCACAGACAATTGCTCTCTCCTTATCCTTCCTGACTGATTCTTCTCTAGTTTTGTGTTTTGCTAGTGTCCTTGTCACTACTGGTAGCATGAGGTGATACCTGCAGCCCATTCAGGTTGCACAGGTGGTCCAGCTCCTCCAGGATGGCACATCCATACGTGCCATCACAAGAAGGTTTGCTGTGTCTCCCAGTACAGTCTCAAGAGCATGGAGGAGATACCAAGAGACGGGCCGTTGCACGAGGAGAGCTGGACCGTAGAAGGGCATCAACCTTGCAGAAGGACCGGTATCTGCTCCTTTGTGCAAGGAGGAACAGGAGGAGCACTGCCAGAGCCCTACAAAATGACCTCCAACAGGCTACTGTTGTGCATGTTTCTGACCAAACTGTCAGAATCAGACTCCATGAGGCTGGCATGAGGGCCCGACGTCCTCTAGTGGGACCTGTGCTCACAGCCCAGCACATTGCAGCTCGACTGGTATTTGCCAGAGAACACCAGGATTGGCAGCTCTGCCATTGGCGCCCCGTTCTCTTCACAGATGAGAGCAGGTTCGCACTGAGCACATGTGACAGACGTGAAAGAGTCTGGAGACGCCGTAGTGAATGTTATGCTTCCTGCAACATCATCCAGCATAACTGGTTTGGTGGTGGGTCAGTGATGGTCTGGGGAGGCATATCCTTGGAGGGTTGCACAGACCTCCACGTGCTAGTCAACGATACCCTGACTGTTGTTAGGTACCAGGATGAAATCCTCAGACCCATCGTCAGACCTTACGTTGGTGCAGTGGGTCCTGGGTTCCTCCTGGTGCAGGACAATGCCCAGCCACATGTGGTCAGAGTGTGTAGGCAGTTCCTGGATGACGAAGGCATTGATGCCATTGACTGGCCCTCACATTCCCCAGACCTGAATCCAATTGAGAACCTTTGGGACGTTATGTATCAATGCATTCGATGCCACCAAGTAGCGCCACAGACTGTCCAGGAGCTCACTGATGCCCTGATCCAGGTCTGGGAGGAGATCCCCCAGGACACCATCCGCCATCTCATCAGGAGCATGCCCAGACATTGTCGGGAGTGCATACAGGCACATGCGGGCCATACACAATACTGAGTCACATTATGATTTGCCATGATGAAATGCATGCAATTGGAACAGCCTGTGATTTCAATTGTTTACTTTGATTTTCGGTGCAAGTTTGAATCCAGCCCTCAATCGGTTGGTGATTTTGTTTTCCACTGACCATTGTTACGTCATTTTGTTCTCAACAAATTACACAATGTACAGTTAAGATTTTGATCTTAAATATATTTCATTCATTGAGATCTGATGTGTGATTTAAGTGTTCCCTTATTTTTTTAAGCAGTGTATATAGCCTACCTATATCTGTATATGTGTTCTATAGCTTCACAATGAATTGTATAAAGCCTAAATAAATGCAATAGAGTAAAGTGTAAGACTTAATTTAACACCTCCCTTTATCTATAGATACTGTGTGAGTGAGTAGATGTGTTTTTGTACATTTTCCCGAATAAAAACACAATACAATATGGAAACTGTTCAGTTTTAACTTCCATTGAAACATGTCTGTGTCTGACTTCCGACCACTTTCTATGGCAACATTGCAAAAGCGGACAGTCTGCATCTTCAAGTTCATAATCATGTTATTGTTCATCTTCATAATCATCATGTTCATAATCACGTTCATCTTAGTTTTGGCCCTGATCCCCCTACATACTCCACAGTGGCACTAAGTCAGAGACAAGTGCTGTCAGTGCAGCCCCTCTGTCACAGTGTGGATCTGTGTCTGGATGATGCCCCATCAATAAACGCCACTGGAAGACTGGTAAAGTGTCAGGTTGTGTCAAATCTCGTCTGTGTAACGCGCTGTCTGTGTAAATTTACATACGTTAGCGCAACCAGCACTAGAGTAAACTATTGCACCAGTTGCAACAAACCAAAAATGTCTAAATAGTCACCAGGTATGGATTGAAACATTTCCATGTAGTTAAATCAGGTATGGTCAAAATTGCATTTTGTACAACCATTTTAACATTGTTATCCACAATAGCATATGTATAGGTATCTCAGTACCGTGCTTTAGTGTCCTCTAGGGGGCAGCAGATGTTTTATTGTCTCATTGCAACTCCTGTTGACAGAACTTGTGCTGCTTTTAGTTCATTGCAATCGACATTATGCATCTAATGTTTCCAATGAATAAGTACAAAGACCACCATGCTAAGAGCTCTGCTAATACTGCTACCACCTCTACTAATGATAATAACTGACTTTTGCTCATAATGATTCTTTACTAATCTTGTTCTATAAACCTCATAACATAAAATATAGGGGGTCCTGTTGAATCCAACCAGGGAAGAAAAGACACACACACAGTATGCATGTTGGGCAGTCAGTGAGGAGTGAGTCAGTGCTTCATGCCGTGTATGGCATGACAACAGAGAGGCCCCTCTGCCGGTCCCTGGGCCCCTCCGCCGGTCCCTGGGCCCCTCCGCAGGGTGGCCAGGTCCCTGGATTACAGCGCCAGCTCTGTGTCCTTCTATGAGACAGGAGACACTCTGACACACCTGCACTCCTTCAGCAAAACATTCACCGACCTGTGTGTCTGGGGTTTGCAGGGTCTGACTTCATATTCTTGTGCTGTACATCAATTGCACAGGTGTGAACGATTACCTTCAAACAAAACAGGAACATATATTTGTAACCTAAAGTAATGCAATCACAAGGTTTACTATCCTAGCAAATTAAATGGGCAGGGGCAACTACTGTGTGGAGATCCCCAAAATCCAATATACATTCACACAGGGTCTGTGTTTTCATCACTTTATTTAACAGAGAGAGAGTAATACTGGTTTTATTTGGTGACTACATGGAGAGAGTATGGCATCACGATACAAAAGCATATAAAACAAAAAGGAACATGAATGAAAAAAGCATGTTTTTGCATCATAAAAGCGTTCAGAGGTTTCGGCTTGTTATTCCACCGGTACCTGAAATGAGCTGAGAGCACAAGTGGAGATTGCAGTCCTCACCCCTGCGCATTAAACATTAAGATTAAGAGTCGACAAACTGGGTTCATTCTAGAGACGGCTGGGATGAAATTCTGTGGTTGATTAATCTCTGGCAAACCAATCAAGCTAGAGTATCAAGTGGTCTTTGTAACGTGTCTTATGCGGTTATGGAGTTCATCTGCACAGCAACCCTGAAACACAGAGTGGATTTTCAAAACCCTTTGCTGCACAGAACATTTTGAAGAAGGTAACTATTTTTGTGTGTTGATCTATAGCAGGAATCGAAAAAGTAAATGTTTCCCATTGTTTTGGGAATTGTAGTGGATTAGAGCTGATTTAGAGTGCACAAGTTGCACTTGAGTAATAAGCCTTATAACCATCCTGTTAGTCCTGGAGCAAATATTTTTTGTGCATCAGTTGCTTGGCAATTAAAAATATAAACACAAGTAAAACCTCTTTGGTGTTATACTGTCTTTGCTGTTCTGGGGTGATGTCTGACTACAATGTTACACAATCTCTGTAAATGTAACGCACTTTACATTTAATAAATAAAAAGCTTATTTAACTCCAGGGCAGCTAGTAAACACATCATTGTATCTGGCAAACCCTAAAACGTGCGTGTGACTTGAGTAATGCAGAGAGAGTTTGATGTACAGGCTGGCCGTAGACTCCAGCCTTGGTCCTGGAGAGTCACAATATCTTCTGGTATTGAAGGACTGCAGTAGATGTGTTTGATCCATGGATAAGATAAGACTAACTCATAGGAAATAACAAATCAATAGTAGGTTAGGTTAAATAGGTTAAACTGTAGCTCTCTAGGACCAGGACTGGGGAGACCTAAGGTAAGGACACACATACTAGACATCTCTTCTAGAAGAAATCTGTTCTCTTAATGACTTCTGAACTTGTTTACCATCTACAGAGACAATAATGTGATGGAGTTTGTAAAAACCAAGTCCTCAAACTTATAACATACTTTAAACATTTGCAGGTGTCTAATGGCTTATTTCCCACACTTAACAGTTTGCCTGTCCATTTTTGGTAAGGTATACAAGCTTTACCTTTTCCTCCTTTGAAAAATCAAACCACTTCTACAACAAAATGTCCCTGAACATGTACATACATTTTCTATATAGTTAAATCAATAAAATACAAATCTGAAGGTGGTTTAACATGTACAAGTACATGGGAAAGAAATTTACAAAGAACATCTAAAGTTTCAAAGCAAAGGGAGAAAAAACAGTTGAACTGGCCAAGAAAGCAACGGGCTACAATTTAGGAGAAAAGTCACTGGAATATATGTTCATTCAAATTCAAGCTTGCTTACTATTCCCTGACTGAAACCCAGTGCCACTCATCTCAATTCAATACCACAGAGCATGTCTTCATCAAATTGCTCTTCGATTGCACATTTAAGGTGTCAGTGGGAGTTTGTTAAAATGCTGTGAAACATGTCAGTGTGTTAATATGTCCTGTGGTTGTGTAAATATAACGTTTAGTGTGGCAGTGTGTTAATATATTGTGTTGTTCTATTAATGTGGGGCTGTGTTACCATGCTATGTGGTGTGCCAGTTTGGGGGTGTACATGGTACATGTTTGTTTCTCATACAAGCTAAGAAGGTTCAAATAAGCTGTTTAATTGTTACAAGGTTTCTTCCTATACTTTGAAAACAACAAAAACTTTGAAATGAACAAATCAATTAAAATAAATAAACGCAACAATCACATATGTGCTGGTGTATGTATCCACACACACTATATTTTAGTGCTGAGGCACAAATGACTTTGCCTGTATAAAACTTTGGTTCGGTTTAACAAACAGGTGACAAATTAAAGACGTTAGCCATCAGCTTGGTATATAGAATTGAGGACATTTGCTTTAGTTTAGTTTTTTTGTTAACAGGTGAGAAGATTTGCCTTGAAAGGACACGTTCACCGCACATTTTAAACACTAACTGTACGGAGGACATCTTTTCGAAAGATGTACTTCATTCAACCAATAGAATTCCGCAACACAGAAAGGCATAAACTTAACGCAGCAGTATAGCACTCCAAGATAAAAAAAAAAACAATTATGGCTAAAATATAAACATTGTTGTATTATAATTATTATGAGTACGCATTAAAACAGCAGTTTAACGTTAACAACATATATGTCTTTAAAAAATAATAAAAAAAGGCCAACAAAATGGCAATAGGCACCAATGGCGACTAATTTGGTAAAGCTGCTTTAACATATTTAAATGCTTGTTTACTTTGGCATTATACAGAATTTGCTAGAGACGTGAATAATGAAATGTAACGGATTACAACACGGTAGCTTTCTATTGGTAATATTTAATCACTTCAAATTGTAGACAAGAATTTGTATTTTCAAATGGGTTCCTTAAAAGTACCTACGAGAGACTCTACAGGAGAACCTCTGAAAGCAAACAATGCTTCAAATGACTTTAAAGAAAAAATATTTAGCATCAACATAAGCATTCTAGCAAAATTTGCCATTTTTAATTTGATTTGCTATTGAGGGGCTACAAAATCAGTGCACCCGAAATTGGTTGCTCTTGCTCCTAAATTCATGGATTTGAGCTTTTGGTTGTACTACATCACTTATTTCCTCTAGGTTCAAATGAAAAAAAGATACCAGCAAATAACTACTGAGAAAACCAGGCAGATGCTTCTCATTTAAAACCTCTCATAGATTTGCCCCCCCCCCGAGGGGGAAACTCTCAAAAAACTAAAAAGCATATCATTCAATGCTGGATGGGGGGGTTAGAATGAAAACCAAATGGAACACTCTTGCACTTCAGGGTGCAGCACTAAAACATTTGCACATCCCTAGCAAAAATAAAATAAAATGCGTCTATACTTTTTGGAACAAGAACAGCATGGACCACAGGGCCAGATTGGAATTCGCAGGCTGGGAATCAGACTTTCACGAAGATCAGGCGAGCCGAGTAGAAGAGGTCGGCCAGGTAGAGGATGAAATTAAGGGCAGTGAGGACGGAGACAGCCACCATCTTGTCCCATGAACAGAGTCCGCTGTAGCGACCGCAGTCAGAGGTACGACTGGGTTGCCCTCCGTGTTTCCTGTCGAACTTGTAGATGGGCCAGATGATGGTGGCTGAGGCGTACATCAGCACGGCCAGCAGGGCGTAGGCACTGAGGAAGCGGGCGAAGGGGAAGGGCAGGCAGCCGGTGCACTCGCCCACACACAGCACAATGATGGCTGCCGACAGGATGAAGCAGATGCAGTATACCGCCAGGCACCATTTCAGGGCTTCGTGGCTGTCGTAGGCGATCGGGTCACTGATGAACACGAAAATGACACAGGCAACGAAGGTCTCGCACACCTTTAGGATGCCGGGGGCCGTGGCCATGTAGCCGGCCACTTCCCCGGGCCGAGCTTTGCTGATGGACACTTCACAGATGTAGGCGATGGTGGCGAGGACGGAGAAGACGGTGGTGGTGATGCGATAGTTGCGCACCTGGTCCGAGGAGTGTGTCCCCTTGATGAAGTAAAGGGGCCAGATGATCGAGGCCGAGAGACAAAACAGGGAGGCATAGCAGGCGAAAGTGATGGGGAAGTTGCGCCAGGAGACGGGCGCACGGGTCTGCAGACCAAACAGCTCCACGAGTATCACCAGCAGGGAGCCCGCGAAGCTGAAGCACCAGCAGAACATGCACCAGTCGGCAGTGCCATGAGAGACTTGGCCACCATGGACCGCCACGCTGAAGGCCACGCAGGTGAAGATTATTGCTGCTATGCGGGCAAAGAGCAAGGGCGTTGCCTTCAATGTGGTGCTTACAACTGGCATGGTGAGGGTTTTGGTAGCTGTTTTGTTTAATGAATTATGAGATCTGCTTCAGGAGCAAGAAGGAAGGGTTGGGCCTCCCTTTTCCCTTCTTGTGTCCCTGTCTTGGATGCTGCAACACAAGAGTTTGGGTTCGGTTTCTTTGGCTCTCACAGAACCCTTAGTGAAGAGAAGGAAAGAAAGATGCAAATTAATATGTACTAACTGTAAGTAGGCAGTTAAATTGTTTAACACCCCTGTTTTGGGACATTCAATCGAGTAAGCCTAGGCTGAAAACTTGTATTACACCAATATGATATCTGACCCATTCTCTGGCCTTAAAGCTATAACTTTAACCTCAGTCAATACCAAATATTGAATTGAAGATATTATATATCTTATAACTCTTTTGAATATGAATCACTCAAAACGAAGTCTATGTTTTCCTAACCTTGATAATATAAATGTATAAAATAGACATCATCATCAGCCTTTATTAATCCAATGCTGGGTGAAGGCCACCCCAAGAGGTTTCCAATCCAGCAAATCTGCTTCCCATATGGCCTTCTTCTAGGGCTCACTTTGTGGGAATAGAAAATATAACATTATTACTGGGATTGTGGTGTGCATTGAAGGCTGGGCAGTTTTTTTACAAATCAAATGCCAGCAGATCTGAGGGACTCAAATAAAAACCACTCAGTGTAATTCTGCCTTTCTGACATTAGGGGGGGCCTGCTTACCATTTTTAAAAAAGCAGCTCTTTCCTACATCACATCCACAATTAAAAATGCTTTGCTTAAGAATCCGTTGTCCTATTGGTTATTATTATTACCTGTAAATTTTCTCTGACTCCTGGTGGGTCTCCTTCGATGTAAACTTCTGCTTATAGAGAAAGAGGAAGAAGAGGAGTGTGAATGGAGAGAGAGGTGGTCAGATCAAAGGCATCATAAGGCTCTGTTGCAACAGACGTGACACTGGAGAGACCGATGTTCAGAAACCCATATTCTTCAGTTAAATAATTTATATATATATATATATATATATATATATAAACAACACTAAAAAAGACCCAAATTCAAACATCCAACATGATTCTCTGGTATCTGGTACACATTGCGCCATTCAAATTTTGACCAGGCTAAATAGGATTAACCTCTGCGAAATGTGGTCTGCTTTATTAAACTGCAAATAAACCCTGACTGACTGGTTAGAAAAAATATTAGTGTGTCATAATAATAATAATAATAATAATAATAATAATAATAAAATACAAAATATGAATGCTGCATTCCATAATTTAGTTTTCATATTTTTAACCCACCCACAAATGACTCAAACCTGGTAAAATTGGCCAGGTATCCTGAAACACACAGTTGCTTCAATGTGCACTTTTAGGAGACTTGTGACTTGCAAGTTAATATCATAGGAGTACCCCTTTAAGTACCAGACATTTTTGTCACACTGGATTGATTCCTGATTTTGAGGTGACGTCACCCTCCTGTCAGATTTGGTCTGGCCTCTTTCCCTCACAGACAGAGCGGCATGCTGGAAAACTGGTGCCCAAAACACATTGCAGGCAATTAGATCCAAGCCTAAAGATTTTAAGGAACTTTGCTGGGTATCTGGGTGGCACTGTTAGCTTGTTATGCTGCCGCGCATTAAAACTGTCAACAGGGCCTGTTTTGTTTCCCCGTAATGTGGAGAAAATGTGCAGGATTTACCAAAGCGAGTGGAAAACACTTTAGCAGAGACACATGGAAAAAAAACTATTTCGGTTGCCACACTGCTTAGATGAGGATTGAGGCTTGGTCTTGGTCTTTTGTGCCGAGTTCTGCAGCTTGTTTATTTTATTTATTTTACAAACGGTTTATACCTTACACAAATTGAACACAATGCGATTTGTTAATAGTTATTGGTTCAGTCTAGGTGATAGCTATATAGTTTGCCCTGTACGTCCTAGGTTTAATTCAGGTCTGTGCAATCCACTCACTTGCCGCACCCACCCTCCTTCCCTGATTCCAGTTATTCCACAATTCTTGTTAAGTATGCGACACATTTACACAAAGCAGGCACGAAAGTTAACGTCAACACTCCCAGTAAGTATTTCCACCCAGATGGGGCAGGCCCTGCTGTAAGTAAGGGAAATCAAAGCTCTGGTGAGCGCACTCGATAAAAGAATAAAAAAAAACGAAAAAAACTGGACTAGGTAAGTCAAGGGGTTCTCCCGTCAGAGTCGTTTCCGGCTTAAGTGTCCGCCTCTACAGTCCCTGCTTGTGAGCAAACCGATTTGAAAAGGGATTCTAGACTCTCTTTTTTTGGCTAACCCATCCAGGGATAACTTTTATGGGCTGTGGAAAAAATAGCCAAGCGTGACTCATTCATTCCTAGCAGTGACCTTTCCTCTCGAACTCTGTCTCTCCATCCCTCCTTCTTTCCCTTTTCAGCTTTTTTTTTTTATCCCCCTGCAGAAGTTACACCAACACAGCCAAAGGGCGTTCCTCAAACAGGAGAGCGAACATTTTTCCCGGTTTCATCACCATGTTCTGCTACAGCATTCAAACTGCCTAATTTGAAACAAGGGATGGTGTGTGAATTATCTCCAACCTCCTCCTCACCAGACTCATCTTTTCCCTTTAACCAATACTTACTGCCACGCGGATCTTACTCCATGTTCCTGCACTCTCCCCAAGAGAATAGAAGAACTTGGTAAGCAAGCATAGATTTAAGATAAATTATGATATCAATTTATTTTGTGCTTCATAATTATTTTGTAGTGTCATATATTAGTATGTTTGTTGGTTTGTTTTTACTTTTCCATTCTGTCTTCCATTGCTTGGCTGCACATGCTCTGTGAACTTCCGCCTGATACACATCTACTCTGTGGCCACACGGGAGTCAGGCCACCTCTGGTACAATCCTCACAGAACTGACCGAGATAAGCAGGCCGAGCAGAGCGGGATAAGTCGATCGGAATAAAAAAAAAAAAACAGTTCCTCCAGGTAAAACGGCGCATCTTGGGAACCAAGCCAAGATCCCCTCTGTGGAGCCTCTGATGCAGAGAGGAGATCCATTCGTCTTCATTTGCACTCGCTCTCCCGGTCACAGAGCCTCTGTGTTCAGCGTGCTGGGGGGGGCGCTGATGTGATTTGGCTCCGGCTAATGGCATAATCTGTCTATTAGCGGTCACATGGGCCCAGGATCACAATCCTCATGGGACGCCCAAAGCATGACTCATGGCTGACTGGACTGGGAGGACTCTCTTCCATTTAATAATTTGGGTTGGGAGATGCAGAGCGATTGTGCATGTAAAGGTAGAATACTCGACATGGGGTGAAACATGTGCTAAACACTTGGCGGCTTTAACCACAAAAGTGTGTTACAGGTTTAAGCTCCTGATATAGGACACTGCTAGTGAATACACCCTTCAAGTGGGCAGTATAAACAGGTCTAGGCCTTAGCTGGGGGGGGGGGTTAAATCGTGATGGACCTGTTGGTTCATCCAGGGCACAATCTTGAACTCCCCAGTCACTACAGAAAGTGAAAGAGAAGCACTTTAGCTGCTTAAGCTGGCAAATGACTTTAACCCTTGACTTTTAACCTCCAGTCTCCAGGAGAACTCTGCACACCAGAGGAGAGCGGGTGCGCAGAATGAGCCTTACCCTACAGTAATAAGCTGAATGGAAAACATGACTATTGGCACACCCGTACGAGAACCGCAACAGCTGGCAGGATATAACCTAAGAATAGAGAAATGACCCGAAGTTGACCGATCTGTCCTGCGTGTCACCATTCGGGACATTAAAGGGGGGTGGTTGCCGCTCGCTGAATGAAGAGGAAACTCCCAAACGGAGGCAAAATGAATTCTGGTGTTCAGGGCTGGCTGTGTTAGTGAGAATGCTAATGAAGAATCGTCATTTTTTCCACCCCCCCTCATTTTTCCAGCCGTCTCTTCCCCTTGCACACTTTCCTCACTTGAATTCGTCTGCTGATTGCGGATTGATTTGATATTGAAATGGGAGGAGCTAAGGTGCAAGGATATGTGCAGCTGGAGGCCGCTGCAAAAAAGGTAACGTGCTCACTTTCCTGTTTCTCTCCCCCCCACCACCCCTTCTCCCTCTGCTCTCTTTCTCTCCCCCCCCCTCGTCAAACTTTCCTTCCTGTGATTATTTCCAGATGTGAGTCTAAAGCAACTCCAGAGTGCTCTCCCCAGCTCCCTCTCACCGCAGCAGAAGAGCAGAGTTCACCAAGCAGGAGCGCGCTGCAATAAACACACACTCAGGAATGTCAACAGCTCGTCACTGCTTTACAGGAGGCGTTTTGCACCCGAGGCGTAATATGTCCGGGAAGGCTACAGAGACTCACGGGGGTCACCGTCAGTGCCGAGTGTCTGATCGGCAGTTGCATTCATCACCGGAGGGGTTAATCAACATTTGCCCAGCTGGCCTCGCCACTGAAGTCCGGTCCCGCCAGAGCAGGAAAGAGAAGATGGGCGCGGCCCCCGTTTGAGAGCGAAGATTATTGATCACCTGCCCACGAGATGTCAACAGCGCAGAGCCCGCCCTGCCTGGGTCTGCAGCCTCTGTGCCAGGAATTAGGAATGCCAGCCCAAACCACTCAGCCCCTCCCATGCCTGGCCCAACTCAAGTCCCTCATAACAAGCAGCTACACCTCCCCCAGCCACAGGCAAGACAAGCAGTGGGAGCTGCATCCTAACCTGTTACCTCAAAGTTAACTTATTAAAGGAATGATCCTCCCTTTGAAGAAATCTACCGCTTCGGGCAATACCAACACAACACTTTTCCAATATTGCGATTTTCCACAAGGAACGCCGGTCAGGGCAATATTGCATTGACTATGAGATTACCCGAACCCAGTGTTTCACTACAAGTGTGCTGTGGCTCATGTGCCGTGGCTCATGTGCCTTAAGGCAGGAACAGGTGTGCTACAGATTTCTTGATGTCAAAATTGAAAGAAAGAAAGAAATAATTAATAAACCTAATTTATTCAAATTAAATTCCTGACCGGAAGATATTTTTTTTTTACCAGCCTACCTAAAATATAGAAATCTAACAGGAATACAAAATATGAACGCACCTTAGTAAAAATCTAAAATCTACATGCGATTCACTTAACTTAATAGAAAAGCAAACCTAACCTTAAGTAAAGCCTAGGTTTACAGGAGGCTCTACCCCTAATTCTAGCCCAGAGATAACCCTTATTTTAACATGTAACTTAATTCAAATGCAACAGGTAATGAATTCACTAAAAGTAATACTCTGCAAAATATAACCTTTACACCATCCTGACCTTAACCTGTGCCCCTATTAAATCTTGGTGAAACTTTGACATTGTGTAGGTTTAAACTTGCTCAGATTCTGTATCTATTTACAGCAATAAAGGGAAGAGAAGTGAAGATCTAAAGCAATTACATGCCATTTCAGATATCACACTCATCACACTGAGGGTTATTGCAACAGTTTTAAGTCATGGAGTGGGGTGGGGTGGAGTGGATGGGATGACCTCAAGTCTGATATCTCTCTGATGATTTTTCCTGTGCAGCTGCTATATAAATGCCACTTTCTAGCGTTTCCTACACCTCAAGAGAGGTGTTGCACCGACACTGACAGAGTGATGCAAGTTCACGCCTATAAAGGGAGCATGACGTTTTTCTGACAGAAGAACAATGACAGGCACTGCAACTTTAAACATTCGTGGCAACAGTATTTTTGAGAAGCATTTGCAACTCTGTGCAGGGTACTCTACCAGGTTTGCTGACATGTTTTCAGAAACCATGAAGGTTTAGTTTTGCACCCAGTTTCCGGTTGCATTCCCCTTGTTGTTCAGGTTATAAAAACCGCACTTACCCATTTACAACCAAAATCAACCAGCTGTGATCTGTGGCTCTTTTACTGAAACCTGAGGCGAGATGCTCTTTTTCTTGATATGTCAGAAAGAGGAGACGTCAGATCACATCAGCACAGAGAGACACAGAGGTGAACAGAAGGGTTGAAGTTCCCTAAATTTAAAAGCATCGTTCATTCTTGGCATCGAGCGTAAACCACATCTCGTTGGGTTAGAGAGAGTTCAAACTGGCTTTTGCAATCACAGCTTGTGTTTTATTAACACAAAGGGGTGAGGGGGCAATTTCTAATAACCAGAGAAAGTAAATATAAAAATACATTTGAGGCAACTGCTGGAGAACAGAGAATAACTTGTCACATACAATAACAGAGGATATTCAGTGCAAGAAAAAAAAAAAAAAGAAAAGATCTGAAACTGAAATCCACCTAAGTTTACACAACTACCAGACCCACAATGAGCCCTTTCTTTTCCTTCCAGTCGTGCGGGGTCCCAAGATGAACTGTGTTGCTAGCAAATTGGATTTTAAGCTAATGTCATTATGACAGGATGCCTGTTTGTTTTAACTCCCACAGAATGGGGGGTGGGGGCAGGAATAGACATCAGCTGTAATTTTCTCCATCACTATGGCAAACACACCAGAGGAGAATAAAATACACACAGCTGAAGTGGACGGAGTGGCAGCTTGTCCAACTGTTTTTGTAGGCCACAGCATCCCAAAGGTAGCTTCCCAAATCACTCGGCATGTCTGCACATGTTCCCATTCGTGGGTATTTTTCACGTTACTTTGATGGCCAATAAATGCAGTAGCATTTGTTAATCAAGGTATCGGACCCCACACTCAAAATTCTGGAGTCCAGAAAGAGAGAGTTACATTCCTCCAGTTTCACCGATCATTTAGAGCTATTAAGGAACTGGGAAATGAGGCAGACCATACCCAGAAAACACTAGAAAGCCTTCCAGGACTCCAGGAGTTTGGGCTGCCACCCTGCCTTTAGGCATGACTGAGACTGAGACTAAGAAAATATGATGTTATGCATCAATATTGACAGTAAAGCACTTGCCCACCCTAGCTTTTAACGTGACTAAGAAACAGACTACAATTATTGGGGAGGGGGGGGTGAATAAGGCATCTATCTGCAAATAATTAGGTCATATGGTTAGTATATTTTTAATGTAATAACTGTACACCCCACTCCAGAAATGGGAGAACTAACAAATACTGTGAAAACAAAAAATGAGCATCCCTGTTCTGGATGCAGCAGCACAAGACGGTGTTTCGCTCTGACCATACAATCACTTATATCACTAAATGAGACTGCAGCATCATGGAAGAGGATGTGGTTTGGGGTGGTGGGGGGTGTTGGGAAAGGCAGAAGGGGCGGCACAGTGTGCATCTGTTTGTATGTAGGCCTCTGCCTGTCGTGGTAGCAGAAAAAAGCCTTGACTAATTCAGAACAGAGTGGAAGCTGTTCTGATTGCGTTTGCAGGAACCATTCATAAATCTTATAAAAAAAAAAAAAATAAAAAAAAAAGAATAAGGTGAAAGATAAGAGAAAGTATGTACTTTGCACAAACACACACACATATACACTCACTGACACAGATCCCCCCGTTCACAGATATGTGTGCGTCGAACCTAGATGCTTCGAGCACACATGCACACCCCTAAGCTTACACACAATATAAGCCACAACTTGACAGGCACACAGGAAGAGTCAGGAGGAAGTTAGTCTCCAGACAATATGGAATGCTTCAGCCGCTCACTTTGCCCATACAAGGCGGTATGAATGTCCTTTAAACACTAGAGAGAGACAGCGAGAGAGAGAGAGAGAGAGAGAGAGAGAAGAGGAGAGGGAGACAGAGAGAGGGGTGTGTGATTAATAGACATCTCTATTTAGTATTTAGTAATAGTGCTGTATTTATATTCCCTCCACCCTCCCTTTCTCGTGTCTCACTGAGAAGGCATCTAATGAGGAAGAGAAAAAAAGCCAGCTGAAACACATCACCAAAAAAAAGGAGAAATTGTGGATGACTGCCGAATGACAATATAGGAATCAAAGGCCTGAGAGAAACATACCTCCCTCCCTGTGGGAAACACACAGGCTGCTGCCTCCCCCCCCCCCCCCCTCCACTACCTGAAACACGTTAAGATGACTTTTCAGCAGGAAAGAGACCCATGTGCAGCTGTGCTACCAGAACCATGTTTGCTTGAGGGGCAGCTGCATTGCATTGGAGGGGGGGGGGTCCACACCTCCTAAGTTGCGTTGTATCATGGTTAGCGATAGTTGCCGACCTTTGACTCCTCCAGTGCAACCCTTCACACCCTTCAGCCCCCGCTACTTCTGTAACACATCCTGCACAAACTCTGATTAGACACATTCCCCATAGCTGATATATCCCCTTTACTGTGTAAATACTCCCCATGCATCCTGCACGACTCATTTCCAGGGTATGGGACGATTTCTTGAAGGTTTATAGGCTCATGAGCAGCATAAAAGCAACAGCACATGCCAGACTTTTTCCTCCCACATTTCAGCTGGATGCATTAACACCCCCGACTATAACAATGTTTCAATAAATCCTCATGGGATCGGACAACTAAACTCAGGCATGCAAAGTGACACATTCATAAGGAATAGAGAGACAGTGACACGAATAGCCCAGCCTCTCGCAGCTGGACCCCGGGACACTTTCCAAACTGACTCTACTTTTCCATTGTCGGGGGCTGGGGACTGAGTTTAAGACTCGCGTATACATAAACTACAGTGCTGCACACATCATTTCTCTTCCTCTATGGAAAAGAAGAAGAAGAAAAAACCTACACTCCCCGCCCATGTGGTTCATATTAACCTAAAAGTAAAACCTCGGGGGGGTTGCGCTTCTGTGGCACCATAGCACCAGCAATCGACATACAAGCAGCTATAAGACAAGGAGGCGTTTTGATGACCCCCACCCCTACTGACCGGAGCACATCACGTTACCAAGCCATATTGATCACTTGATTTAGGCTAGAGTTCAGTATAGTACAAACCCCACTATTCTCCACTTCTTCAATCATCCATTTGCTTGGCCACAGAAACAGAAAGCAAGTCTACAGCGCATTGAGCTCCATGGTTTTGTTAGCTAATGGGGGCAGCAGTAAAAAGCAATCGCTGCTGTTGTTGTTGTTGTTGTTGTTGTTGTTGTTCGTGGAGTTTTCCAACTTTTGCCCGACCCGGCCCAGACATAATTATAATGTCTGTACAAAAGCATGCTTTCATTTCTCTAGTGGCTCTGCCACAGCATGACATCACCGAAATGCAATGCTTGGGAGCGTGTCTGTAGCTCCCGTCCAACACACACCGCACGCAGACATTTCATTCAAACGGTGGAGGTGAGGATACAAAGTTTCATTTTTTTAAATAGTTTTAACGAACAACAATTGAACGCAAATGAACAGACTTACCTTTTGTGTCTGTGGTGCAGGGCAGTCAGCTTTCCCTTTGCTGCTCCTCCCGCGGTGCTACTACTTTCTGCTCTTCAGCCTTAGGTACGCCTTTACTACAGAAAAAAACCATTGGTTAGGACACCGCCCATTGCAACCAAATTAGGTTTCTGTATTGAAATTTATATTTCTCCATGTCTTTTTCTCCTACTTAATCCCTCCCTTTTTTCTTTGCAGGCCAACTCCCTGCAACAGTTTATTTCTTTAAGTTATCCTCCCATGTTGTAAGCGTGCATGTTGCATGTACCGTTATATACAATGATAATCATTATTACAAATGCAGTATTTAAAGGTAAAAGCGGTGTAAGAGAAGAAAATAAAAAAACAGCCTATTGTATATAATAGTAATAAAAACAATACAAATATTTTCTTAATCAGTGCCACACATATAAATGCGTGCGTTAAATTGCTACAGATTGTTTCTGAAGTAGATTATTTAAGCATCTCTCTAAACGTTTATATTATTAAAGGCGTCGACCAACATGTGCAAATAAACACACACGATAAGAAAACAAATCAACACCAGTTTGCAAAATATTACGTTTCGTAATCACATCGAGGTTTAGAAATAAGAAAAGATGAGCCGTTTATTGGGGGATGGATGTGCTACAGTGCGTTGTTTGCACGTTTCTTTTAGAACCAGTGAAAACCCTATATACAGACTAACAGTGTTTTAATGGCAGAGTGTGATATGTTTTCAGCAAGGCTGGAATCTTATAGTGGGATATAACAATTGCTACTGAGGAGAGAAGCATGTCCAGGATGCCATTATAACTGGCACAATCCCAGCCGACGGGTTTGCTGATTGTTTAATTGATACGTTGCTATTTGCCGCGTTGCCAGGGAAACTCAAGTGTGTTTGTCATGTCAGCATCCGAGCCTCAGCGCTGTGACTCACTTCACGTTTCCGGCACCACTTTTAAAATAAAAGTTATAGAGATCACATATTACTTCATCCTCACCCCCCACCCCCCTCTCTTTCTCTCTCTCTCTCTCCTAAGACTAAGGCTTCCATAAGATATTTCCACTAATAGTGTCTCACACAGTGTTTTTATAGTGCCTATACAGTGGATCTCAGAAGTCTATGCACCCTTAATGGCAATGCAGCTTCTGTTGATGTAAAGGCTGTAAATCAAGATCAATCATGACAGACCTTCTTTGACCTTTAACACCTTGAAATCTGTCAATGCCTTGGTTGGATATGTGTGCACACCCTTTATAATGGGGGTTGTAACTGTTCAGATTTAACCAATCACATTCCAAATCATGTACAGAGGTCATTTGCCTTCACTTGACATCCACTGAAGTGATTCTGGTTATCCCTAAATAAAAAGTCTGCTGTTCCTGTAAGATTTCCATGAATGTTTTATGGTTGCATACTGCACAGATAGCCATGGGCCACAATGAGCTAACAAAACCTCTATTGGATCTTATTGTTGAATGGTGCAGATTGGGAGAGGGATATATCAGAATTTTGAAGACATTACATATATTATGGAACAATTTGAAGACAATTATTGAGACGTGTAGGCAATATGGGAACCACCATTAACAACCATACTTATTTCCCTCATTAACATGCAAATCAATTTATAACTTTTTTGAAATATGTTTTTCTGGATTTTTTTGTTGTTATTCTGTCTCTCACTGTTAAAATACACCTACCATTAAAATTATAGACTGATCATTTCTTTGTCAGTGGGCAAATCAGCAGGGGATCAAATACTTTTTTCCCTCACTGTATGCTACAGTACCATTGTCTGTACAACGTATCTCCTCTGCATTCTTGTGCTGCACAGTGATTTCCTATTATGAAGTTTGCAGTTCCTAACACCTGCTCTTTAGACAGCAAAGCAGTCTTAGTTAATTACATAATTGTCCACCACACCTGTAGAGGAGTTTTCCTTTTTTGAGATGCTATTGCTAGATCTAAAATCAGTTTTGTGTGTCTTGACAATAGTCATCTATAGGCCACTGGGAACATACTCTCTGTTTGAGAGAAAGTAGAGAATTGCTATCAAACTTAGCCATAAATGAAGGTAGTATTATTATCCAAGGTGATTTTAATATATATGTTAACATACAAGGAGGACTCCCTTTGTAAAAAAAACATCCTATCATTAATTGGTTTTAACCAACATGTATCAGGTTCAACACATTGCCATAATCATACACTTGATCCAGTCCGCACTGCCTGTTGTGTTCCCCTCCTCTGTAGCCCAGCCGCCGCACTGAGTGACTAGGCAGACCTGGCGAGAGGAGGCTGCAAAAGTGAAGCCAAAGGGACCGGACTGCAGAAAGCTGCAGAGAGCAATGTGATTGACCGAGACTGTCCTTGTTGGCGCACTCCTCTGCGTTTTATGATGAGAGGAGGCAAGTGAGGGAAAAAAAGGTGCTCTGCCCAAAAGAGTCTTGGAGTCATCCTAGGCGAAATAGATTACTATGGTCCCGAGGGACGAGGAGATTGTTTAAAGACTGATTTGAGGCCAGACACCTAGTCAAATAGGCTTTTATTTTTCCTTCACTCAAATCACATTTAAACTTTACAGGTTGAAAGTATACATAAATACATGATTTTTAAAAATTGCAATTGATTATTATATTATCATATTATTTTGATATGCAAATGAGGCAGACGCTCATTAAATAAGCACAGATTTGTGAATACATTTTCCAACACATTAATAAGAGTCAGACTTATTTTTTTGTTAAACACCCAATGCTCAGACTTTTACAGAACATTTTACCAAAATATAGTTTTTGATGGATTTATTAAAAAAACACCACTCATATGTATGACATTTAGTGACCGGACCCCTAAGCTGCGGAATGATCTGCCGGCTCATGTCAGGGACACCCCTTCTGTCTCAGCCTTTGAGTTCAGGATGAAGACTTACTTCTATCACTCAGCATTCCCACCATAGACTTTACTTACTACCTGCTGCTGCAGTTTCAGGATCTTTTGCACTTTAATCTTGGTTGTATTGCTCACCCCTCACCACACATCACTAACACTCTGGTTTGTTTACTGTGAAATGAGGCACCTCTCCCCAGAGGGCAGACGAGGCACTTCCCCCCAGAGAGCTGAAGAGCCCACCCCTTTCCCCCGAGGGCCCACGAGGCCCCTCCCAGACGTCAGACAGGCCTTCCAGAGGGAAATCTACAAACAGCAGCGTTCTGTAAGAGCTTTCTGTTCTTCTTTCTGTTTGTTTACATTGCCTGGAAGGGAGGCAACCATCAGGCCTGGGCCTTAAGCTGAGGCACCCCAGAGATTTATTTTCTCCTAAAACAGTCTGTCATCTTGTTGGGAGTTTTTGTGTTTCTCTCCTCTGTGCCTAATGGTTTGCTTTTATTTTTACATTTTGTTTTACATGACTGTTATTTCACTATGAAGTGCTCTGTAGCAACCTTGTAAAGGGCACCGTCACAAATACAAATTGATTATTGCAAGATATGTTTGTGGACTAGACCAAATAAACACTATGACCTACCCACAAATGTTCACATCTGTACCCCATCGTGGTTTATTTTATTTTTAGGAGCCACTTTCTACTATGTATAAATCAAAACACAAACGGGTACAACTTTGTTATTTGTGATTTGCTGGTGGGTCAAAATGTTGATGTGGTCTAGTTATTTAGAGGACCAGATGTTTATTTTCCTTTGCCCCTTTGCCTATATATAGTTAGGTCCATAAATATTTGGATAGTGACACAATTTTCATAATTTTGGAATTGTACGCCACTAAAACATAGTTGTTTTCAGCTTGGTTACTCTGTTGAATAGTCAGCTCTGTATTATGGTGTGTTTTTCATTGGGTCTGTGGCCCCGTTCCTATTGGATCAGGGGTCCACTGCCATGATAATGCATTCACCACTGCTTCCTTTTTCAGATAACCAGGGTTGTATTCGCAACCTATCGTTTTATCATTACAACAGAGACTAGAGGTTGAAATAATCTTACTCTTCTCAACCATTAATATTATTGCTCTTATATGTTGTAAGTCGCCCTGGACAAGGGCGTCTACTAAGAAATAAATACACTGCTCAAAAAAATTAAGGGATCACGTAATCATCACAGTCAGTTAAACTTCAAGGATATCAATCTGTCCAGTTAGGAAGCCTAAGCGATTGTGAATCAATGACCCCGTTCACACTTATTAGGCCGGCCCTGGGTGCCTCAAATTTAGTCCGGCTTTTTTCAGACACCCCGTTCACACTTGCGGGTTTAAGGGCCTCAGTGCGTCACAAATGCGGGCGAAAAGCGGCCTAAACGAAATGCATGCCGGGAATAAACACATCTGCTCAAACAAACCAGTGACGCAGGACATTAGGTCTGATTACAGGTGTGTGCGATGTGTTTATAATCACGACTTATTAACATCGATTGGCTATTGTTCGGTTCTATATTGTATTTGAAAGTAATCTTAACCCCTTGCAGGCGAAGCTTTCTAAAATTATTAAAAATGTGCGGGTTCAATGGGGAATCTAATTCATATATTTCCCTTTTCAAATGTCTATCTTCGGTTCTGCAAGTTTAAAAGTGCTGTTACAATTCACCCGAAAGCGAAGCACCTTTATTAGCACATCTGCATTAAATCACAGTAAATCGTGTGCATTAGTGTGCAGTCGTGTGCACGGAAAGCAGCCTCGTCTGTAGTTTTATATCCTCAGACAGCAGCTGCGCTCCTGCGGTTTGTGTTTTAACTTCATCTTCATCCACATTGTAAACCGCGCTTTAATTTCTGCATCGGCCCAGTTTTTACCTCTAACGCCGGCTTTTGTGATCGTACAGCTCAGCTCAATATAACAGCATTTCGGATTGCATAGTAAATAGCTGGTCTCGTATTAAAATGCACTGATTTGAATGGAAACCTGCTTCGGTTAAATTTATATAGTTTTAATGCAAAATTCGGATAATTAATAAAGTTATGGTCCTATTCACAATTTCACAAGGCAATTTCCACTTGTAAAATGCATACTGTTAAATTCCAGACCTCAGTCATACTTAGTACAAGAACAAACAATAGCAAGTTTACCAGCTACACACTTTTATTTTAATCAACCGAGTAGTTTGAACTGTTTACATCGATAGATCGATATGACATTCAAACAATACAGAGACAATTCTGTGTCCTGCAGCGGTGCAGCAGTGTCGGTGCCCGTGTTTACTCTGTGTTTATTGTGTGTTTACTCTGTGTTTATTGTGTTTATTCCGCGTCTCTCAGACACGGAGTCTGTGGGGGCGGGGCTTGAGTTGCGTCACACGCTGACGCTTTTCACCGGCCCAGGTCCGGCGCGTCACAGTCACATTTAGGCCGCGTTAGGCCGGGTCGAAAAGCGGGACTAGCTTTGACCCGGCCCAGGGCCGGCCTAAATATATGACGCCGTTCACACCTGTTTTGGTGCAAATGAAAGTGACAACATGTGCACTGGAGAGGCAACAGCAAGACAACCCCCAAAAAGGGAATGGTTTTGCAGGTGGTGGCCACAGACAATTGCTCTCTCCTTATCCTTCCTGACTGATTCTTCTCTAGTTTTGTGTTTTGCTAGTGTCCTTGTCACTACTGGTAGCATGAGGCGGTACCTGCAGCCCATTCAGGTTGCACAGATAGTCCAGCTCCTCCAGGATGGCACATCCATACGTGCCGTCGCAAGAAGGTTTCCTGTGTCTCCCAGTACAGTCTCAAGAGCATGGAGGAGATACCAAGAGACGGGCCGTTACACGAGGAGAGCTAGTCAGGGCCGTAGAAGGGCATCAACACAGCAGAAGGACCGGTATCTGCTCCTTTTTGCGAGGAGGAACAGGAGGAGCACTGCCAGAGCCCTACAAAATGACCTCCAGCGGGCTACTGGTGTGCATGTTTCTGACCAAACTGTCCGAAACAGATTCCATGAGGGTGGCATGAGGGCCCAACGTCCTCTAGTGGGACCTGTGCTCACAGCCCGGCACCGTGCAGCTCGATTGGCATTTGCCAAAGAACACCAGGATTGGCAGGTCCACCATTGGCGCCCTGTTCTCTTCACAGAGGAGAGCAGGTTCACACTGAGCACATGTGACAGATGTGAAAGAGTCTGGAGACGCCGTGATGAACATTATGCTGCCAGCAACATTATCCAGCATGACCGGTTTGGTGGTGGGTCAGTGATGGTCTGGGGAGGCATATCCTTGGAGGGTCACACAGACCTCCACATGCTTGCCAACGGTACCCTGACTGCTGTGAGGTACCGTGATGAAATCCTCAGACCTTACGCTGGTGTAGTGGGCCCTGGGTTCCTCCTGGTGCAGGAGTGTGTAGGCAGTTCCTGGATGATGAAGGCATTGATGCCATTGACTGTCCCTCCTGTTCCCCAGACCTGAATCCAATTGAGAACCTTTGGGACGTTATGTATCGGTGCATCCAACGCTGCCAAGTAGCTCCATAGACTGTGCAGGAGCTCATTGTTGCCCTGATCCAGGTCTGGGAGGAGATCCCCCAGGACACCATCCGCTGTCTCATCAGGAGCATGCCCAGACATTGTCGGGAGAGCATACAGGCACGTGGGGGCCATACACACTACTGAGTCACATTATGAGTTGCCGTGATGAAATTTACGCAAGTTGGAACAGCCTGTGATTTCAATCACTTACAATTTATTTACTTTTCAGTTTGAATCCAGCCCTCAATCGGTTGGTGATTTTGGTTTCCCTTGACCATTGTTATGTAATTTTGTTCTCAATGAATTACACAATGTACAGTAAAGATTTTGATCTTTAATATATTTTCATTCAGTGTTCCCTTAATTGTTTGAGCAGTGTCATAATAATAATAAAAATAAAAATAATTAATAATCTTACAAATGAGGAAATTCATCCTGAACAGGAACCACCAGCCACGTGAACAAATATGACAAAATTAAAATGTCTTCAGAGAATGGAAGAAGTATAGGGAAATGAAACTGATTGACGTTCAGTTCACCATTTCATTTCACCCTAACTAAAGGTTAGCTGAGCGCCCTAATTGGATTTTCAAATTAAAATTGAAATTTCAGGTGAGGTGTCATACCCTAATCCACCCTACCAGGCCAGCGATACCTCAGCCGGGCACGTTCCAGCCAAATCCAAACCAATTTCTACAGTCCCGTCATTCAAGTCGACCGTAAGTTATTTACTGGGGTTCAGTCAAAGCACCCGAAGAGAAACCTCAACAGCTGTGGAACGAGCAAGTCACGCACAGACTGGGTGTGTTGCAACACATCCTGGTGGGGACTGTGTAACTTCCTTTGTTTGTGCAGTTAAAAGTGCTGCTTAATGTATGCATGCATACGGTGTACAGCCTCAATGTTAAACAGACTTCCAAATGAACCGTCAAAAGTTTACTCTATTCAAACAAAGGTTGTGGGGTTTGGGGAGGGGAAGTTTCTCACTGTGTTAAGTGATACACATCATTAAACCATGTATTAGATGCATGTTGACATTACCATCTTACTTTTACATGGTATTTTGATTATTTCTACTACTAATAATAATATGCTGTTTTTACTGCTGCTTACATTCCCTAAAAATAACGTGCGCTAAAGACCTATTCATGCCTGCTTTGTTAGATGAACATTTATTTTTTGTTGCCATAGCAAATATTTCGATTCTGCAAAAGCTGCCAGGTGGATCAGACTGTTGGCTCTTCTGTTGCCATGGTGATAATCAGTTTCCCGTCCCCTGGACAGTGCAGTCAGTGTGTCTCTTTGTGGGGGGGGGGGGGGGGGGCATGGGTTGATTCCGAAGAAGTCCCTGCAATGGTGTTTAGTATAAACTATATATATATATATATATATATATATATATATATATATATATATATATACACAAAAACTATACTATTAACAAGTGATGTTATAGCAACAAGAAGTCAGATGTTGCTAGGTGGCAGATAGTGTGATTCACAGTGTTCAGTCAAGCTGTGATGTGTTGAGTGCCTGATTCGCGGTTGTTTCAAAAACTGGTTACATTATTGGGGGGGTAACGCGAAGTAACGTGTAGTGTTGTGCATATTTTTGTTCACATCACCAGAACAGAAACCTCAGAATTGTATTCATGTTATTCATGCTCAGTGTGTGGGACAGAGAGGGAAGACTCTGCTTTCAAATATTAGCCTTCATATATCAATATTGTCTGTCCTTCTTACTGTCAAATCAATAAAAACGACATGACAAATATATAGAGATGCAGAGATATAGATTCAATAAAACCGACAGCACAGTATTTACAGAACATTATGCATCTCTGTATAGAATCTATCTATATTTATAATTTATCTAACTATATATGAGCTATACAGTGGATATCCAAATTCTACCCAAATTGATTGAAAATTCAGCTTTTTTTGATGTAAAGGCTGACCTTGTAACCAACAATATTTAAGTGAAGAACAAATGAAAAATAATGAAAAATAGAAAACTGTCATTGCCTTGGTTGCATAAGTGTGCACACCCTTTAACGAATACTTTGTGGAAGCACCTTTTGCTTGGACTACAGCAGTAAGTATGTTTGGATAGGTCTCTATCGACTTAGCACATCTGGGCCATTCCAGGACATTGATCTTCCTTTTTTAAGCCATTCCTTGTTGATTTGGCTGTGTACTTCGGATCTCTCAGCTTTCTGGCAGAGGGCAGCAGGGTTGAAGCCAAAATCTCTTGATATTTGGAGCTATTCATAACCCACAGGTCAGACTTGGAGAATACATGCAATGGTTATGATATGCAGGGAGTAGCCAGTTAATGCCAGAAACTTCTGGCACGATTAAACTTGTCTGTTTCCGTTATTTATTTTTATTTTTTATACGTCCTTAATAATTGTGTGCATACTGTATTGTACAAACTATAAGAACAACTGGGGAAATATAATTGCAACTGAGCGTTTAACAAAGAAAAGTGTACAATGAGTTTTTTGGATAAATACATGCAAATATAAAACACTAAGATGATCAGTGTTATATATCGCAAAACTTTTCAGTTCAAAGTTTATTGGATTTGAATGTTTAGGGTATAAATAATTTTGAACCTCCTTTTTGAACAAATATGCAAATCTGCTGGACAAATATTTTTCAGTCCAATACTGAACGTTTGAAAATAGCACTGTTGTCATTCATTTATGCAACAAATACAGAACGTACACTTGCATTTATGTTGCTAAAACCGGATGTTAATAATACTGGAGGCAACTGTACCTGTAGTTAGTAGCTACTATAGATCAAACTTGACCACAGACACACAGCTACACCGGGTTCACAATCGGTGACGCGCATGCGCTGATTAAGGGGCTGTTGCTAAATTGCATACTGTAGCTGAAGTGGCGAAGGATCATCTAAGAGAAATCATATTTACTGAAATGTTTCTACATATTATTATTATTATTATTATTATTAATAATAATAATAATAATAATAATAATAATAATAATAATAAACAACTAACAGTGGACATTATTTCCCCAATGGCATGATGCCACGGATACGTAGAGATAAATCTATTTCTCGAACATGAGCCAGGGGCCCCCTCTATTGGTTACAATGGGAATTATCAAATATAACTGCAGTTCAAACAGATATACATAAATTGAACATGTGAAACTTAATTTATACATGAAATATTATAACTTTGGGTGGACTGTTCGGCCAGAGCATTAGGATCACATGGAAGTCTGCACTTCATGAAGCTCTTGTTAGAACCTTTATCGATTCATTGGTTCAAACTGAGTAGGAACTTTATAAGGCCTTTAGAGAACCTGAGCACTGCTCACTTACTGAGAAAACAACAACCAAATGAACCCATTAGTTACAGAAAACTCTTTTCTGTAATACTAAGATTCTCCAAAGAATCTTTATTTTTATTTTGCAACTGCACTAGATTCCACCGAATTTCAGTCCCACATTGGATCACCTAGGAATTTGGCCAGTTCTGAAATAGTTGGACTTGCTTGGTAGAGGACAGACTAATTGGAAGACAAATGTTTATTAAATCAGCAGTTTGTGAAGATGGCAAACATGTATACATTCTGATAGGTAATCACAGGCAAAAATACAGTTGTGAAATTTCTCAAACTTTTGCTCCATATTGAAACGGTTTTCTGTAACTTTTTCCCTTTTTTGGTTTCCAGAGAAGATGCCCACACCAGAATTTGAGGTTCATTCCAATATTTCCACCAATATTAACATCAGTCATCATTCTGCTACTTTCACCTGCAGTGGCTCTCACACCATCTAAAAATCTCGGAGTCACCCTCGATCCTGCGCTCTCCTACACCCAGCACATCACCACACTGACACGCACCTGTAGATTCTTCCTGAGCAACATACGCCGGATCCGTCCCTTCCGCACCGACTACTCGACTCAGCTGCTCGTCCAGTCACTGGTCCTCTGGCCTGGATACTGCAACTCCCTCCTGGCCGGCCTGCCTGCATCCACTAACTGCCCCTCCAGCTCATCCAGAACTCTGCGGCTTGTCTGGTGTCTCTCTGCCCCGATTCACACGCTACTCCACTGCTCTGCTCCCTCCACTGGCTCCCGATAGCGGCACGCATTCAGTTCAAGACACTGACCCTCACCTACCGCTGTCTCACCACACTGCACCAAGATACCTTCAGACACTCGTCTCTCCATACATCCCCACCAGACCACTGTGCTCCTCCAGTGCCAGAAGACTAACTCTGCCTCCTCTCCACTCTCCTCCTCCAGAGCCGCTCCTTCTCATCCCTGAACCCTTAGTGGTGGAACGACCTGCCCACCGAAGTCAAAACAGCAGAGTCCCTGACCTCATTCCAGTACTTACTCAAGACACATCTTTTCCGACAGTACTTGTAATATTAGTCCTTTTAAGATAGATAGCACTTCACTGCATTTTATCGTGCGTTACTAATACTTACATTATTGATTGATTTCCCTCTTGCTCGCTTTCCTGTAGCCCTTCACTGTGACCTAACAATCTTGACAGCACTTAGCTTTTACTTTCCAGGATTTATGACCTCACTTACTGTACTTACGTGTGTAAATTGGAAGTTGTAAAATGTATTATACTTTGAATTGCTTTGTTTAATGTACATTTGAATTTGTAATGTTTGATGCCTTTACTTAAACTGTATTCTTGCACTTTGTATTGCGCTTATATTGTATGTCGCCCTGGCTAAGGGCGACTGCCAAGAAATAATAATAAAATAATAAATAAATAAATAAATAAATAAAAATAGTATATAAATAAGACGAGGAATCTGATTGATTATCTGATTATTTGAATCTGAAGCAATGTACAATCCTTTCATATGTTTATTTGTATCTACTATAACTCCACTGGTAATATATACCAGTATATATACCACTGGTAATATATACACTCACCTAAAGGATTATTAGGAACACCATACTAATACTGTGTTTGACCCCCTTTCGCCTTCAGAACTGCCTTAATTCTACGTGGCATTGATTCAACAAGGTGCTGAAAGCATTCTTTAGAAATGTTGGCCCATATTGATAGGATAGCATCTTGCAGTTGATGGAGATTTGTGGGATGCACATCCAGGGCACGAAGCTCCCGTTCCACCACATCCCAAAGATGCTCTATTGGGTTGAGATCTGGTGACTGTGGGGGCCAGTTTAGTACAGTGAACTCATTGTCATGTTCAAGAAACCAATTTGAAATGATTCGACCTTTGTGACATGGTGCATTATCCTGCTGGAAGTAGCCATCAGAGGATGGGTACATGGTGGTCATAAAGGGATGGACATGGTCAGAAACAATGCTCAGGTAGGCCGTGGCATTTAAACGATGCCCAATTGGCACTAAGGGGCCTAAAGTGTGCCAAGAAAACATCCCCCACACCATTACATCACCACCACCAGCCTGCACAGTGGTAACAAGGCATGATGGATCCATGTTCTCATTCTGTTTACGCCAAATTCTGACTCTACCATCTGAATGTCTCAACAGAAATCGAGACTCATCAGACCAGGCAACATTTTTCCAGTCTTCAACTGTCCAATTTTGGTGAGCTTGTGCAAATTGTAGCCTCTTTTTCCTATTTGTAGTGGAGATGAGTGGTACCCGGTGGGGTCTTCTGCTGTTGTAGCCCATCCGCCTCAAGGTTGTACGTGTTGTGGCTTCACAAATGCTTTGCTGCATACCTCGGTTGTAACGAGTGGTTATTTCAGTCAAAGTTGCTCTTCTATCAGCTTGAATCAGTCGGCCCATTCTCCTCTGACCTCTAGCATCAACAAGGCATTTTCGCCCACAGTACTGCCGCATACTGGATGTTTTTCCCTTTTCACACCATTCTTTGTAAACCCTAGAAATGGTTGTGCGTGAAAATCCCAGTAACTGAGCAGATTGTGAAATACTCAGACCGGCCCGTCTGGCACCAACAACCATGCCACGCTCAAAATTGCTTAAATCACCTTTCTTTCCCATTCAGACATTCAGTTTGGAGCTCAGGAGATTGTCTTGAGCAGGACCACACCCCTAAATGCATTGAAGCAACTGCCATGTGATTGGTTGGTTAGATAATTGCATTAATGAGAAATTGAACAGGTGTTCCTAATAATCCTTTAGGTGAGTGTATATCTGCCATTGTTTACCAGAACAAATCCCACTGGTGTTTATTTTTTTTATTTTTTCTGGGAAATAACCAAATCCACCATATACATTTCAGTCTTATAAACCTAGAAGTAAAACAAATTGTAAGCCCTAACACTCGGGCTAGTGGTTACGCCAGTCTTATATTGGTTCAGCTGAATCCAGGGGTGTAAAGTAATGACGTACAAATACTTCGTTCCTGTACTTAAGTACGTTTTTCCAGTATTTGTACTTAACCTAAGAGTGTTTTATGTGTGGCTACTTTTACTTTCACTCCACTACATTTATGAACACAATGTAATTTTTACTCCACTACATTTCCAACAGACGACTCGTTACTGTTATTATAATTGGACAGAGGAATAATTTACATATATCTACGTGGAATTAACATGTTTCAGGTTTGCCAGATACTTGTGACCAATCCCGCTGTAGCATAATGAGCAGCGCAGCAGTGAGCCAATCAGAGAGCCGGATCCGCGGCTCAGACCCGCCCCTCTCTCGTCCATTAGCGAATCAGCTCTCTGTTTTCCGGATCAAAGATGGACTCGAACCCGCGGCCGGGCCGGACACTCCGCACTGAGACACACGGTATAACCCTTCAGAGCAGGTCTCTATTGCTGAAGGACCAGCAGACAGACTTGTTGGTTGCTCTGATCCGTGCATTCGTCTACAAAGGCTGTTTTGAGCCTCCAGAGGAGGTTGAAAGAGATCAGCTACACTCGCCCTCATCTGGTTCATGTCTCCGACCGTAACAGTTTCAGAAAATGCCCGTCCTGCGTCACACATGAATATACAGTGTGTTGGTGCTACACACTGGACTGCCTCTATTTCAATAGTAGCTTCCACACTGCTATAAGGAAAATTAGCATCGCTGAGATATAAATCTGTCTACTTTCTAGATTGTTTCGCCACGACCAGAAAGAATCTGACCAATCAGAAGCGACGTCAACCCAAGTGGAAACACGCACAGTTTACGCATGCGCCCCATAACAAACTGCATGGACGACGAGAAGTTAATTTATGAGGCAATATCCATTACTGTATCACTGTACATTAGATAACAAACACATCCATTAAGAAGACAATGCATGGGTGAACATCACAGCAGCTCTACTTTAATGACAGCTGTCCATAAAAGACATGATTAATACATAATTCAATTTGATTTTAATTTTACATATTAACTTTATTATTCACTTTATGATTTAAATAATACAGTTGTATATGAGAAGAGGTCCCTAAATCATGTCTATGGTGATGTTTACATTTTATATAAAACAAAAGTTTTTAAGATGGCGTACGTAATGACATAAAATTTTATATTTATTATATATAATGAAAAAAAATTTTTCTAGCCTCACTTATTATTTATTTATAGACCAGTATGAAGACACAGTAGTGTCAAAATGCGTTATTCAATACAATTAAACTTTTGTAATACAAGAGTCCTGACTAAATACCTAAAAAGTGAGAGTGCAGCTACAAAAATCAATGTTTCATTATATATTTCTGCCTCATTTGGGCCAGCACCTCATGGGAGTGAAGACACTGCAGTGCACTGATGCTTTTAAGTTATATTCAGATACAGGGACGTATCGAGCCACTTTTCATTCCCATGTCGTTTTTTTCCCAAGCGCCCCATTTGTCCTGATCACCACACCGATCCGCAACTGGGTTGGACCGCACCTCGTCATCACCCTTTTTACTTTTTCCAGAGTACGTTTTTGATAGAATATTTTTACTTTTACTCAAGTATGACTTCCGACTACTTTTTACACCTTTGGCTGAACCACCACTTCCCATAAAATGATGTCTTGGGATATACTGAAAGCATTTAACACCAGCACACTACACAAGCAATACCACAAGCAACCTTTACTGCCTGGACTTCAGCTGAGTAGATCAGGTCAAGATATTAGAATGAAACCCCTGTTTCAATGAAGGGCAGTGTAGTTCTCTATACACACAATGCTGACAGGACCTCGGATTCACGCATCCCCTCAATGTTGCAGTCCAAGATGGGATATTATTTTGGTTGTTCTTAAGGGGAACTAGTGCCACCTTCTGGTCAATACACCCCTTTCAAAAGCAACACCGTTTTAATTTGTATCTGCTTATTTTATTAAATGCACATGAATATCCTTACAAGATTAAATCCTTACAATATATTTTTGTGTTTAACTTGGTTTTCTTGTATGCGAGTTTGTTACACTCCACACTCCGATGGTAGACACAAACACACACACTCTGGGGTAGGAAGGACAAATGTAATGGCGAGGGTACTAACACATGTACCAGAAGACAGAACAAGTCTCCCAAAAGAGGGATTTTATTTTCTTTTGAATAAGCAAGGAACTACTTATTAACCAAGGTAATGAAAATGTAATACAAAAGGTTACATATATGGAACATAGGACAGGGTTACACAATATAACAATAGGCAGGGTTTACAAATAACAATAGACAGATAAGGTAAACAAAGGGGTGGTGGTTAACTGACAAAGTGTAGGAGAAGGGCCTTGCAAGTGGTCTGTCAAATCAAAGTAACAAAAAGTACACTTACTGTACTTGTGTAAATTGTAAATTGGAATTTGTAAAATGTATTTTGAATGGCTGTTTTAGCCAAATTGAATTTGTAATTGATGCCTTGTACTTCTCTGTATTTTTGCACTTATGTTGCAAGTCGCCCTGATAAGGGCGTCTGCCAAGAAATAAATAAATAAATAAATAAATAAATAAATAATAATAATAATAATAATAATAATAAAAAGGCCCTGACTTCCCTATGCCTCTATCCCTACCTATAACAATACTAAGCCCTCAATCTAACCTACCTGCTATAGAAAAAATGTGACATCCACTGGCTCCTAACCTAGTGTATATAACAAACAACAGCTACGTGATGTAGATTATAACCATGGGTTTCTTACCTAGCCCTTCTCCATACTGACAGGAATCGAATGGGAAACAGAAACAGAGCCAGGCAAGACAAAACAAGATAACCACCATAACAGTCTCCTCAGACACTGAGCATACACAGGTATATATGGGTGATGGGTCCTTCTGTGATTGGCCAGCAACAAAGGAGGGGGGGGACCAATGAGGACCGGTAACACGCCTCTTCTTCAGCAGCAACTAGCACCTAAAAGAGATCCATAGACAAAAGCAAAGACAAACAGCACCACACAGATTGACAAGAGAGCAGGAATGTAACCAGAACAGGAAATCAGCTCATATTAGGCAGTGCTTAAGTAAATAATTTGTGAATAGGACATACTGCATGCGCAGAGGGCGATCCCAGGAAACAGGCTCTCTGTTGCCTTTCATGGTGGTATTTCTCCGTGAATCCTGGCTATAACATAGGAGAAATCACCTTCTACTGCCTCGCTTTGGAATATTTGATTCTGTCAACTTTGTCATAGTTTTCGCTTCCTTTCAAACTATCAGTCTGTTTCCTTTTTCATGTGTCACAAATAAGGTTTGGACAATATAAAAAGGAAAATGGACATTTAATATTATGTTTTATCTAAATACTGATGAAGTTTAATGATTATTAAATGATTAGAAAGTAGTTATTTAAAGTAATTCCACTGTCTACCAAAGGGGTTACTGTCTCATTCTTAAACTAGTTTTGCTGAAAGTTTCATTCATTTATCTTCAATTTTAGAAAATTGAACTTCAATGGAAGAAAATAGTAGAATGTTCACGTTTATAACTGTGTTGATGTATTGACTGCATTTAGTGACTATATTTCATTAACCAGTTTTGTGTCTTTGTATGTAGGCCTAATGTTAAGTGCTCTGCTTTTAAAATGAAGGGTCTTATTTAAATAAAGTTGATGATGATGAAATATGAATAACAGGTATAATTTGAAAATCAATTTAAGTTAAATCTTATAAAAAGAGATTTCCATTGCATTCTTTTTGAAAATATATATTTAAAAGTATGACATATGTACACACACATACTACATACACAGAGCTAGCTAATATAGCTAATCATTTAACCATAGTTTTTAATATCAGTGCTTGTGTGTGCTTGCCAGATTGTTGCTGGTAATAAATAATTTTGTATTAGTATTGTTGTTATTATGTATTATTCTTAGTAGTAGTATATGAAGCACAAAATCACTATTTACAGCAATAAACAATGCAAATTGTTGTAAATATAAGAAATGAATTTAATATTGAATTAATTATTTCGAAAGGGGTGGGTGCCATCACCAAATCTCGCCTAGGGCAGCAAAAGTGCCAGAGCCAGCCCTGGGCACGAGATTGTGTTTTCTGTCACATGCTGCAGTTTTCCATCTCTCTCGCTCTCTGTTGCTTTCTGTGTCAATGTGATGGTTAAGTCTCTCTTTCTCTCCCTGTTTACCACTTACTCTCTCTCTTTCTCTCTCTCAGCCGCCCCTCCCCGTCTTCTGTCTAACAATGACTGTCTATTTCTTTCCATCTCTCTGTTGGTAGTAGCATCTCTGTCTCATACTTGTAACAATGAATGGTGGTAGTGTCGCCCCCCCCCCCCCCCCTCTCTCTCTCTCTCTCTCTCTCTCTCTCTCTCTCTCTATATATATATATATATATATATATATATATATATATATATATATATATATATATATCTGTGTATATATATATAACATATAAAACTTAGTAACACACACAAAAACTTTGTCTCAATTCACATTTTATTCTAGAGATTTCAATTATTATAATATTACATTATAAAGACATCACTCTCTGGTACACAAGGGTCCAACAATGACAGACCCAGTTTCCTGCCCCATGCATGGTCTAAAACAAAAACTAAAAAGTGAGAACGGATGCTCACATTTGACACAGTCTTGTTCTAATATATCTGGACTACAGCAATGTCTGAACATTATGAAAACCTACAGTTTACACATTATTCTATTTACAACAAACTGGGACATGGAGTGTCAGAGAAAAGAGATCCAGAAGGTATGAATTAAAGAGCTTTACTGTAATGACTGGATCATGTTTTTAAGGTCTATACCAGAACTTCGAATTCACATTGAATTTAATGTATTTATTTTTAATTAGTTATTTCATTTGCTAAAGTTGTGATTAGATGAACAGGTAACAAAATGCTCTACAATGCTATATGGGTGTAAAATAAACGCTGAATATCAACTTACAAAAAGTATATGTGTGTCCAATCGACCTTGTGTTAGAAACATACACTTCATTAGTCATTAGTTATTATTAGATAGTTAATATGAGGCAGAATGTACAAATGCAATGTCTGTACTGTTGCAGTTGCTGAAATGATTCTTAGTCTGTCAATTACATTTAAAAAAGTATGACTGCAATATGTGAACTGTTATTCAGATCACTTTTCAATCAATCCAAAAGGCATAACGGGTACATATAGACATTAAACACACATTGAAAACATCTATATACTCCTACAGAACTGAATTTGTATTATGGGGAAAGAGTGGGGAAGAAAAAAAAAGCTAACGACATGGTTAAACAGTAAGACCAGAAGTATTTCCATCATCTCACTGCAATGACAGCATTTCTTAAAACAGGACGTGTTCACTAACACACTTTTGTAAGGTTTCCTTCATTACTAGGACTTGGCTGGTGGAAGAGAGGGGCCCAGAAAAATGTACATCTTATCTGGGCTTCCCTCCTTTCCTGTCTGTCCTTTCCGTGGCACTCGAATGGAAATGGGTCACAGCACACCTTCAGACCCGGTCTTTATTACACAGAACTGGCGCACGCCCCTTGTCACTGTGCACTTAAAGAGCAAAATTGTCTCCTGCTTCACACCATTACACTGCTCTGAACTCACTGATTAGATCTGTCAAGCACAGCCACAGTTATTCAGGAACCTGACTTATTTGCTTTTTAGTTTTTAGTTTTGGAGAACAAAGGCTCCCCCCCAACCCCCACACATTCGTCACTCAGTGTGGTTTACTGTGCGGCGTGTGATATGAAAAAAAGAGAACCAGCTCTTAGCATCACAGATCTACACTGTGCTTTTTCATAGTCGCTGAGAGGACTAAAACTTTTGAGGAATTGCATCGCCCGGCAAACAACACCTGCCTGATGACTGACCAGATGGACCAGGCGCCACTAAAGGGTAAAGGTAAGGTATGTCAGCAGACTAATGTCACTGATCATCTAATCAGGGTGTGCTGCAGAGAGAGCAATGCGCTAGCTCCTGTCCAGTGGTGCGTCCAAAAGCCTGGGGGACAAGACATCAGAAGAAAATGTGTAATACTCTGTGTCAGTTGGTTACATTTTGGGTTTGGTTATCTTGCAGCAAGTAGTTTTAATTTTTATTGATGTTGTAGTTTTTCTTATGTCAGACACCAGTTACAGGGCTGACAAAAACATTACGAAACGAACATCCAGTCACATATTTTGCGAGTGTATTTTGAAACAGGTTGCAAGTCCAAGTCTGGCCTGCACAGAGAAAGATATGAAATATTTTGAAGCTGGAAATAACTGCCATGAGCGGTTTGGGTTGTTTACACTAATTGATTTATATTATTTTTTGTGTAATCTTTATTGCTGTTGCACTAAATTCACTTATTGCATCCTATTTTCTTTATTGGTTGTTGTTGTTGGTTTGATTGTGTGCTTATTTATTTAATTATATTATTTTCGGTGTTGGGTTATTGGTGAAGTGCTGAGTATGGCCCACCAGTGGACATTCCCACGTGGATTTCTCGGGGTCATCAAACTAATTGCTTTCACCTGCCCCCCCAGTGTTGCTGATCCATTTTTCAGTGGTTAGGATCTGGGTATTGTATCGCCTTCTTTCTCCGCTGCCGGAGAGACTGCCCACTGCGGCGACGGGGGTTGCTGCTGTGACTGTACCTGAGATAGAGAGACCGAGATTAATAGGTTGTATTCTTGTATGGTTGCACAGAGACTTGTGACCTGCATTGTGTACCAGGACGTGTTCACTTTGCTTTATTTTGCACAAAGACTAATCTTACCGATGTTTTGCTTGCAGGAGTCTGATTTCCTTGTCCTTTGCAGAGATCATTGGTGAAGCCGAAGGTTTCATGGTTACAACGGCAGGGTGCACTTACCCACGGGGCTCGTGGGTGGTCCCAGCTGTGGGAATACATTGAGAGATTGGGTTTAGGAATAGTAGAGACATTTTTAGTATATGTATAGTTTCTTTTGAATTTTCTATTCTTTTTATATTGTTTAGGATTTTAACTTGCCCTGTTTTATTGAAGGGATTTTAGTTAGTTTTAGGACTATTATTATTACAGTTTCTACTATTCTAATTCTGTGTGATAGTGATTGTAACATTCTATGTATGTGGTACTGAACAGACTTCGTGCCCTGTATCAGTTATAAAACTTGTACCTACCTTACTCATCCGTGTGGTGGTGCCTTGAGGTCTGTCGAGCCTGCTGGAGAGAGAAATATTATTGGGTGCGACGAGCTCTTTTACCCTCAGATAAAAGGAAGTGGCATAGTCTGGTTGGCGTGGTCACCCCTAACACCCATAGGTGGTGACGTAACTTATGTCAATCAAGATACATGAGGTTTTATTATTTTTTTTTTTTCAATTTGTCTGTGTATTTTGTTTGTGGAAATTCTCACAGACGGTGTTGAAAACAACTGCACACAAAGGGGGACAAAGAGACAGCACTTTTGCCATTGCCTTATAAATCCAGTAGTAACTAAGTTGCTCAGTGATTTGTTTAGAAAAATACAGTTGTGAAACACACTTATTTATCCATTATATCTTTTCAGAGTAGGTTGAATGCTGATTCAGTTTAGAGAAAATGGTAGTCCAGTTGAGGCTGCATTAACTTTTGCCAGGCAGCAGGTGGCCCCCAAATGGGAACTGCTTTAAAAAAAAGAAACACACAGCTTTATAAATAATCTTTTATCTTATTGTCAATTTCTGCTGAACAGCCTTGTGTGTGCGGGCACAAAATGCACTTAAAAATAGCATGCATGTGGGTTGTGGGCAGTATATAGCCTCCTATGTAAGTTTGCCTTCAGACCTTTAGATAAGATCTCATTGCAGAAATCACAAAACAACCAAAGAAGAAAAGGAAGAATATAGATAGATAGAAAGATATTTAGAGAGAGTATTATTTAAAATACACTTACCTAAAGGATAATTAGGAACACTAATGCAATTATCTAACCAACCAATCACATGGCAGTTGCTTCAATGCATTTAGGGGTGTGGTCCTGGTCAAGACAATCTCCTGAACTCCAAACTGAATGTCTGAATGGGAAAGAAAGGTGATTTACGCAATTTTGAGCGTGGCATGGTTGTTGGTGCCAGACGGGCCGGTCTGAGTATTTCACAATCTGCTCAGTTACTGGGATTTTCACGCACAACCATTTCTAGGGTTTACAAAGAATGGTGTGAAAAGGGAAAAACATCCAGTATGCGGCAGTCCTGTGGGCGAAAATGCCTTGTTGATGCTAGAGGTCAGAGGAGAATGGGCCGACTGATTCAAGCTGATAGAAGAGCAACTTTGACTGAAATAACCACTCGTTACAACCGAGGTATGCAGCAAAGCATTTGTGAAGCCACAGCACGTACAACCTTGAGGCGGATGGGCTACAACAGCAGAAGACCCCACCGGGTACCACTCATCTCCACTACAAATAGGAAAAAGAGGCTACAATTTGCACAAGCTCACCAAAATTGGACAGTTGAAGACTGGAAAAATGTTGCCTGGTCTGATGAGTCTCGATTTCTGTTGAGACATTCAGATGGTACAGTCAGAATTTGGCGTAAACAGAATGAGAACATGGATCCATCATGCCTTGTTACCACTGTGCAGGCTGGTGGTGGTGGTGTAATGGTGTGGGGGATGTTTTCTTGGCACACTTTAGGCCCCTTAGTGCCAATTGGGCATCGTTTAAATGCCACGGCCTACCTGAGCATTGTTTCTGACCATGTCCATCCCTTTATGACCACCATGTACCCATCCTCTGATGGCTACTTCCAGCAGGATAATGCACCATGTCACAAAGGTCCAATCATTTCAAATTGGTTTCTTGAACATGACAATGAGTTCACTGTACTAAACTGGCCCCCACAGTCACCAGATCTCAACCCAATAGAGCATCTTTGGGATGTGGTGGAACGGGAGCTTCGTGCCCTGGATGTGCATCCCACAAATCTCCATCAACTGCAAGATGCTATCCTATCAATATGGGCCAACATTTCTAAAGAATGCTTTCAGCACCTTGTTGAATCAATGCCACGTAGAATTAAGGCAGTTCTGAAGGCGAAAGGGGGTCAAACACAGTATTAGTATGGTGTTCCTAATAATCCTTTAGGTGAGTGTATATGCCTATGCCATGTGTGTGTAAAAACTCTCTCAAAATCCTTCAATGCCTTACAGCGGTTAAGTAATTGAACTCTGAACCACAAACGGAACTTAACACACAAATAGAAAATGTTCCACCTTCAACATACGTTAAATGGAACACACCCCAAACAATGTCACACATATTAAAGCCACCTATAAATACATATAAATATATTTTGTGTATTTTTCATATTTTAGTCTATATGAATCGACCCATGGTAATTGTAAATGTTGTTGTCATTATCAAAATGTGGCAGGGCATCTAACATTGACTTACAGTAGGAAGACAAAGCCCTCTTGTTATATTTTTGAAAATGAGAACTGCATAATTTCATGTGTTGTGTTCCCTCGGAGCTGCTGTGTGTGTATTATTTAACAATCCTGACTAACCTTGTCCATGCAGTGCTTGATAGATGGGTGTCTCTGTATCAACCAAACAGTAATCTGGGGAAGATGTGAAAGTAACAGGTTTTGGACCCCTTGATTCCAATGGGTCAAAACTCACACAGTCAGTTTGTGGACTATGAGGAGGGGCAGGTCTCCTTCTACAATGTGGAGAAGATATCTCATCTTTACACTTTCACTGACACCTTCACTGAGATACTGTACCCCTTCTTTAACCTTTATGACAAAGATAAAGGTAAAAACACGGCCCCGCTCATCATCACTCCTGTCTGAAGACTGAGGTGCTTTTCCCGACTGTTATTTGTCCTGTGTGTACAATTGCTATTAGGATAAGTCATCATTTGTTACATATCAAATATACCTCTTTAATATACATTTAATATTTTTCAAGACCATTACAATGGTACTTTTATATATATATATATATATATATATATATATATACACTCACCTAAAGGATTATTAGGAACACCTGTTCAATTTCTCATTAATGCAATTATCTAACCAACCAATCACATGGCAGTTGCTTCAATGCATTTAGGGGTGTGGTCCTGGTCAAGACAATCTCCTGAACTCCAAACTGAATGTCTGAATGGGAAAGAAAGGTGATTTAAGCAATTTTGAGCGTGGCATGGTTGTTGGTGCCAGACGGGCCGGTCTGAGTATTTCACAATCTGCTCAGTTACTGGGATTTTCACGCACAACCATTTCTAGGGTTTACAAAGAATGGTGTGAAAAGGGAAAAACATCCAGTATGCGGCAGTCCTGTGGGCGAAAATGCCATGTTGATGCTAGAGGTCAGAGGAGAATGGGCCGACTGATTCAAGCTGATAGAAGAGCAACTTTGACTGAAATAACCACTCGTTACAACCGAGGTATGCAGCAAAGCATTTGTGAAGCCACAACACGTACAACCTTGAGGCGGATGGGCTACAACAGCAGAAGACCCCACTGGGTACCACTCATCTCCACTACAAATAGGAAAAAGAGGCTACAATTTGCACAAGCTCACCAAAATTGGACAGTTGAAGACTGGAAAAATGTTGCCTGGTCTGATGAGTCTCGATTTCTGTTGAGACATTCAGATGGTAGAGTCAGAATTTGGCGTAAACAGAATGAGAACATGGATCCATCATGCCTTGTTACCACTGTGCAGGCTGGTGGTGGTGGTGTAATGGTGTGGGGGATGTTTTCTTGGCACACTTTAGGCCCCTTAGTACCAATTGGGCATCGTTTAAATGCCACGGCCTACCTGAGCATTGTTTCTGACCATGTCCATCCCTTTATGACCACCATGTACCCATCCTCTGATGGCTACTTCCAGCAGGATAATGCACCATGTCACAAAGGTCCAATCATTTCAAATTGGTTTCTTGAACATGACAATGAGTTCACTGTACTAAACTGGCCCCCACAGTCACCAGATCTCAACCCAATAGAGCATCTTTGGGATGTGGTGGAACGGGAGCTTCGTGCCCTGGATGTGCATCCCACAAATCTCCATCAACTGCAAGATGCTATCCTATCAATATGGGCCAACATTTCTAAAGAATGCTTTCAGCACCTTGTTGAATCAATGCCACGTAGAATTAAGGCAGTTCTGAAGGCGAAAGGGGGTCAAACACAGTATTAGTATGGTGTTCCTAATAATCCTTTAGGTGAGTGTATATATATAATCTTTATCAGTCTATGTCGATCCACTGCTGGACAAAGGTCTCCCCAAGATGTTTCCACTTGCTTTGGTGTAGTTTCACTTTCTCATGTCATGTCTGCAAAATGTATGATTTAATCTAAGTCTTTTTTTACATCTTTTGGGATCCATTCAATAGCTTCTTTGTGCTGTGTGTGAAGCCCATGGCCATTTCAACACTCTCACTCTTTCATAGATGCCACGTTTTGTTTTGTTCTCAGATCCATTAATTTATTTTCCTATCTGTTCCTGCTATTCCAAGCCAGACACGTAACAGTTTTACATTTAGTGACCAGGTTTCAGTGGTACTATTCATTGATCAATTTTTTTCATTAGGCAAATGCGTAGATTTTTTTTCCAAATTCACTCTATCACATTTTCTGTATATATGTATATATATACTGTATTTAGGTCAAGGCAACACACACTGCTAAACAGGTAAACGCTTTCATAGCAGAAAGGTTTTATTTTAAATATGAAAATATTTAAATCACAGAGTGGAAAGATGCCAGCAGTTTGCCCAGTAGTCCATCTTTTTTAATCTGAGGATTGTGTACATGCTTTCCTTCAAATTAATTCCTTTTAAACAGCAGATTCTTTTCATAATCGCCTTTGAACTAATTTACCTTTTTGAATCTTGCTAGTTTGCAAATATTCAAAACAGACATAAAAACACATTTCAGGTGTTCTTCCTTCCATTTGAAAAAATAAACTATGGAAACCACGCAAACTGTTAAGTTCTTCTTTCTGAACTAGACACCCGGTACATTATCTTAGGGTCCTGTTCATCCTCTTGGATTTGATAACATGATAACATCATTGCACATGGGGAACCAGAATTACTTATCAGCCAGTTGGGATGACTCCAGAAGACCAGAGGCATGCTTCATTTCTTCAGAGAAATCTTTATGATGGAAAACTGACAACATGCATGGCTGTATCTGCTTCCAGAGTCTCAGTGCAACCAGCCAGCCAACATTCCTGTTGTCCTTTTCCGTCCAAAAAACAATGCATTACAGCAATCCACCTGGTAACCGAGGAAAACATTGGACAGGTAACATAGCACACCTGTGTTATACTTTCTGTGACTCGTAGAAGTAGTCCTTCTGGGAATGGCTCACCCACTGTGCGGAGGTATTTGTGGAAGTGAAATGAGAGGCAGTGCATAGAAAGTACCATTTAATGTATTAACTCACACTAGGAAAAAACAAACCACCAAAATACATTGAATGCAAACTCACGTGTTCAGGTGTCACAACCAGTATTTCTTTGAAATGTTTTAAACTTACGTTTACCATCACATTTGATAAATGTTGTAGTATTTAAGCACCCCTGCAAAATGACAATCGTCCATCACTACGTTATTTTCTTCTGTTCAGTAACTCCTTTATTTATGATATCTATATGCATCAAAATTGGGAACAATTCAAAATCAGACACAAAGAGAACATTTTTAAATCTCTGTGGTCGTTACTTTTTTTATTTTATGTTACTTTTTTATAAAGAAAGATGGAAAAAATAATGAATCTTATTAGTGGAACAAGATCAGACTGGATTGGATCCTTGGATCACTCAGTTACTATTGTTCACCAAATGAGCACGATGCGTGGAATGGCCTCCTCTTTTTTGTAAACTTTCTTATGTTCTGGTGTTCTAATGTGCAACAGAAATACCAGTGTCGCCATGTACGCACTCGACGTGTATGCACTGATTAAGGGGCTGTGATTGCATACTGTAGCTGGAGTGGCGAGGGTATGAAATCATATAGAGGACTTATATAGAGAATTAAATGAATTAATAAATAAATGATGAAATAGTTCAATTAATTAATAAATGATTAAATACATATTTATATTTCAACATTTATTTCTTTAAACATTTATTTATTTCAACATTTATTTATGTATGTATTCAGTTAAGTCCACTATATGCTTCCATACGAGGGATCATCTAAGATACATCATATGTACTGAAATGTTTCTATATAGATTCGTCATAAAAAAATGAACAATGGACTCAATTTGGGGGGCACGTGCCAAAAATGTTATGTACGTCACAGCACGGGTGCGTAGAGAGAAATCTATTTCCCGAACATGAGCCAGGGCCCCCTCTAGCGGTTAGAATGGGAATTACCACATATTACTGCAGTTAAAAAGAAACCAAACATGAACTGAAAATGTACAACTTACTTTACACGTGAAATATTGTATCGCCCTCTGCTGGTCTGATTCAGCAGTGGAGCACAGGGGCACATGGGAGGCAGGGCAGCGGTAAGTTAAAATATGATAGTTAGATTTAGGACGAATTAAACACCACATTTTATGCAATGCATTTATTTTATTTTATTCATAATACAATGCACTTAGAGGCACACTTCTGCTGTTCTGAGCGCTGATATTAATTGCATCCCGATACTTTCCAGACACCAGATATGTCTTTGGTGTGACGTAATTCGGAAACAACAGTTAGAACAGTGCACAGGTCACATGTCATGTAAAAATAAATTAATTAATCACTTCAGTTCTTTCAGTTCTTTTAGAAGAAAACATATTGCTACCTATAATAATAAGCAGCAGACAAATTCACAGACAAACTCTCAATATTATAGATTCATATGATACATATTTAACATTTTAGCCCCATATCCTTAAAATAATATAAATCTCCTTTATGCAAATGCTCATTTTACCTTCAATCTAGCTCTCTGTATACAGATCTGCAAATAAATTAAGAGACCACTCCAAAATTATCAGTTTCTTGGGTTTTACTATTTATAGGTATGTGTTTGGGTAAAATGAACATTTTTGCTTTATTCTATAAACTACTGACATTTTTTTATTCCTAATTCCAAATACAATTATGAATGGAATGGAATGGCTGCCATACATGTAGAGATGTGGATTTGCAGTGGTTCATTTTTTCCAGAGCTGTATATAATACTTACAATCACACACACACACACACACACACACAAACCTTGTCTCAATTCACATTGTATTCTAGAGATTTTAGAGATTAGAGTTTATATACATTTAAATTATATTACATTATAGTTTTCAAAAACATCACTCTCTGGAACACATAACGGTCCACCAATGACAAGCCCAGTTTTCTGTCCCACGTGTGGTCTAAAACAAAACCTACAAAAGAGAGAACAGATTCCCACATTTGTCTTGTTTTTCTGTCTAGACTCCAGTAATGGCTGAAGATTATGAAAACCTACAGTTTACACTTTATGTCAACAAACTGGGGGGACCTGGAGCATCAGAGGAAAGAGGTCCAGAAGGTGAGATTTAAATAACTTTACTGTAATGACTTTTATAAAACTTCTGTGGTCAGTTTTACCTGCATCGTGTTTTAATGTCTCTAACTTCCAACTCACATCGAAACTAATCTTGTATTTCTTTTTACATAGTAAAAGATTTTTTTTTTGTATCATTATTTATTATGCTGGATTTGTGATTAACATTCACTGATGTGATTAGATGAACCGGTAACATTTTAGTTTAAGGTGCACAAATGGCAGTTTATAAAGAATGATAAACAAGGTTTAAGCTAAAGGTGTCAAATAAACATTGAAATATCAACTTGCCAGAAACATATATGTGGGAGCAATTGACCTTGTGTTAGAAACATACACTTCATTAGTCATTAGTGGAGGCCAGATATTATCAGATTAATGACTATTAGTATGCTGCAGATATACAGATGGGTGACAAATTAAAGGAACCTTTTGGATCAAGATGGCAAGAGGAAAGGATCAAAGTGACTAAGAGGGGGTCATTATTGGGGCACGAATGGCAGGAGCCTCAGTCACAAAGACGCTCAACTGGCTAGTGTTTCAATAGGAACAGTGACTAAAGTTACTGCATTTAAATCTGTGGGAAAGACATCAGTAAATAGGGTTGGAAATTGTGGTCGAAAGTGCACATTCAATGACCGTGATGCTCGTGCATTACTGCGATATGTGAGGAAAAAGAGAAGAGCAACTCTTTCCCAGGTGAGTGAGAATGTCAATGCAGACTGTGTCAGCAAGAACAGTCAGTCGAGAATGACACAGAGAGGATATTATTATTATTATTATTATTATTATTATTATAATAATTATTTATTATTATTTTTTATTTCTTGGCAGACGCCCTTATCCAGGGTGACTTACAACATAAGTGCAAACAAAGTGCAAAAATACAGTGAAGTACAAGGCATCAATCATTACAAATTCAGTTTAGCTAAAACAGCAATTCAAAATACATTTTACAAATTCCAATTTACAATTTACACAGTAAGTACAGTAAGTGACTTCCTACATCCTGGACGGTGAAAGCTAAGTGCTGTCAAGATGTAGGGTTACAGACGAAGGCTACGGGAAAGGGAGCAAGGAGAAAAACAATCAAGAACACGAGGAGCATAATAAGCTGAAGTGCATCTAGCAGGGATAGAGGACTAATATTACAAGTACTGTCTGAAAAGATGTGTCTTGAGTAAGTACCGGAGTCAAGGACTCTGCTGTTTTGACTTCGGTGGGCAGGTCGTTCCACTACTTAGGGTTCAGGGATGAGAAGGAGCGGCTCTGGAGGAAGGAGAGTGGAGAGGAGGCAGAGTTAGTCTTCTGGCACTGGAGGAGCGCAGTGGTCTGGAGGGGATGTATGGAGAGATGAGTGACTTAAGGTAGCTTGGTGCAGTGTGGTGAGACAGCGGTCGGTGAGGGTCAATGTCTTGAACTGAATGTGTGCCGCTATCAGGAGCCAGTGGAGGGAGCGGAGCAGTGGAGTAGCGTGGGCAAATCGTGGCAGAGAGAATACCATATAGAGAGAATATTATAGTAGGGTTGCAGTGCAGAAACCCCTCATTACAAAGACAAATGCACATGTGAGAGTTCAGTGGTATAAAAACCATAGGCACTGGTCTACAGAGATGTGGAAAAAAGTGATATGGTCAGATGAGTCATCCTTCACCATATTCTCGACAAGTGGGCGAGTGCATGTGTGGAGACACCAAGAGAACGGCACAGGCCTGATTGCTTGACCCCTACAGTGAGGGGGTCCGGAGGCTCTAATGCTGTGGGGGGCATTTTCCTGGCATGGTTTGGGTCCACTTGTCCCCTTAGATTTGTCACCTGTATGTATGTCAAGAAAGTAATAATGCATTGTCTGTAGTGTAATCTAAGTGTTAAAGTGTATTAAAGTGTATTAAAGTGTTACTGATTTACGCAGATGTTTGTTGGGCCTTGCAGTTGCTGAAACGATTCTCAGCCTGTCAATTAAATCTCAAAAAAGTGTGATTGTGTAGACAGCTAGCTCAATGACTCGGTCAAGGGGACTACACACTGGTGGGGAATTCTGGGGTGCTTCCTGTTTCCCTCCCTAGGAGGTCACATTAGTATTCTGGCACTAATATACAAAATGGTCTCTGGCTGCACCGATGTCCATCTGCAATAATAATCTTTACATTGCAGGTGAGCTCCCCATGATATGTTTGTTTTCCTTACAGTTATTATATGAGGGGCTAGCGCAGATCTGTTTTAAAATAGTTGCAGTGGTATTTTAGAGAAATTATAAGTAACCAGTGAAATGATCCAAAACAAGTGGTTATCTGATGTTTTGCTGTTAATTTAGAAGTTAAATGTTGATTGATGTTGTGATAAAGATTAGCATTCTGGCACTAATATACAATGCACCGATGTCCGTCTGCAATAATGATCTTTACATTGCAGGAGTCGAGACGGAGAAATAAATAAAATACTTACCAGAGTTAAAAAAACAACAACCCACGATCGTTATAAATACATATACATATGTATATAAATATAAATACATATGCAACACAATGCAGAGCACTAATAGATGTTACCGTGTCTTTATTAGCAGCAACCATCTCCTTTATACATGAAATACTTATTATTTATGAGGCTGCCCATAGTGTAACCGTGCGGGTTTATATGTGATCGCAGTTTGGAAGGGTTAACATTTTTTTTAAATAATGGTGCCGTGACCCGGATTGGGCAGCTTTGAAGGGAAGTGTAAACATAGATTAAATAGGTTAATACAAAGGGAAAACGAAACAACGATAATAAAAAAAAAAAAAAATTAAAGCTAATATTTACGATGGCAGAACAGTTCAGTTGTCAAAGAGGGAAGAGATATGTATTGCAACTTGTATTGCTGGGTCAAAGGAAGTTTCGACACATAAGATGCCTTGCGAGGGGAAAGGGCTGGTCTTGGGGGCCTGTGAAGAAAGAACCATCCGGCTGGTGCTCTGACGAAGATGAGAACAGAGCCATGCCCCAGCTGATGAGAGGCAAAAGATCCTCAGTGGGCCCAGCTCATGCCTATATGCCAGCAATGCATCAGGTGTGATGTATTCCGTTATTCAGTGGTGGTAAAGATTGCAGGATTGACATTGAGGACTGGATCAAAGATGTACAATATCTGTTAAGTGCCACATGTTCCAATGTCTCTACATTTTGACACACTGGTGCGTTACCTAAGCGGTGGAGCAAGAAAACTTGTGTTGAATCTGCCATTAAAACAGCAGGTTACTTACAGGGCTTTTGAGGAGCTGAGGGCCGAGTATAGAGACTGCCACCTATTCCTTGACCCAATGGCAGATTTTTATGAGGGACACCAGCGTCCAGATGAGTCCCCCTCCACTTATGCCATACAGTTAGATGCTCTGTTGAGGAGTATTGAAGAAAAGATAAATGGAGGAAATCCACTTCAAGATAGGGATTATAAACTCACCCAGCAGTTCATGCGCGGAATAAGTAAAAAAGATGTACGTGACCGTCTTGCCCCCATGCAGCCCCGCTATCTCACATTCAGGCAGCTACAAGGGGAGCTGAGACAGCTAGTGAGGGAGAAAAATGTACTAAGTGACAAGAAGGTGAGAGCCAAAAGTGTTAACAGCCTGCAGGAAGCTGCAGCTGGTGCAGAGGAGAGCGCAAATGATATTTTGCCCAAGCGGCAAACTACTACCACCTACAGGTACACCCCCACAAGTAACCAAGGAAGCAGCGATGGAACAGCAATTCGGAAGTTTCCACGTCACAAGGTGCCCTCTGTGTGTTACCTTTGTGGTCAAGTTGGCCCCATTGCCCGGGGATGCTGTAATCAGTCAGATGCTTATGTGGTGCAGCCCAGTGTAGGAGAAAATATTTCTAATTTAAGCTAGTACAGCCTGACACTGAGGGGCAAGTGGAATGCATTGAAAACAGGATCAGCCCTATAGCAAATTGTGTTCACTGTGCAGCAGGGAGAAAAATTCTTCCAGTTTAGTTGGCCCAATAAATGAGGATTTTCTTGTGGTAGACAGTGTCCCCTGTAGAGCCCTAATTGACTCAGGATCTAAGATTACATCAATAAGGAGTTTTGGCGCCAACACCCTACACTTGGAAATCTGAGGCCAGATGAGGTTGATATACACATAGGAGGTGCTGGAGGGCAAGAGGTTCCACATAAATGTGTGTTGCGTTTGAACTTGTCCTTTCTGGATCAGACCTATATGGATGTTCCACTTTTCGTTGTACCAATGACATCATACAGAAAGTCAGTCCCACTTCTTTTAGGGACAAATGTTATTAGGACCAGCAAGCAAGACTTAGGGATGTGTCTGGGCTGCGGGTTCCCTAGTTGCCTGAAAAATGAGCATCCAGCTTTGCACACCGCCTACGAACAAGTGAGGGTAAATTCAACCGAGTTCCAGATGGAGTCACAAGTTCGATATACAGGAAAACGGCCATAGGAAATCAAACCTGGAAGACACAGATGCATAGCAGTCCAGGCTCCATGGTCTCATGATAGTAGTCCATACATTGTGCTTATAAGCCCTCCAGGTGGTAAACAGCTTATCAAAGACGTGGTGGTGGAAGAAGCAGTGGCTGATGTGGTCCATGGGCGGACGCTAGTACACCTTTACAATAAAAGCCCATACAATGTTGTCATAAATAGGGGCCAGACAGTAGCTAGCATCACTGCATTGAGCAACATGGAAACAGTGATTTGTTTTCTGAACACCCCTCGGACCCAGGGGGCACAGTTAGTTCATCACACGACCAGAATTTAAATATTTCACCAGATACAGCACCATTTAAATCTGATCTTCCAGAGGTTGATTTGAAAGAAGCAGCGGTGCTGAACCAGGAGCAACAAGAAAGACTTGAAGAACTGCTCAGGAGGAACTCAGACGTGTTAATCAGTTAATCAGTTTGTCTTTGGATGTACATCCACTCTCAAACATTAAATACCATTTATTGACAACAAGCCGGTGCGCCAGCCCTAGCAAAGAATCCCACCAGCCCAGTTTCAGGAAGTTAGAAGACACCTACAGGATATGGCAGAAGCAGGAGCCATTAGGCCAAGCCAGAGCCCCTATGCCTCACCCATTGTCGTGGCCAGGAAGAAGGACGGCTCGATCTGAGTTTGTATTGACTACAGGCAACTGAATGCAAAAACGGTGAGAGATGCATTCCCCCTGCCCCGCATTGAGGAAGCTTTAGATGCTCTGGGTGATGCTGAATTCTACTCCACACTGGATCTTACTTCTGGCTACTGGCAGATGGAGGTGGCAGAACACGACAAGCCCAAGACTGCATTCACTACACCTATGGGCCTGTTTGAGTGCAACCGAATGCCTTTTGGCTTGCAGAACACACTAACTACCTTTCAAAGGCTGATGACCCACTGCCTGGGAGACCTACATTTTTCAGCTGTGCTGATATACTGTGCTGATATGCTGTGCTGATGATGTTATTGTATTTTCCAGAACATTTGATGAGCATATAGAGCGCCTGCAGCTAGTCTTTGACAGGCTATGCCAGTTCCACCTGAAGTTAAAACCTAAAAAATGCCACGTGCTCAGGAAAGAGGTTAAATATTTAGGGCATGTGGTATCAGCTGGTGGTATATACAGAGAAAATACAGCAGGTGTGTGACTGGAAGACCCTCCAGTTTAGCAGCACCCCTTTTTCACCTAACCGCAGGGACCCCCAAAAGGGAGGGAAAACAGTCTCACAAACTGCCGAAGTTATCCCCAGACTAGCAAGGGAGGAACTTAACAGGCATCAGGAAAAGGATCCAGTAATCTCTGTTGTGCTACAGTACATTAAGGTGGGACGGAAACAAAGTGTAAGAAAGACGAACCAGGAGGAGCCTCTTGTCAGAACAATGCTGAATTTTGAAGAGGGCATCCTATATAGAACAGTCAAGTCGCTGGAGGGGAAGGAGCTTAAACAGATGGTGCTGCTCGAAGGGCTAAAGATGGGAAGTATTTGAAATGTTACACACCAACATGGGCCATTTGGGGACAGAATAGACTGTGGATCTTATGTGTGCACAATGCTATTGGCCAGCTGTGTTTTCCGCCATCCAACACTGGTGTGAATCCTGCGAAAGATGCTGCCACAGGTTCACAGGGCACTCGTGCACCCCTGGTTTCTATTCACACAACTAGGCCATTAGAGCTTGTATGCCTGGACTTTCTCACTTTTGAGCGTTGCAAAGGGGGTATTGAAAATATCCTTGTAGTTACCAATCACTTTACATGTTATGCTCAGGTGTATCCAACTTCTGACCAGAGAGCAGTGACCATTGCCAAGGTTATGTGGAAACATTTAATTTGCCATTACGGGATCCCTGAAAGGATACACACAGACCAAGGGAGGAATTTTTGAGAGGGTTGTCCTGCGCCAACTCTGGAAAGCAATGGGGGTAGCCAAAAGCAGAACCACCCCTTATCACCTCCAAGGCAATGGCACCACCGAAAGGTTTAACAGAACCTTGATGAACATGTTAGGCACCCTGGAATCCCACCAAAAGTCCAACTGGAAGGAATATATTGAGCCCATGGTGCATGCATATAAATGTACTTCACCATACTTCCTCATGTATGGCAGACATCCCTGACTCAAGGTAGATTTGGCTTTGGGACTCCCATACCAGGAGGAGGAAAACGTGGAACCGGAAGAGTATGTATCAAACCTCTGTAGTAGACTTGAGTTGGCTTACAAACAAGTTGCATTTGAATCAGAAAGGTCTAAGTGCCGACAGAAATGGTATTACGATCAGAAAGCAAAAGACATTCCTTTGAGACCAGGAGATCGTGTTCTAGTGTAAAATAAAAGTCTTAGAGGTAAACATAAACTGGGGGACAGATGGGAGAAAATACCACATGTTGTAGTTCATAAACAATAAGGTCTACCAGTATACATTGTACATCCTGAAACAGGGAGTGGGGAAAGGGTTATTCACCAAAACCTACTGGCACCATGTATGTTTATTCCATTAAATGATGCAGAAAACCGTACCTGTACAGGTCCTGAAGGCTTAAACACCAGCTGTTTAGTGCCAGATTCTGAGACAGACACCTCTGATTAAGAAAGTCTACACCAAGGCCGCGTTATCCCAATGGGCATCATGGGCTGCAGCCCAGGGCCCCGAACACTAGGGGACCCCCGAGAGGATTCTCTTTTGCATTTTAAGCGTGAATACACACACGAGTCACAACATACAGTATGCTACATACGGGATAACATCACCTCAATAACATGTTGCACGAAATATCAGAAAATATGACAGTGGCACTAAAAAGAGTAAAGAGCAGCAACTAAAGAAACAGAGATATGAAGAAACTCTAAGCAAAATACCTAAGCTTACGACTTTCTTTAAAGAAAATTCAGAAGAACTAGACGTTGATAGTGCCGACACAATAAACGACAATGAGGCTAATTCTACTGCATCAACTACAACATCAGCCGCAGCCTCGGGGCTTTCCGAATCTATCGAGACGACCTCGGAATAAGGTTGTTCAGCTGATATAGGCCAGCAGTTTTCTCCAATAGAAGAACATATTACATCCACTGATGTTGCTTGTTGGGGCCCTGTCACCGAGAAATTGTGTTGTCACTGAGTTAGCAAGGGCGTGAAAGCATCCCTGTTATGTCAAAATAAAGACGTACCATTCCAAGCACCAAAGTGATTCTACAAAAACCAGCAACGCGTTCTACGCGTAATGGGGAAATTGTGCAACGAGAATGGCTTGTTTATTCTCCTTCGACTGGAAATGTATATTGCTTCTTTTGTCAGTTATTTGGGCAGTCTACAAGTTCTTTCTCTCACTCCGGTTTTTGTGATTGGAAGCATGCATGTGCGCATGTGGAGGAGCATGAATCAAGCCAGCCTCATAGAAATGCCACGCTTACATGGTTGGCACGGACACAGGCTCTTGGAATAGATACAGAACTGAAAGAGCAATGTGAAGAAGAGCAGAAATATTGGCAAGAAGTTCTAAAATGGGTGGTTGTGGTGATACAGTTCCTGTCAGAACGCGGCTTTGCATTCCATGGAGACGTTGACGTGATTGGGTCTCTAAACAATGGCAACTATTTAGGGATACTCGAACTTCTCAGCAAGTTTGACCCTTTTCTTGCAGAACATATGGAAAATAAGGGGAGAGGAATTACAGTGAGGGAAAAAAGTATTTGATCCCCTGCTGATTTTGTACATTTGCCCACTGACAAAGAAATGATCAGTCTATAATTTTAATGGTAGGTGTATTTTAACAGTGAGAGACAGAATAACAACAAAAAAATCCAGAAAAACGCATTTCAAAAAAGTTATAAATTGATTTGCATGTTAATAAGGGAAATAAGTATTTGATCCCCTATCAATCAGCAAGATTTCTGGCTCTCAGGTGTCTTTTATACAGGTAACGAGCTGAGATTAGGAGCACTCTCTTAAAGGGAGTGCTCCTAATCTCAGCTCGTTACCTGTATAAAAGACACCTGTCCACAGAAGCAATCAATCAATCAGATTCCAAACTCTCCACCATGGCCAAGACCAAAGAGCTGTCCAAGGATGTCAGGGACAAGATTGTAGACCTACACAAGGCTGGAATGGGCTACAAGACCATCGCCAAACAACTTGGTGAGAAGGTGACAACAGTTGGTGCGATTATTCGCAAATGGAAGAAACACAAAATAACTGTCAGTCTCCCTCGGTCTGGGGCTCCATGCAAGATCTCACCTCGTGGAGTTTCAATGATCATGAGAACGGTGAGGAATCAGCTCCGAACTACACGGGAGGATCTTGTTAATGATCTCAAGGCAGCTGGGACCATAGTCACCAAGAAAGCAATTGGTAACACACTACACCGTGAAGGACTGAAATCCTGCAGCGCCCTCAAAGTCCCCCTGTTCAAGAAAGCACATGTACAGGCCCGTCTGAAGTTTGCCAGTGAACATCTGAATGATTCAGAGGAGAACTGGGTGAAAGTGTTGTGGTCAGATGAGACCAAAATCGAGCTCTTTGGCATCAACTCAACTCGCCATGTTTGGAGGAGGAGGAATGCTGCCTATGACCCCAAGAACACCAACCCCACCGTCAAACATGGAGGTGGAAACATTATGCTTTGGGGGTGTTTTTCTGCTAAGGGGACAGGACAACTGCACCACATCAAAGGGACGATGGACGGGGCCATGTACCGTCAAATCTTGGGTGAGAACCTCCTTCCCTCAGCCAGGGCATTGAAAATGGGTCGTGGATGGGTATTCCAGCATGACAATGACCCAAAACACACAGCCAAGGCAACAAAGGAGTGGCTCAAGAAGAAGCACATTAAGGTCCTGGAGTGGCCTAGCCAGTCTCCAGACCTTAATCCCATAGAAAATCTGTGGAGGGAGCTGAAGGTCGAGTTGCCAAACGTCAGCCTCGAAACCTTAATGACTTGGAGAGGATCTGCAAAGAGGAGTGGGACAAAATCCCTCCTGAGATGTGTGCAAACCTGGTGGCCAACTACAAGAAACATCTGACACCACCAAGTACTAAGTCGAAGGGGTCAAATACTTATTTCCCTCATTAACATGCAAATCAATTTATAACTTTTTTGAAATGCGTTTTTCTGGATTTTTTTGTTGTTATTCTGTCTCTCACTGTTAAAATACACCTACCATTAAAATGATAGACTGATCATTTCTTTGTCAGTGGGCAAACGTACAAAAACGTACACACGCTCGGGCACCCATACATTTCTGAGGGACAGAGCTGATAGAGCTAAGTGAAGAGCGGATTATCACAATGAAGAAATAGGGGCTGATTATTCGCAAACACACAAACCAGACCACACCCATTTAGATACAGAGTTGTTCGACCCAGAGGGTCCACTGCCCTGAGCCAGACCCAGGAGGGTACACCAGCCCATAGCCAGACCCTGGAGGGCCCACCTGCCCCGATCCAGACCCCGGAGGGCCCATCTGCCCCAAGCCTGCCAAGGGCAGGTTTGTCAGGAGTAGGGCCAGTATTAGGACACATCGATCTCTGCCATTCCACTCAACAGAGGAGGCCACTGAATAGGTTAACATTAAAACATAATGCAGAGACGTTAGATCGCGAACACTGCGGATACTGTGAGAAAATTGCCAGGGGCAGGCAAATCTGTTAACACCAAAAGAAGAAAAAGACCCTACAGACTTCCAGAGAGATTAGAGTTTGCAAAAATTGTGTTATTCAGTGGCATTAATGTGTAGGACGAGGCCGTCCTTCTTCTGTACCGGGGGAGAGTGTAGCCAGTTAACTCAATGACTCGGTCAAGGGGACTACACACTGGTGGGGAATTCTGGCACTAATATACAAAATGGTCTCTGGCTGCACCGATGTCCGTCTGCAATAATAATCTTTACATTGCAGGTGAGCTCCCCTCATAACGTTAAATGTAAAAATGATATGTTTGTTTTCCTTAATGTTATTATATGAGCGGGCAGCGCAGATCTGTGTTAATATAGTTGCAGTGGTATTTTAGAGAAATTATAAGTAAGTAACCAGTGAAATGGTCCAAAACAGGTGGTTATCTGATGTTTTTGCTGTTAATTTTGAAGTTAAATGTTGATTGATGTTGTGATATACATTAGCATTCTGGCGCAAATATACAAAATGGTCTCTGGCTGCACCGATGTCCGTCTGCAATAATGATCTTTACATTGCAGGAATAGTCATAAAATACTTACCATATTAAAAAGAAAACCACGATCGTGGTCTGGCTTGAATATAAATACATACACAACACAACGCAGAGCACTAATATGATATGATACCGTGTCTTTATTAGCAGTAACACTCTCCTTTATACATGAAACACTTATTATTTATGAGGCTGCCCATAGTGTAATCGTGCGGGTTTATGTGATCCCAGTTGGGAAGGGTTACAACTGCAATATGTGAACTGCTAACACTAATTAATGCAGACATGCATACATTAAACACACATTGCAAGGCTTCAAAACATCTAATATACTCCTAGAGAACTGAATTTGTAATATAACTACAAGTTAGGAAAAAGAAAAAAGGCAAAGAATGAAAAAAGCAGTGATTAAACAGTAAGACTAGAAATCGGAAGTGTTTCTATATCAGTGCAATGACAGCACTTCTTAAAACAGGATGTGTGATTAACATGTTCACTTACTAGGACTTGGCCGGTGGAAGAGAGGGGCCCAGAAAAATATACCTTGTGTCCTGCTTTCCTCCTTTCCTGTCCCTCCTTCCTGTGGCACTCGAATGGAAATGTGTAATAGCACACCTTCAGACCCGGTCTTTATTACACAGAAATGGCGCACGCCCCTTGTCACTGTGCACTTAAAAAAAATGGTCTCCTGCTTCACACCATTACACTGCTCTGAACTCACTGATTAGATCTGTCAAGCACAGCCACAGTTATTCAGGAACCTGACTTATTTGCTTTTTAGTTTTTAGTTTTGGAGAACTGGCTTGAGCAACAAAGGCTCCCCCCCAACCCCCACACATTCGTCACTCAGTGTGGTTTACTGTGCGGCGTGTGATATGAAAAAAAGAGAACCAGCTCTTAGCATCACAGATCTACACTGTGCTTTTTCATAGTCGCTGAGAGGACTAAAACTTGTGAGAAATTGCATCGCCCGGCAAACAACACCTGCCTGATGACTGACCAGATGGACCAGGCGCCACTAAAGGGTAAAGGTAAGGTATTTCAGCAGACTAATGTCACTGATCATCTAATCAGGGTGTGGTGCAGAGAGAGCAATGCGCTAGCTCCTGTCCAGTGGTGCGTCCAAAAGCCTGGGGGACAAGATATCAGAAGAAAATGTGTAATACTCTGTGTCAGTTGGTTACATTTTGGGTTTGGTTATCTTGCAGCAGGTAGTTTTAATTTGTATTGATGTTGTAGTTTTTCTTATGTCAGACACCAGTTACAGGGCTGACAAAAACATTACGAAATGAACATCCAGTCACATATTTTGCAAGTGTATTTTGAAACAGTCCAAGTCTGGCCTGCACAGAGAAAGATATGAAGTATTTTGAAGCTGGAAATAACTTATGTCTATCAAGATACATGAGGTTGTTTTTCTTTGTTTTGGTGTAGGATTTTTTGTTTTGTTCCAATTTGTCTGTGTATTTTTTTTGTGGAAATTCTCACAGACAGTGTTGAAAATAATTATGCACACAAAGGGGGGTAACGAGACTGCACTTTTGCCATTGCCTTATAAATCCAGTAGTAGGGTAAAGCATTTAAACTGCTTCACCTGAAAATTGCCCAGTGATTAGTTTAAAAAACACACTTATTTATCCATTATATCTTTTCAGAGTAGGTTGAATGCTGATTCAGTTTAGAGAAAATGGTAAAGAGTCCAGTTGATTTATACTGACGCTGCATTAACCTTTGCCTGGCAGTAACTCTTTTGTTTTATAAAACACTTTCAGTTCTTTAAAAAAAAAAAAGGAAGTTTTGATTTTCAGAACCGCACTCCTCTTGGTGTTGGGTTCTAATGATCCCGGGCCCATATGAAACCAATGATGCTTATTGGAACAGTATTTTGACTGAGACACTGAACAGAGCTTTGTCTTCCACATGCAGGCCAAAGAAGAGGATGGGTAGCCTTAATAAGGGATCTCTCAGTTTGAAAAAAAACTGAATACGTAGTGGGTAGTAAAGGATGGCAGTGCATTTGGGGATACAGTTTGCAGCCACAATCTCAAGTTTCTGCCCACCTGTCCCAGCCATCACCCCATGTAAAAAATACAATATAAACTGCTATAAAAAAAAAGAAACACACAGCTTTATAAATAAGCGTGCATATCTTTTATCTTATTGCCAATTTTCTCGTGTGTGTGGGCACAAAATGCACTTAAATATAGCACACATGTGGGTTGTGGGCAATATAGCCTCCTATGTAAGTTTGCCTTCAGACCTTTAGGTAAGATCTCATTGAATAAATCACAGAACAACCAAAGAAGAAAAGGAAGAATATAGATAGATAAAAAGATAGTTAGAGAGGATTATTTCAAACATTTTAAAATACAAGCCTATTCCATGTGTGTGCAAAAAATCTTTCAAAATCCTTCAATGCCTTACAGCGGTTAAGTACATAATTGAACTCTGAACCACAAACGGAACTTAACACACAAATAGAAAATGTTCCACCTTCAACATACGTTAAATGGAACACACCCCAAACAATGTCACACATATTAAAGCCACCTATAAATACATATATCTGCCAGGAGGTCAATCTTGTCATGCAGACACGGTGGCATGAGAATAATATCTCCAGGTTTATAAGACAGGCATAGTGTCTAGGGACAGTAAACACAGCTTTGATTGAGACCTGTCTTTATTTCCAGGGTGTCAGGAGGGCTCTGCTGGGTCTGGCAAATGCACAGCGGCTCAGATCTTCTTGTTTCTGTGGCTCGCCACTCTCCTTGTTCTGATCTCAGGAGTCGTCTATTACTGTGAGTATTAAAGAGCAGTGGCGGCAGGCATGTGTTGTGTGTGGGGGGAAGAAGTAGTAGCAGAGAGTAGCAGTTCCTTATTATGATGTGCCACTTCATAATTCTAGGTCACACCAAGGGGGTTAGCTGCAGCAGTGACTATATCACACCACTGTCTGTTTATCTGTGGATACGTGTGTAATTAACCTGTGAGGAACCCATGTGCGCCATGACAGTTTTTGCACATTTTCTCCTTGGGAGGAGGGAGGGGTGCAAGACTTTGTAACAAGACTTTGTAACTTTGTAACATTTGGCCGTACGTCTCACTTGACTACAGCAGTGCTCATTGCACTTCAAAGAAATGGGTAGCATGGGTTAGCGAGAATCAGAGATCTGTGCAAGGGAGGACTTAGGTAAGCTGGAGTTCCCCTTAAGGGAGCTGCGCAGAAGACCTTATTTTGCTGCACACCTTTGAAGAGTCACCCAGAAACATGTACTCTGTTGCTTGTCAGCCTATAAGAACGCACGTCTCACTCTCTCTGCAGTTGTGTTAATTACACCTCAACATCGGGATCCAGAAAAGAACATCAGTGAGTTGATGACCGGTAAGCATTGCCAATATGCACACCAATATCTAAAAATAGGGTAGAAATGTGTGATCCTTATATTGTTCACAAGCCAACAAATGACAACCTTTTTGTGTATTTTTAATATATATATGAGTCGACCCATGGAAATTGTAATTGCTGTTGTGTTATCATCAAAATGTGGCAGGGCATCTAACATTGACTTACAGTAGGAAGACAAAGCCCTCCTGTTATATTTTTGAAAATGAGAATTGCATAATTTCATGTGTTGTGTTCCCTCGGAGCTGCTGTGTGGGTATTATTTAACAATCCTGACTAACCTTGTCCATGCAGTGCTTGATAGATGGGTGTCTCTGTATCAGCCAAACAGTAATCTGGGGAAGATGTGAAAGTAACAGGTTTTGGACCCCTTGATTCCAATGGGTCAAAACTCACACAGTCTCATTTAACAACATATGCATTCTGTGTGTCTGAGTGTGTGTTTAGGTTTTCCTCCTTTCCGGTGCAAACTTCCACCCACGGTCCGGCTCTGCTGAATGTGTTAATACACACACTGCTTATCCCACAGTCTTGGTGCATGTGCTAAGATAGTGTGTTTTAATCGCTTAGAGATGATCACGCGTCTGGAGAAAGACAAGTATCAGAGGAGGCTGCTAGACCGTGATCTGCATTTGAATGTGTGTGAAAGAGGTAGGACTCTTGTATTGTATCAAAATGCCCAGAGAATATGAATCCCTAAATTCTGCAGATTTTATTTAAAACTATTATTTCACGCCCCCATATTTGTTAATTTGCATCTATATTTTATATTAAAGGAAACAGTGCAGTTATTGTTAGTATGTAGAGCAATAACAGCTGCAATCATTCAAACTCATAGCTACAACCATTTTCATAGAATTCAATTTATTTTAAAAATGTATTTGAAACCATCAGTTCTGAGTAGTGTCTAACTTTATTGTTGGTCTTCTTTCAGTCACTAGTTTGTATTCATCGCTGGGTGAGTGTGCTCTCCAACTGCTTTTCATTTAGTTTACATTTTTTAACCCTTCTGCATTAAATACAACATTTGTTTTTCTCAACAGAATTAGAGGAGGAAGTCCCTGGACTAGGTAATATATTTTTTCCATTCACTATACTTTCTTCAAAATAATTTTAGGTGGATTAGTTTCCTTAGACCATTATTTAAATAGACGTTTATTTAAAAACATGTACACATAGTGAGCAGGCAGACATATCATTCAGTAAAATACATTTAAAGAGAACCACACACACACACAAAACAAAACCCCCAGCACATGGGGTTGACACAAATCTCCAAAATGCTAGTTCAGTGTCTCTCACTTCCTGTCTTTCAGTCATTAGTTACTCTCCACTCTTTCAGTTTCTTTAAAAGGGTCTGGTGCTGATCCAGGGGGATAATTCACTAATTGGCCAATCTTACATGAGACTGCACTGTGCTGCATTCTCATGTTGGTCAATCAGCCAATGAAGCCTCCCACACCAGCACAGCAAGTCCCTGCCACAACATACACTGAACTCCAGCACGGTCATATTTCATTTACAATTGTATAACAACTGGGAGTGCAGTAACATGCGTCTTTTCTTTTCTGCAGTTTGGACGTGGATCCGTGTATCTGCAGGTAAAGAAAAAGTTTGAAAGCTTTTTGGTCATTACCTCCTGTCCCTTGCTGACATCACATTTGACTGTGAAATTTCAGAAAATGCTTTGCTATGTCATTCGAGTTTAGGAAGAGAAACTGGCCGTGACCTTGCAAATGACTTCATTCAGGGTAATAAGTGGGACGGGATATGTTAATAAACATGTCTGCTTACACGCTTGGAGGAGTGTGACAGTTAGATAGTTGCTCTGAGGATTCTAGCTCTGGAATCTGGAAGCTCTTTAGTCTGGAATTTGGGGTTTTTCATTCATTAAGGCTCAAATTCTGCAGCAGTCTGAGATGGCAGCTCAAAATCTCAGTCCTTGTTTCTCATTTTGTATGAACTTCTGACACCCTATTGATCAGTGGTTGATTTTTGGCATTTCTCAGCATCTTTTCCATTCTCTGCACAGTTGGCGTGACTCTAGACCCCCTCACGGCCAACGCCTGGCTCATCTTGTCTCTGGATGGGAAACAAGTTAAGATTGGAAACAAACAGACGGTCTCAGACAACCCGAAGAGATTTGACCCAGTCGCCAGTGTCCTGGGAACACAGGGCTTCGCCTCAGGGAGACACTACTGGGAAGTGCAGGTGACTGACAAGACTTACTGGGCTGTAGGTGTTGCTAAAGAGACTGTTAACAGAACAGGGACAAAAATAAGTACTAACAGTGGGTACTGGGCTATTAGGCTGAGAAACGGCACTGAGTACAAGGCTCTTGCTTCTCCTAGTGTTGACCTCCACCTGAAGCAGAAGCCCCAGAAGGTGGGGGTGTTTGTGGACTATGAGGAGGGGCAGGTCTCCTTCTACAATGTGGAGAAGATATCTCATCTTTACACTTTCACTGACACCTTCACTGAGATACTGTACCCCTTCTTTAACCTTTATGACAAAGATAAAGGTAAAAACACAGCCCCGCTCATCATCACTCCTGTCTGAAGACTGAGGTGCTTTTCCCGATTGTTATTTGTCCTGTGTGTACAATTGCTATTAGGATAAGTCATCATTTGTTACATATCAAATATACCTCTTTAATATACATTTAATATTTTTCAAGACCTTTACAATGGTACTTTTATATATAATCTTTATCAGTCTATGTCGATCCACTGCTGGACAAAGGTCTCCCCAAGATGTTTCCACTTGCTTTGGTGTAGTTTCACTTTCTCATGTCATGTCTGCAAAATGTATGATTTAATCTAAGTCTTTTTTTACATCTCTTGGGATCCATTCAATAGCTTCTTTGTGCTGTGTGTGAAGCCCATGGCCATTTCAACACTCTCACTCTTTCATAGATGCCACGTTTTGTTTTGTTCTCAGATCCATTCATTTATTTTCCTATCTGTTCCTTTTATTCCAAGCCAGACACGTAACAGTTTTACATTTAGTGACCAGGTTTCAGTGGTACTATTCATTGATCAATTTTTTTCATTAGGCAAATGCGTGGATTTTTTTTCCAAATTCACTCTATCCCATTTTCTGTATATATGTATATATATACTGTATTTAGGTCAAGGCAACACACACTGCTAAACAGGTAAACGCTTTCATAGCAGAAAGGTTTTATTTTAAATATGAAAATATTTAAATCACAGAGTGGAAAGATGCCAGCAGTTTGCCCAGTAGTCCATCTTTTTTAATCTGAGGAACGTGTACATGCTTTCCTTCAAATTAATTCCTTTTAAACAGCAGATTCTTTTCATAATCGCCTTTGAACTAATTTACCTTTTTGAATCTTGCTAGTTTGCAAATATTCAAAACAGACATAAAAACACATTTCAGGTGTTCTTCCTTCCATTTGAAAAAATAAACTATGGAAACCACGCAAACTGTTAAGTTCTTCTTTCTGAACTAGACACCCGGTACATTATCTTAGGGTCCTGTTCATCCTCTTGGATTTGATAACATGATAACATCATTGCACATGGGGAACCAGAATTACTTATCAGCCAGTTGGGATGACTCCAGAAGACCAGAGGCATGCTTCATTTCTTCAGAGAAATCTTTATGATGGAAAACTGACAACATGCATGGCTGTATCTGCTTCCAGAGTCTCAGTGCAACCAGCCAGCCAACATTCCTGTTGTCCTTTTCCGTCCCAAAAACAATGCATTACAGCAATCCACCTGGTAACCGAGGAAAACATTGGACAGGTAACGTAGCACACCTGTGTTATACTTTCTGTGACTCGTAGAAATAGTCCTTCTGGGAATGGCACACCCACTGTGCGGAGGTATTTGTGGAAGTGAAATGAGAGGCAGTGCATAGAAAGTACCATTTAATGTATTAACTCACACTAGGAAAAAACAAACCACCAAAATACATTGAATGCAAACTCACGTGTTCAGGTGTCACAACCAGTATTTCTTTGAAATGTTTTAAACCTACGTTTACCATCACATTTGATAAATGTTGTAGTATTTAAGCACCCCTGCAAAATGACAATCGTCCATCACTACGTTATTTTCTTCTGTTCAGTAACTTCTTTATTTATGATATCTATATGCATCAAAATCGGGAACAATTCAATATCAGACACAAAGAGAACATTTTTAAATCTCTGTGGTCGTTACTTTTTTACTTTATGTTATTTTTTTATAAAGAAAGATCGAAAAAATAATTAATCTTATTAGTGGAACAAGAATGAAGGTCTGGGCTTGCCCTTGAGATGCAAGCAGTTTAACTACTGTTTCGCTGGTGCTGTTCTGCTGCAGCTGCACTGGAGAAATCCCACCGTGAAGGATGAGGAGGGATTGGGGTTTGAATGGCATTGCTTGCCATTTCTGCAGCTGTTTTCCTCTTTCCCATCCTCTCCCTCAGTGTCACCAGCTGAGTGCTTGTATATTTTAGATTTTTTCTTTCACATCGACATCTGAAGATGCAAAGAGTTTAATCTGCCAAATCAGCACTAAAAGTGAATATTGCAGATAGGAAAATGTACAGTGAACCTACAATAGGAGTCCAAACATACTATTTACTCAGTATCGTTTTAAGGAGTGGTTAGCAGTGTGGTTTGATTCTGTCTAACGCACCCCCCACTGTTTCCTGATCTGCACACTTCACAGACAGACATTTTTGTTTTGCTTAAATGGCACTTTACTTCACTAGTGACTACAATCTCTATATTATTGAAACCCCAGTGGAACTCTATCGAAGATTGCGTTTAAGGAGCACAGGCTGTGTAGCAGATGAAGTTTATCCTCTCACCACAGGATCTCCCAGCCCAGCCCCCGGGGCTCCCTGTTCACCCAGAACCAGGAGCCCGTTACAAGGCTGAGTCGCAGGCCCAGCCACACATGGGACGACTGGGCATCTTCAGACTCCCAGAATGCGTGGTACTGGTCCCTCTCTGAGAGGATACTGGCGAGGTCAGTGTGGTGAGATCGGCAGTAGTCCTGTGCTTCCTCCCATGTCCTGTTCAGCTTCACCAGGGTGATGTTGCGCTCCTCTGGAAAAACAGAAGATGAGACCCAGGAGATTGTGAAAGAGCACTGACATTTATCCAAAGGCAACCCTGACCTGTCACACCTAACCTTTAATAGGTCAAGAAACAATCACAGTTCTCCACTCCTGTGGGACCAATGGGCTGTAAGAATTTTACAACTTTAAGGCTAGTTGTGAGATCTGTTTTTTTTTCCTTTACCAAAACTGCATATAATAATTTGGAAATTATGGGGTCTGGGCTGCACAACCACCTTAGAAATTATTTAACACTTTGACTTCAACTCAGTCTCCCTCAACTGGCTTGGTTGATGGAATGGTAGAGCTGCAGGTCACCCCCCATTACCTCCTCAGCCAATCATCATAAAAACCTGACCAGCAGCTGTCACAGAGCGATGCGGAGCCTTTTAAAAAAAAAAAAAAAATTCTCTACCACATGTTGGAGATCGCACTCTATCAGACAACGGCCAACAACGAGAAGTTCTCACTGGCAGAGCAGAAGAAAGAAGCTGGCTGGATGCACGGCCAATTCTTCCATTTGCCTCCTTGCAGTTGGTCAAGGGACATCAGCACACAATCGTCAAGATCCAAGATCGGTTGGTAAGGGAGCCAGTTGGCAAACTTTGAGCTATCCCCGTCAGACCACACCCAGTTTTGTTGCACCCTTTTCAGTCCTATCCAAGCAATTGTTTCTTTAGTGTTACTTGATCTCTTCAAGAGCTCTGTAGTAACTTCATGGTTCTTAACAGGGACCAGGTCGGTGTAGGTCTTTCTGCAGTAGGTCTGGGCTGCACTCCAGCTCATTAGCCGGTCCACGTAATAGTACTCTCGGGTGTTGCATTCAGCGACTGCACAGATCCCTGAGGATCATGAGGCAAGATGGTTACATAGGCTAGCCTTTTGAATAGGACAGACAGAGCTGGTACAAGCCCCTGCCACAGTGAAATCAGACATACAAATCCCATAACAGGCTTCATAGGTTGAAATTTTGTTGCCCACCCTGATCAGGATTCGCCATGCAAAACTAGCCAAGAACTGCAACGGATGGGCGCCCTGAAGTTGGCGCGAGCTTAGCTTGGCTTGCTGAGCAATAGCGACCCCCTATGGCTTACTGTGGGCCTGTGAGCGGTAGGGTGAGATCAATGAGGGCAGCCTGACTCCTCTCTCCACTACCCTAGCTCCACTGCGTGCGCTATGCGTTTTCTGTGTGAAAGTATTATCGAGATTAATCAATGTCGTTACTGAACATTGTGTTGAATTTGTGCAAGCCTTCACACAGCTGGGTCAGAGCTCAAGGTGTTTATTGGTTGTGAATAACCTTATTGACCTGAGTGGCCAGCTCATTCAGCTTTTTCAAACCTCTCCTGTGTTTATCCTGTTATTCTGATATGCAATAGCAAAACAAAGAGATGCAACAGCAATTCCACATAGAACTCACCACAGAGCAAGAGGACTGCCTTATCGATAATGGTGCACTGCAAGCTGAAAAGCAACCGAAAGAAATAGAAGACATTAATCACCTGTTTATCACACACTGACCTAGTGAACCTTGAGTTATTTCCTGTCTCTCTTCCTCTCCCCGTCTCTGTCTACTTGTGATGCAGTAGAGCATTGCAAGAAATGTAAAAGCATGAAATCATTAGCCCTTAACGATGACAAAATTTTGCATTTTCTTGTAATCGAGTCTAAGAGGTACATAGAGTGCATCAACTGCATAAGTATAGAAAGTAACATAAATTATAATGCCCTACAATCTTAAACATGTTAATGATACTTAGTACATTAACTGTCAAATTGTTTATTTGAGTCAGTAACTGTAAGCCCAATATTTCCCAAAAGAAAAAGTGAAATATAAAGAAAAAGCTTCTCACAGTATAATGTGTTAGTGTTTGTGCTTTCAAAATATGTTCTTTCCATGCATTTGTACATGTGATGAAATACATTTCAAAGATACATTCACTTACTCTAATTACCTGACTATGTTTCCCTCGCAATTAGGTATTTTGGAGTATTCTGTTAATTTGTAATATGTGTGGCAAAAGAAGGTTCAGAATTGAATTGTTATTTTTCTTAATCGGCATTTGTTCAATGCTCCTTTGTTTCTAAAGCTCTATTATTGGAGACACTGGAAGATACAAATCAAATTATATTCAAATCAGTTGCTGCCTGAATATCCAGCCTGCAAACAACAACAACAACAACAACAAGGCAAGACTGAGAGGAGATTTCAGTCCTTAATACCCTGTGTTATAGCTTTGGAAAGGGACATTTGCATTTCCTATTAAATAACCAGGCTTGCCTCAAGCTTGTTTCAGGAATGGCAGATTCCAAACTTACCAAATTGCATGTAAATAAACAACAACTTTTGCTTACAGATTAGTAAGCAGGCCGTTTTCCTCGTTTACCAAATAATGCAGGAAAATAGTTTACAGTTTTGGTAAACATCAACATATCATTTGTCTGTATCTCTCTCTCCATCTATCAGATTTGCCTAGTTAGTTCACTCTCACTGTGTGATTCTTGTTTGTTGAACTCTTCTGACTTTTAAAGGACTAACTACTTTCTTGGAGCACGGACGACTGCCCCCGCCAAGCTGAACACAAACTAAAAGTTCAAACTAAAAGGAGCCGTGACGCACATAGTGACTATAACCACCGCCCCCCTTCCTTACACTATAGTCATGGAGACCTAGAGAAAATGTGCAGAAATAGTTTTGCTGACTTATTCACAGACTTGCCTGATACTAATCAATACCTAATTAATTAATTGATACCTAATACTAATCTTATCTCTCTGGGAGCTGCAGAGTCTATCTGAATAAGGAAATGAGCATCAATGTGCAATCTGCACAGCCAATGAATCAACTATGACTGTCAAAAAATTATCCTCTAGTAGTATGTTATAATTTAAAGGAAAGTAAAAAGAAAACACTGAAACAGATTTCTTACCTCCACTCCCAACACCCCTATACACACACACACTTTTCATATATCATAGAAACTATTTTCCGTATGCCAAAATCGGAATATATATGGAAATATATGGAATGTATTTTAAATATATTTAAGTCCATAACCCAAAGATGTATGTTATAGTTTGAAAATGTACAAGGCATTAATTCATAATTATAAATATGGTTAGAAATCTTTTCATTATAGTTTTGTATCATTTGTATCAATACTACAAATTCTTACAAAATATATAAATATACTTTAAATATGGAATACAGACTGAAACAAAATATATCCCTATTGCATATTTAAATACAAAAAAGTGGCCAATTGTGGCAAATAAATATTACAATCACACATTTGTACCGTACAGTATCTGAATATTACATATTTGCTTGGTTTGAGCCACAGTCACTCAATTACACTCAGATTGACAGGCCCAATCTTGTCCGATGCACACCGAGGATATGGTGCGGTCAGGGTGCTGTTTCCCTGGCTGTCTGGCCCGATGCTAGGAGACCCAGCGCTATAGGAAGAGGAAGCTGGATGCCTGCCATGCAAACACCCTGATACCTGAGTTTACTGGATGTCAGGAGCAATGCAAAGCTGGTTGCTCTCTGGAGCAGGGGTTTGTTTTGTCCTTGTCTCCAGGCCGTGACAACCAGGGCCAGTACCTAGGCCAGTGCTATGCAACACAGATAACATAGGCATCTGTAGACAGTGGAAGTCACTGGCGAAGACAATATATGAAAGCCAGTTAAGTGACTAATAAATAAATACATGTAAAATATGCAGCTGAAAACGAATTATATAGGCTTAATAGTAGACTTAAAACCCTAAACTGTGCTTTAAAACAATAGCATAACAATATTTATATTACAAAATGTATTTTTATAGCTTATGGCAGTAGTTCTCAACCCTGTTCCTGGAGGACCCCCCCCACCATGCTTTTTTTTTTGTTCCAACTAAGCTCTCAATTACTTAATTGAACAATGAATTGAAGTAAAATGTCACAATACATACTTCACTGTGCTTATGGGTACCAAGCACAGTGAAGTGTGTAGTTTGACATAACTAAATCTGCTGCACAATCAAGCAGTAGTGGCATTAAACCTACACACAATCTGATAATACACTATCCTTCACTTCCTCTCAAATTAACATCACCTTTTCTAACATAGTTGACATTCTTTCACCTACCAGCAGGCGGGGATAGAGACCCTGAATACTGTAGACTCACCCTAGATCTCTGTAGAGATTTCAATTTGTGCAGCACATAACTACTTAACTACTAATCATGAATACTTATAAATAATAATACAAGACAACAACTATATTTTACAAAGCCCCTTTAAAAGCAGGCACAACTTTCAAAGTGATTTACTACAACAGCAACAACAAAAACACAAGTGATAAAACATATGCAGTACACTCACAAGAACAAACAGGTAATAAAAACAGAAATCATCTAAGATCCAATGCTGCAGCAGTCACAATGTGACTCATTTATATGAAATAAGGAAAATAATGATTCATAGTAAAAAAGGAAGAGCAACTGAATCTGTGGTCAGAAGGTAATGACGTATAATTAACTGTAGTCTAAACAACATGTTTTGAAGAATAATGGAAGCGTAAAGTAAAATATCTGAAATGACAATAATGACCTGCTCTGCCTTTTACATTGAGGGGGTAAGCCTGAGGCTGGCAGGGCAGAGCAGTGATTAGTGCTGCTGCCTCACAGCTATTGGGACCTGGGTTCAATTCTGGCCTGGGATGTCTGCCTCTGTGGCCTATGCAGATTCTCCCCCTGGCTGCATTTGTATAAGTGTGGTGTGTGCTGGCCTGCAATGGACTGGTAAACTAGTATCCTGTCCAGGGTGTACCTTAATTTCAAACCTGATTTAAGTAGCCTACAGCCACCACAGCCAACTGTCCTGATTAGTTGTATATGACAGAATTACTGGAGTTATAGTCTCAAATGAATGTATCAATTAAGAAAAGAATCATGATATATATATGTGTGCATATATATTGATATAGCCTATCTCTATGTATTCTATGTCTCTACAGTAAATTAATGCACTCTTGGTTACAAATGCTCAAGTGAAGAATGTATGATGCGAATTATCGTGGGGAAGAGTTGTTGCCGGACAAACCCACCTTCTGCCACGGCCAGGGAAGAGCCCAGATCTCAATCCCATTGAGCACGTCTGAGACCTGTTGGACTGGAGGGTGAGGGCTAGGGCCATTCCCCCCAGAAATGCCCGGGAACTTGCAAGTGCCTTGGTGGAAGAGTGGGGTAACATCTCACAGCAAGAACTGGCAAATCTGGGTCAGTCCATGAGGAAGAGATGCACTGCAGGACTTAATGCAGCTGGTGGCCACAGCAGATACTGACTGTTACTTTTGATTTTGACCCCCCCAATGTCAGGGACACATTATTCCAGTTATGTTAGTCACATGTCTGTGAAACTTGTTCAGTTTATGTCTTAGTTGTTGAATCTTTTTATGTTCAAACAAATATTTACATGTTAAGTTTGCTGAAAATAAAAGCAGCTGAACGTGAGAGGACGTTTCTTTTTTTGCTGAGTATATAAGGCAATAACAAGACATGGGGAGACTGCTCGGAAGTGTAGTGCAAACTGACAAAACTTTGCAAAGCCTGGGATTCAGTGAGGGGTTTATACAGGGAGGTGCAGGGCGAATGGGAGCAGTGAGTGATTGCAGGCGTGCACGAGCAATTTGGGAATGCTGAGTGAATGAAGGGAGTTGGGAGAAATGTGCGGCAAGGAAGGGCGATATACAGTGGTGATAAAGTATAAGTGGTCGTGACACAGGTATGACACAAATGAGTAATACCATGGATAATATACTAGATTACAGAATATACTATATATTTTAAATACATTTTTTTACATTTTTATTCAGATACAAAACGACATCTGGAAATCCCTCACCCCTTTTTTATGTCAGGAAACAAAATAGTGGTTTAAATTTTAGCTTCTGTGATGTGGTTTGTAATAGACTGGCAGTGGTTACCCTACGTATGACTCTGTAAAGAAGTGCAAAGTACATTTTTTTACCACAGGGATTTTAGTTTTATCCTTTTTTTCATTTTCTTCTGTGTGTGTGTGTGAGATGCAGTATTATTGGTTATTGGGCAACTTTATCAAGCCTGTTTTCTCCTGCAATTGCCTCAGCTTTCCCCTTTGTTGACCTGTGATTCACGGATCTCCCGTCTAGTTCTGTTCGCCTGACCTCAGACCCTACGCCTGTTAATCTGACCACATTTCTGGATTGCCTCTACTAACCTGTTTGGCGGCCCTTGACCCTTCTGCCCATCCTTTGACTTTGCCTTTGCTGTGAACCTAGGTCCTCCTAAGCTGGTCTGGACTCTGGGATAGTTAGCAAACTTGTCAAAAAATAGATGGCTCAGCAGATACAATCTCGGCAGCACAGGCTATTCAGAGGGACTTAGATAATATTCAGTTGTTGGCCGACACCTGGCAGATGAAATTCAATGTGTACAAGTGCAAGGTATTACATGCAGGTAACAAAAATGTCCACTATAATTACACTATGGGAGGTACAGATCTAGATCTGAAGTAACGCATGAGAAAGACCTAGGAGTCTATGTGGACTCCTCACTTTCTCCATCCAAACAATGTGGGGAAGCAATAAAAAAGGTAAACAGGATGTTAGGGTATATTGTCAAAAGTGTAGAATTGAGAACAAGGGCAGTGATGTTCAGACTGTACAATGCGCTAGTTAGAGCTCATCTGGATACTGTGGACAGTTCTGGGCTCCACACTTCAAGAAAGATATCGCTGCTCTAGAGGCAGTTCAGAGGAGAGCAACCAGACTTATTCCAGGTCTGAAGGGAAAGTCCTACTGAGAGACTGAGGAACTGAACCTTTTCACCCTGGAACAGAGGAGACTATGTGGGGACTTGATTCAAGTCTTCAAAATCATGAAAGGCATCGACCACATCAAACCAGAGGAGCTTTTCCAGATCAGCAGGGACACACGCACCCGGGGACACAAATGGAAATTGGGCTTCAAGGCATTCAAGACAGAAAACAGGAGACACTTCTTCACACAGAGAGGCATCACAATCTGGAATAAACTACACAGCGATGTGGTAGAAGCTGAAAATTTGGGAACATTTAAAAATAGACTGGATAGGATCCTTGGATCACTTAGATATTAATGGCCTCCTCTTGTTTGTAAACTTTGTTATGTTGTAAATATTGAAAACTGCAGGCTCAAATCCCAGGGCTGCTGCTCCAGTACCTCTGCTCTCACACGGTGCAGGTGCAGCGCAGGCCGGCAGATGGCGGAGGCGGGTCGCCGAGGCGGGCGGCTCTGCTCTGCGCTGCCAGTGTCGCAAAGGAGCAGCGCGGCGGTGCAGTTTCGGATTGTAATCCCTGGGAAAGCCGAGATTTGCAGAGGGATCAAAATAAAAACAAACGGAATAAAAAGGCACCGCCGGGATGGAGTCAAAACACCAGCACAACGAATAACGATATGAAGGGCTGGCTGGGAAAATGGGCTTCACGATGAGCATCGGATAATCGTATGGATGTACACCTGGCATCTGGCAGGAGATTTGGGCATCTTTCTACCAATTCCCTTAGATTATTTTTATTTTAAACTAGTTTCGAAAGCGGAGGCGGCGCCGCGATCCCCGGCGTCGGCGTGGGTTCGCGCCCGGCAGGGAGGAGGCCCCAGGCGGCGGCACTGGGAACCCGAGAGCGGGGATAGGCCTGGGCGCCGGAAACTGGAATTGCGGTCGTGTTTTTCGGAACAAGGGAAGGACAAAATAAATAAATAAAATAATACGCATTGGGGAGTGAGAAGCGCATTGTGTGTAGATGGTGTTTGTATAGGCCGGGGATCTTTATAGACCGTTTCTTTATTTAAAACATAAAAAGGATCCACAAGCGCCTGCTCTCTTTTGATCTCTCCTGCGGTGTAACCTGTGCGCGTCGGGATATTATGGGATACAGTGGGTGTTTTGAAGTGGTTTTTGTGGCAGAAACACAATTGTGTGGTGTGCACGCACCTGCTGTGTTGTGTCGCTGAATGCACTGCTTTAGATTTGATTATATTACCGACATAAAGGCGAAACTGGAAAACAGAAATAAGCATTGCATTTACTGACATCATTCGCGTGCATGTCGTGTTTTGCTTGCAAACAATGAAAGGGTTATTCTGCAATGAAGCATATAGTTATTGCTGTTATTGAGACTTTGAAGACTGACCAACTAGCTATTTTTAATTGTTATTATTACAGTGGATCGTCTATTGTATCCCACTGCCGCTAGTTTCCATGCTACATTGATATACAGCCCATGGGTTGATTGAATGGGAGCTACATGGTGCTGTCAGTGTCCTTAGCTCCTGCTATACTGGAATAATCACAATGCTGCAGCTGAGACACCTCTAATTTTAGCACTAACACCAATTGTTACCCCTGGGGATTAACCGCACCGATCTGATGTAATTTGAAGTTTACAGCCAGGCAAGTTGCAGCTGCATTTGTTGCAAGCAAAGAGAGAAAGTTATGAATCATTGATAACCATATTTTCCACTGATAACACGGTGACTGGACCAACTGATCCGTTTCCTAGTCTAAACATTGACAATGGGTGAGGAGGAAGCTTTTCCCATTCGCTCCAGTGACATGCATCGCAGGGTGGGGATCCCAGTAGAAATGGGGTGTTAAATCTGTGCACACATGCCGCCAGAGAAAAAAAGCCAGGATTGCACGGTTTGGGGGAAATGTTGATGCTTGGAAATGGTGCAGACTGTTTAAAATGAAACTAAATCTGCACACCCTGGCAGTGCTTTGAGGAGTGGTGCTGCAACAAAGTTTTGAAACGGGCGATATTTGACTTCGTATTCAAGTGAGTTGTGCAGTCAAACATAGGGGTTTTATTTTATTTTAATTTTTTCCAGCTAATTTGTTTAGTTGCTTATTTATTTATGTTTTATATACATGTTTTAAATGCTACAAGGGAGATGGAAATGATACAAAAGGATCAAAACAAAAGGAAGTGTTTACTTGCCACTGTTTTTTGGTGACACCATCTTTCTTGGCTTGGATTTCTGTTACTTCGGACAGTTGGGAAATATAGCTGAACATATACATACTGACTTTTGTTTTTGAAGACTTTCGAAGACAAGGAAAGAAAAGTTGTTTGCACTTTATTTGGGGAGACTAACTGCACAAGAAAAGCAAAATGACTCTAATTTTAGCATCCTGACCCACCTCACAAGAACCTATCCCAGATACATTGAAACATTTTTCCTATTGGGTTTGGACTCGAAACAAGGACACTGGCTACATTGGACATAACCGGACTATAGCTATGAGCCTTCGAACTCCCACGTCGGCTCTGGACAGGTAAGGTTCATCAGATGGTGCATGCATATATCCATGACTAGTCTCCCCCCCCATTCTGAGTTTTTCTTCTTTTTTAATTATTTTTTATTTGATGTGTTCAATTAGTATTCCCATTGACTTGTCCAAGATCTGATTTGTGCAAAAAAGTGCTGAAAGGTTGAAAGAGCTGAAGCCAGTCAGGGTAAGTTTCATGAACTCCAAACTTCCTGTGTGTGTGTGTGTGTGTGTGTGTTAACCTCTCTAATACACACATTCAGACATATTCACTTCTTACAGAATTATACAATATTTTACCCCCCCTCAATAAATCCATAAATGCAGTGGATGTTGCTGATGATTGATATGAACTTGTTGTAGTCTTGGTGGTTTGTGGCAGGTGTGCATGGTAGTCCTATTTTAATTTAACTTCCATCAATTACATCTGAATTATCATTTGAGCCTCTAGGAACCCCCTACTGTTCTGTACAAAGAGGGGAAAAAATAAAGAGTTGACATAGCCCAGGAATGGCCTAACGTCTCGTATTAGAGCGGGGGTTGCGGATGTGTGACTTCCGCTTGTGTGCACATCCCCATTGACGTCAGCATTGGATCCTGTAAAAAAAAAAAAAAAAAATGTACTGCTCCTTGACAGTTGTATCCTTCCTTGAAGTGGGCTGTCTGGTCATTGCAATTCAGGCTGAGGAGAAGCAGGGTTTTCTGCTCGTTATGTCCCACAGTGATTACAGTGCTCTGGTCAGTTTTATTCAGCCACTAATTCATACACTTCGTCCTGCATGAGAATTAGTTGGCCTTGATGTGTCCAGGCTGTGTTTATCCTTTGTTCAACAGATTTCTCTTATGTATAAACCTAAGGCTGTTTTTTCTGGTGTCCCCTCATATGATTATTTATCACTTTACCCAAGATTAATAGGCAGCCTAGAAATGTTTGCACATCAAGGGAAAGTAGGTATGAGTGAGTTAATAAGCCTTTTTGATGTCTTCCTTGTGGTAACATTTACGGATGTTTTGACACAAACAGACTAAGACAACAGCTGATAGGTTTCCTGTTGCTGCATTCTGGGAATTCTTGGCATTTGTCACCTGGTTCGGCTAACTGGTGTGTCCAGGTGGTTTAAAAACAAAAGTTTCAAATTCCTATGAAGCATCGAGGAGAAGGAAGTACGAAATGTGAAATGGAGAGGCCAAACTGCACAGGACGATTGTTAGGTTTCATGGTGGTGAATATTGGGTCAGAGAGGGAGAGAAACCTGCACAATCACACTTTCGTTTCGACTTTGAATTTGCTCGGCCTTGATCGAATGCCAAAACGGCTTTCAAATTAAAGTCTTAGTTGGCTAATTGCACCTGGAATAACTTGTCATCTTTGCAACAGGAATTACAAGTCCATTTAAATTCCTCCTGTTAACCAAATGCAATTGCTCATTTGTTTTTTGTAATGTTTATTGTGTCACCTGTTGTAGTTACTTCCTGAATCTCTCCCAGTTTTCATTCTGCTTTACAGTTCCCGCAGTGGGGCAAAATATTAACTTTGGTTCTGCCCCCCAGTCCTTTCAGTCCTGAGCAGTTGTCTGGTGGAAGGGGGTGAGGTTTTAAAGTGAGATTGGCCAGTTAGCATCCCTACACAGTCCTAAGTGCATTCAATGAATAAAAACAAAACTACTTTGTGCCACCATCGCCTTTTTGGCTGTGTTTCATAGTTTACATTTATTTCACATGCTTTTTGTTGTTGTTATGTCGTTGAGCATTTTGGCTACGTGTGGTAGCAGAAAACCCCATTTCTGACCTTAGGAGTCCGTGGGAATGAAGTCTTTAACCCTGTGCTGTAATGCTCTTGTGGGTGATGGCAGCTGTAACGGGAAAGGGTCAGGGAAGCGTTCCCAGAAGATGGACGTGGGCTGGGGCTAGGGTTGTGTCGAGGAACCGCTCGACTGCTCTTTACTGTAAGGCAGTGATAAAGATCCGGTACTATAAAAGGAAGGCAGTCATAAGATTATAATACAGCTTGATTTGTATTGCTTCATGTTATTGCTTTATATATATATATTATGCATCTTATTTTTAAGTCTGCATTCTATTCTTTAGACAACAGATACCAAAGATGCTTTACGTTTCATCTGCAAAGATTTAGTAGATTAAAAATAAAATAAGATTGTACCTGTTTTCTCAAGAATGAGTTAAAAAGATTAATCTTAAGCCGTACAATTTAGTTTTCATGTTTTATTTACTTACTGATTTATCAACCTTTTTCCATTTATAGTATGTCATTAAGTGGGAGATTACCCACTGTTACACTTTGCTTTATTGTTTTATGAATACATTTGGATATACAGACCAACTCACTGATGAATGATAAGGACACTGTGATAGGTGATGGCTAGGACACGTCCATTTAGAGCCTGAATTCGTTCAGAGGCAGCATTACGTATATCCCCTGTGGAAGCATCCTGCTCTTCCAGAAAGTTAGTGTCCGACAAACTGCTGCAGAGGATCAGACAGAAGGCCTGAAACAGGTGTCTGAAACTCGGTTCCCGCAGGGCCGCCTTGTTCTCCGTTTTCCATTCAAGCTGGAGCTCTCATTCGCTTAATCAGTTAGACGCATCTTATATTGTTTTATGGTCTGAAAACAACCTGAAATGGTTTTTATTTTTAAATATTGTTCATCATTCAAGAGGCACCGCCTGCAATATATTTTTCAGTGTGTAAGGAAGTATTAAATCCATTCAGGCAATCGGACCATTGAAGCAACTGGGGAAACTGGATGGACCAAAAGATGGAAGCAGCCTGCTGGCCCCCCAAGAGATGGGGTTGAGACCTCTGGCCTAAAATAGTTATTTTAAGAAAAAGGGTGATCTGCAGGCCCACCACCCACTAAGCACCAAGAACCAGAAGCACTCGGCGAAGTTATGTGTCATGACGTTACGGCAGGGAAAATGTTTTGGGTGTCACGGGTTTCCTCAGGGGTAACTCCTCTCCCTGGTGTTTTTTTTTTTTTTTTTTTTTTTTTTTTTTTTAATATATATAACGATGGGGGGCAGACCCATCCTATCCCCCGATTCACCCAGCTCAGAAGGTCAGACCTCCCACTGCAGCTGACGTCCAACCTGTGGTGACCGCCAAGAAAAACAATTACAAGTAAAAATGTATTCCAGGGCCTTCTCCTTTAACCTCCGTCAGGCCTTGGGTTATTCAGTTTGAGATCTGTAACAACCATGGCTACATTAAAAATACATTAAAAATGGGAGATGTTTGTTTTGTTCGCAGGCCCTCTCTGTAGGTGTACCACAAAGTCTCTGGGGAGGTTTGAATGACGTATTGGTAAGGAATGCATTGAGCAAGTGGAGTCTGACCGCAAATCAAATATGTTTAAAGATAAACAAATGCTTTTATTTATTACAAAAAATAATAATAGTAAGGAATTCATCTATGGGAGTTTTATATGTCAAAGCAATACCATGGTTGTGGTCCTTTGGGGCAAAAAGGAATGTTTAAAAACGCGACCCCACCATGGAGAAATATTAGGAGCTTCTGTCTTTGGTCTCATAATTCAGATGCCCAATGGTCTCTGTACTGTACAGGGTGGGGGAGGGGGAGGCGTGCTCTGCAGGAACCGAAACTTGTGCTGGCTTTTCCTCCTTTCTTTCCAGACCTCAGATTAAAGGCTGGTGCTGCTGGAGGGGAATTACCTGAGCTTAATCATTAACCCCATCAAGATAAACGGATCGCTGCGCCACATTTGCATCTGAAGCGTTTGCACAGCGATGCTAGCTCGGGGCTTTGCGAGACTCACCGTCTTCCCGCTTTCGGACAGGGCTGCCAATCGGAGCCATCTCTCGTATGTGTGCATGGAGCTAGCATTGATTGAATGGGGTTTTAGGGTCTCGTTTTCCTCTATGTGGCTCTTGCCCTTGCAAGAAAAGTAAAAAGAGGAAGAAACAGTAGAGAGAGGCAGGTGAAGGGAGCTTGGCATTTGTTTTACAAAACTAACATTGTTTTCAATGTGTGCCTGTTTTAAAAGGCTCTGACTGTAAGGGGGAAGACCAGTTTAATTTTCCTTTACCTTCATGTACATAAAGGAGTGTTTTGGGGGTTTATCTTACGGCGATCACAGAAAGATAAATGTGAGAGTGGTAGTCCTTCAAGTCATTCAATTTGAACATTGTTGTCACAGCTGTTTTTTTTTTTTCTACCCCTGTTCTTACACTGTTGCTCCACAAGACAGGTGAGGCTTGTAACCGCACACTTTGACAGCTTCCCGATAAGAAATGTGATCAGGATATATCATCTAGAGTAGCAGGCTGTAGTCTGCAGTCTTTTTAAAAGTTATTACTTTCTTCCCAGGGCCCGTGCTACTGCGATAAGAGGAAGTTTATAGTTTTTAGATTAGTTGTTTAGAAAAGGGACTTTTGTCTCTTGCAGATGTACACTTACCCTTTGCTTACTGGAAATGCGTAATCGCTTCCGTCAGCACAGCGAGAAGCAGACTCTCTTCTACGTGAGGTCCAGTAAGATACCTGAACTGATTCTGTTGTTATCTGCCGAGTATTCCCCAATTGCAGTCACCAATTACGTTTTCCACAGAAGTATGCGCTTTGTGTCTCGTCCGCTTCAGTGATGACTTATGTGCTTATGGCAATTGTTTACACCTGATTATGTTTTTTTTTTTTTTTTTGTAAATGTGCAAGAAACTCACAGCTGTGCTTTCTATCAATCTCTATCCAGGCTTGCTTTCCTTGTGTTGTCCTCTAGTCCACATACCTAGAAAGAGGATTTCAGCCAGTCACGATTGCATAACTGAGCCATCAGATAGTATGAAGCAGTTTTCTCTACTGTGCGCCAATAGCTCTGTCTCAGGTGTCAAGTTAGTAATGTGTTACTACTGTAGTAATGTAGCATCAGGGTTTGGTCCAACAATTTTTCTTTCTTTCCAACATAAATTACCCATTGAACACCTGATTTCTCTCCCATTTCCGCTTACAAACTAGTTTACAACTCGAAGGGTGCAGGGAAATTCTGAATTCTGAAGCTTGAATTTGGATAGATATACAGGGACTGATGTCAGGCCTTCTTGTTGTTTAATCACTGTCTCTATGTATCTATGTATGTATGTATGTATGTCTCTCTCTCTGGGTCTATATATGTATATATACATGTGTGTCTTGATTCTGTTTTGTTTCTCTTCTACCCACAATGCTTTTTCGCCCACTCTCTGTGTCTTTATCTTCCTGTGTGTGTCTCCTCACATGGCGCCAGATCAGCCAGTAAGAGACATTCTCACCTGCCCAGGTAGGATTTTTCATTGCACCTGTGGCAAAAGCTACTGAAACAATTTTAGAGCCATGTTTCAGACTCTGTAAAGCCTTTTTTTGACAGCAAATTATAGATATACTCTACTGTATAAACTGTCAGAACTAATCGTATATTTTACAGAATGTCACTGATCCTGCATTATTAATAATAATAATAATAATATTTTAAATTTCTTAGCATTCCTCCCCACCTCAGTGTGTCTTCTTCGTTAGGTGTGTATTTTCACTTTGAATTTAAAAAAGATACTTCTTCGGACACTGGGATAGCCAGACAAGAGTTGGTAAGATCTTGATTCTAAATCAGTTTGTTTACTATATAAATTAGCTTGCATGTCTGTCTGTTTATTCCCAGTCTCCCCACGTCTTCAAGCTGGTTCTATGAGTCATTTGTTCCCACCAGCCATTGAGACAGAGAGCTAAACTATTGGATTACATCTGGAGTATCATCAGCTTCCTTTGCCAACTGCCCCCCCTCCACCAAACCCCCCCATAACAGTGTACAAGCCAAGCAAAGGAAGAACCATATGGCGGCCTGTATATAAACTATATATTACATATAGTGCAAATATTAATTGGTGTATTAATGTAGTTAAAACAAAGGTCTTTGTATGTTCGCTCAGGATTGTGGACTACTCAGAGACAAATTACAGTGTGTTTGTGTTTGTGTGTGGGGCGATGGGGTTGTCTGTAGAGAGAGCAGGGCCGTGGCATATTAAAATGAACACCCGACCCGGGAAATAAGTGCAGTTTCTCCACATCCAGTGGTGTAATTTTTGCTTGGATTTGGGCCTGTCAGGATTCACAAGTTCTCACTCTGATGTGTTGGTTGGTGCTTGTGTTGTCGGTGTAGCTCGTACCGTGCCGGCCCTCTATGCGTGGTTCTTTCCCCATTCCATAGCTGGAGATCTAGACAGATAAAAGTAATCTGATCGCAATCCCATTTATCAGTTTGTTTCAGAAAAAAACATCTTTGTAAAGCTTGGCTTAGATTAAACAACCAACCACTGTCCCAACTGCTTATATTAGTAAAGCGTGACTTTTTTTTGCGGAGAAGCAGAGGTTCAATGTACAACCCCAGTCCACTTTCGGCATCTCTGCTCTCGATGCTGGGAAGGGAGGTCAGGTTGAGACATGTGGCATTGGTTTTCCAGGCATTCAGGTTTCCAAGTCGCGTGACTCCATTTCGTACGCCTCTTTTGAGGCTTGATGAGCTTCAGAAACGTCCATGCATGTTGGCTTGGGGGAGACAAAGGCAACTCCTGCAGAGACAGCAATTTTTAAATAAAATAAGATTTAAAATTCATCCTACATTGTCTGATTATAATGATGTAGTGACCAAAGGGTAACTTTTGGATCACATGAGAAAGTAATGTGGTCATTTCTATGCTTATGGGTTGGCTAACTGCTGACCTTGCAGGGTCCCAGTCATGCTGTTCCTGTTTATTTTATTTTCAAACACGTTAAAGCAGAAAACTCAGCACTTATGAAACTGATGCAAGTCTAGGGAGAGAGTTTCTCGTTTTCTCTAGTAACCTAGTAAATTGATAATTTCCCCATTACCCATGAGACCCAGACAATTAATTGTTCTCTGATACGAGAAGTGTGCCTCCAGTCCAGTGCGGTACAGGCCTGCTTCAGTCTGCTGAGCATTTCTCAACAATTGTGCCATGATACAAACGTGACACCAAAACATTGAAGGTACCCATGTATTCAATATTGTATTTTTCTCATTTAAAAGTACACGTCCCATTTATTTAATTGAATTGTGTGCTGCAAAATATTTTAAGTAGTTTACCTAATAGTTTACCTAACTGCTGACGTCTTCACTTCATACAGGGATGAAGATGAATTAATCTTACACTTGACTAATCAGAATCTGAATTCTGGCTTTTAGTGGCAAGTTGAGAGTCGGTACAGTTATATTACATCAGTGCGTTTCCTTCCCCATTTTAGGCCTGAATGACCGCTGAAATCCTAGCCATCGCCAAAATCTAAACCTAGGTCTACACAAATCTGCACCCAAATCCAATAGAAAACAGAACCCCAAACCTTAATGAAAGCCAAGGGGATTCAAACACTAGTCTGGACTAATATGTAACCCAAATTCAATCACATGATTTAATTTATAAGCTAAATGTAGCAAAATTACTCAAAATACTGTTCTTTAAACAACCAAAATTTAACCGTAACATATTCATCCGTATCCCTAATGAAAACAAATCCTGGTCTTATTTCCTTTATTATAGTGAGATTTTTCTGAACCTCCCAGTCTTGAATGTATGTATGTCGATTTAATTTGCCTCGCCGCTAAATAATACTCGGTACCTTCAGCCTGAACACTGCCGTGCAGAGCCACCAAGAGTGACCTCACTGTACGCACCACTGTATTACATCACACAGTTACTAACCCGTGTTGAAGCTTGAGCAGGTTGATAACCACTGGGCTAATGTATGGCGGGATGCTGCCAAAAAGTTGTCCTCTGCTTGAAGCAATCCTCTGCATTTTTCATAACACCATAAAATCAAATACAATTGATGTCACTTTTTCAATTTGTTAGTTTTGTGAATCCTTTTTTTGTGACCTTTTTATGTATTTTATTTCCTTCTCTCTCCCTTTCTCTTACTCTGTCCTTTTCATGCCTTCCATCAGCCCTCTCGCAGCCTGGTAAGTGTCCAACAGTAAAAAAACAAAATAAACAGTGTCTTTTTTTTTTTGCATGTCAGACAATTACGTTGGGGGGGGACAGGGGACTGACGGACTTTGCCTTGTTCTTAAAAAGCATTTCTTCCTTGTTCTGCATTGTTTCCTTCTCTCTTTCTCTCTCTCTCTAACATCATTATTTGAGCAATTGTTCTCATTTGTTATGTGTTCTTGCTCGTTCTTATTCTCGCACTGTTTTTGACTGTGCCTGCCAATGTGTTTATAGCACGGAAAGCGCCGTGCATGTTGCTTTGCATAGCATAGGTCTCCCAGCTGTGTGACGGGAGCTTGATATGGCAGTGCCGTTGTCTGTTGTGTGTTTTTTTTGTGTTTGTGTTGTTTTACAATGCAAAATACAAGAGACTGCCTCTGCTTCCTGCTTTACCCTTTAAAGAACACCAAGCACCCGCATGGTGGAAATTAGGTTGTGTAAATGCCCATACAGATCTGCGTACGGTATATGTCAGAAGGGTATGTTTGTCTTTTTATGTCCCACCACCCCCTAACCTTCCCAACCCCCCCCACCACCATAGCCCGTCTCCTTCATTATTATTGTGGATCATGAAGCCCAAAGTATTCATTCATTTTTAATTATCTACCAGCTTAACAGCCGCCTGAAGGACTATCCCCTTTGGTTCCTCCAGTCCCACAGCTGTGATTGAAAACAATGCACCACTGAAAAGAATGCCGGCCTATTGTTCCGACATTGTTTCCACTGTCACTCCCGCGCGTCCCCGCCAGCGTAAACGCTCTTCTGAGGGGGGGGTGGGTGTGGGCTACAGTTCCTGCGTCTCCCATAAAGTGGCTAAATGGTATGCTAAAACATGGGGCTCGACCCAGCTGGCCAAATTTGCAGTCTGCTGGCCTTTATTCTTCTCTGGGATGTGAATACCTATGTACTGCTGCAGAGTAATTCCTGATCTCAGACGTGGCCTGGGAAGCTCACTGTGTCATCATTGGCCTTGGCGTTAACGCAGACTTTTGAGCAGGGTGGTGTGCAGAGGATTAGGGTTTGTGAGTCAGTCTGCACTTGCAATGTGGGCAGATCCCACCCCTGACCCTGGCTCCGAGTTACCCTGTAAAGCAGGGCGGGCTGGTCTGCTAACGATCGCAGAGGGCGGTCCTTACTGCAGCTGCTTTGATAGTGATCAATTAATGGGGCTGCTGAGCGACACTGTTTGCGTGGACCACCGGTATTTTTCTCCCCTCGTTTTCATGAAATGTATATGCGTTGTTTCAGTAAAGGAAAACGCTGAAAATAAGTGTAGAATTAAAGTATGTAATCCCTTCCTCCCTTGTTGTATTATTTGGGCACACAATCAAAGAAAACCAAGTATCCTGTTTTTATTGCATGCTTGGATGAGGAAAATGTAACTGTAATAATCTCTCAATTGCATGTGTATGCATGCCAGCACTCTCACAGACACACACAGGTGCACACACACAAGCACGCACAGATCTAACTACATTTTCCTTCCGAACAATTTACTTTTTCTGAGCTTTTAATTGTTGACCCTTTCTTTACCTGTAATCTTAGTGATTAAAATCCCTCTGTTTCTCTCAGTGTCTCTCTAACCCAGTCCACCTCTTTTCTTTCTCTGTCTCCTCAACTCCCTCCACCCCTCTTCTCTCTTTCTCTTTTCCCTAGGTTAAGCAGCCTATCCATGGGAGACTCTGACCGCAGGAATTCCTCCGGCCAGCAGAGGGAGTCGCTCTCTGACTGCACCACTGAGAACACAGGTCAGGACCCTAAAGATGCCCTAAAGTCTTCAGACCTTTCACTAGAAACATAGTTATCCACCATATCCACCATAGATTTAGTGTAATCGAACTCTGTCTGAACAGCATTTCAGTAAATGGTAAAGATGGTGACCCATGTTAGAAGTCACAAATTTACCTCCTCCCTCATCTTAAATCAGCTCAGTGTATTTAATGTGCAAACTACTGTACACTTAATGATATCATTTAATCTTCACTTGTTACTCTTCAGTGCCTGGGAACCTGCTAGCTTACTCTATGGCACTTTGGCCTCGGATCACAGCCAACAAATCGATTGTGGTTTTCAGACTGTGTGGGCCACAGTAATCTAAACAGTCTGCTACTTTCCAGACAGATGCACTGCGTTAATCAAAGAGGGGGAGACACCCACAATGACTTTCAATTATAGCCTAGATCCCAGAAGCTAAGCTGTAAAGAGAATCCCTCTAGTGAACAACTCCATGTGCCATCGTGGGGTAACTCATGTCCTCTTGTGACCCTACACATTCCCCGGCTTGCCCTCCTGTGTCGCCCAGAGTGATAGTTAACATCACAGATCATCAGTGAAGCACCAGGCGATCAGTTGGGTGTCAGGATTGAGTTTCCTGCGACCAGCTAAAGACCACTGGTTAGGGGCAAGAGTTCAAGCATTGATTTTTCCTTTGCGTGCCCTGTCAGGCTATTGCAGATTATGCTGTCAAGTCTGATTTACGAAAAAAGAAACAGCCAAAGCAGACCGTGAATGCGTGGGAAGAAGTTCTAGATCTGTGTAGATCCCACCCCCCCCACCCCCCGTCTTCCCCATGGCTTGCTTATGGAATCACTGTTGCAGTTCTGTGAGAGTGATCATCATGGTGTGATAACTTGCGCTTCATCTCTGTCCACCGCAGGGTTAGTGCAGAGGTGTGTCATTGTGCAGAGGGACCAGCTCGGGTTCGGGTTCACAGTATGCGGGGAGCGGATCAAGCTGGTGCAGAATGTGAGGCCAGGTATGATCCCGCCACCGCCTTCCAAAGCCCCCCCGCCCCCCTACCCCTTCCAAGCACATGAGGATGGGATTGAATTCTGCCACTGCTGAGCTGTGCAACAACCCCTTGTTCCCACCCACAACTCGGACAAGAAGGTTACCGGCCAGCCTTCGGCACGTGCGCTCCTTCGCTTGGTGCTGTTTTTTTAAATCCATTACATTTTCCATTAAAATATCCCTGCAAAGCTTAACGTGGCGTAGAAAGGGCGTGATGTTTTTTCTATTTTACGGAGGCGTCATCCCTCTGTGATGTCATCTTGAGGTTCGGAGTGTGCAGGCCCAGATTGATGTTTTTTTTTTTTTAAACATTCAACTATTTATTCTCCTAGGAGGCGCGGCAGTAAAAGCGGGCGTTCACGAGGGCGATAGAATCATCAAGGTAAGACTGCAAATTCAAAATGAAGAAGTTTAGGCGCTCTTTAAAGGACTGCACAGAATTTACTCCTGAAATGAAAGCTGCGAAATAATTCGAGCAGTTTAGCTGGTATGTCATACAGTGTGGCTGATTAAGTAGGCAACAGCAGGCAACCAAGGCTAATCACAGAGATATCCGAATATTCCTGCATTGTTTCATATAAGGACTTCAGAAGAGGAAGAGTTTCCTTAGGAGGTAGACACACACAGTAAAGCTTCTTGCTGTTTCAGATATAACTTCCTCTCTCCCTCTGTCGGCTTCTGTTCCCTGCAGGTGAATGGATGCCTGGTGTCTTCAATGTCTCACCATGAAGTGGTGAAACTAATCAAATGTAAGTCACCTCTCTGTAATACTTGGAAATACCTCCGAGGTGGAAAAAAAATGTATAAAAAATTCAAGGCTGTCCCAGTGGATTGGCAAACGTTTTCAGTCTTGCCTGACTTCAGATTGTAGCCTCGATAAAGTTTTCCTCCTTTTATTTTTTCCTCTGTTGTGTAGCCGGCACCTATGTGGCCCTCACCTTGCAAGGGCCGCCCCCTTCGACGGCATCCCTCCCTCTCCAGCCCCTACCAACGGACATCTCGCCCAATCACAAGGTGCCGCCGGGAGGGGTGAGCCCACCCCCGCCCCCACCCCCCCTGCCACCAGCCTCCCTGACCCAGCCCTCCTCTCAGCGCATCACCGGGCCCAAGCCACTGCAGGTACCTCGATGCTGGGGATATGGGTATGAGTGCGGCAGCAGTTTAAAGCATGAGGATGCGGTTTAGCACGCCTTGGCTGATTGTTCATACAGAAAGGGCAGGCTGAATAGATAGGGGTTTGTAGAGCAGAGGGACAGAACCAATGGACTCTTTATCTGCCAGGCAATGTACTGATGTCACTTCTGACTTTGTTTATAAAGCTGCAAACAGGAAAAGCGTTGTCATGGTCTATCGGAAATGCCCAGCTGCAATGCCACAGAGAAGCCATAACGGTTTAAATCCCACATGCCTCACGGCCAGCAGTAACTTCCCAAGGTATAACTCCTCCTTGTGCCTCTTAAGCTTGCTGACGCCTGAGACTGTCCTCCCCCCTCCTTAATAACACGGTGAACTCATTTTGAAACCGTGTCATTGGTCCGAGCTCCTAATAAATCGAGGGCCTGTCCAATTGTGTGGCCAAGTTACAGCCCATCGCAAAGGCACTGCAGTGACAGTCTGTTGAGACTATAATTCAGATAACTCAACTGCGCTCCTTAGTGGCCATAAAGCAGCATCGCACTTGGAGGGAAAACAGCGAGTGGATGCATTGGGCAGTTTATGACAGTGCCGAGGCCTAGTTGCTGCATTATAGACATTTATATAACATTGATTGTTCATGTAACCGCCCGAGTCAGATTACGGACAGCAGGCCCAGTTATGTAAAGAGGAGTTAAGCTGCATAAATCAATCCTGCAAACTTGGAAAATGGCTTTGCGGAATCAGACCAGTTAGTTTTCTTATGCCGGTACTTCAATCGGAGTGTAAATTAGATTTGTTTTAATTGCAGGATGTCCTAGCCAGTCTGGTTGTAGTTCTCTCGCTCAGTCTCCTGAGTGAATGTTGTGCTTTGACTGTTTTCTCTCCCTGTGTCTCTCCGTGTAGGACCCTGAGGTACAGAAACACGCCACTCAGATTCTCAGGAAGATGCTGAAACAGGAAGAGGCGGAGTTACAGGTAGGCTTTGGTCGGGCTCAGTGCTTACACCCCAGCATGGAGCGACACCAGACATTCCCTGTAGGCTAGAGCTCCCACCCCTCTCTTCAGAGAGTGAAGTGGCAAAATAGAACAAAATAAGTATCTTTGAAAGAAAAGTGTAATTAGCAGGATGTCTTGAAGATGTACGTATAGGCATTTACTTTTTTTTATGGTAGTGAACTGAAAGTAAACTTGCAAATTAAATGGCTTTTAATTGGCGTGCCATCCGTCCTCAGGATCTATTGGAGGAGCAGTTACGAAACCCCTCCCCTTCCCTGGAGGAGCGAATAGAGAGTGCGAGGAGGCGGGCCAACCAAATGCGAGTGAAAATGCAGCAGGACCTGGTAAGAACAGTCTTCTGGTTTATCCACCTTCAAAAAAAATGAGTCTTATACAGTAATTCACCATATTGTACATTTTTACAGACTAACCCGTGTAAAGGTATACATTGTGAAATACCTCAGACTCTTTAGTCAGGGACACTAGCTGTGTTTACACTAGCTGTAGTTGGCCTCATACGGTTTTGCTACGGCCCTGCTTCGGTGTTCGGCTGATCCATAACTTCCTTGCTTTCGGAGCACCATCCGGTCCGGAGTCCCCTTCCGTCTTGTAACATGCGTGCCATAGCAGCCCCCCAGGGCCGCGCTACTTCCAGGCGGAGAATCATCAGGAAACCCGATAGGGGTGGACAGAGTGGCACGTTAGTGCGGCATGCTTTACTGCAAGCAGCTCGTTGAGCCCAGTGTCACACTGCCTTCTCTCCCCTTCCCTTATACAATGCCCTTGTCCTCGCCTCGTTAAAAACAAAGGCCTGAGCAAGAGTTGCCGTTCCTAGAATAGTCCTATTAAAATGGAAATAAATATGAATAATTAAATAAACACATCCTAAGCTGAAGAAGGTAGCAGCCATGTAAGTTAAAGATCTATAACAATGCTTTTTTCGCCCCCTCCATTGCATCTAGGCCTGAGATTGTGAAAGCACTGGAGTGATTTGAAATGGCGAATTTACATTAAGCTCCCAAGCTAGTGCAGGGGGTATAGCGAGAGATAGCCGAGTGTGTGTTTTTTGCACAACGAAAGGATGTATCTGTGGAGTTTTTCTGATCTGCATTCTGCCAGCCTGTTGTCATGGCAACGTGGTACTTTCAAGTGCCGGGGTCTGTGTGATCAGAGCACCGGGATTGTGACAGTGATTTATTCCGTAGCGCTTCCTGACTAAGTAACAGTTCGACCAACTGGAGAGGCAGGGAGAGAACGGAAATAGAGGAAGAAGAAGAAGAAAAAATACAAGCAAAGAAAAGACAGACCCCAGGGTGCCTTTTAAAAGAAACCTTCTCTTGCCGTCACCGGAGCCCTGGCGTGTGTCAGCGCTGGGATCTGTGAATGTGCAGAGAGCCGGATCTTCTCTGTCTAAATTGTCGTGCCTTCGCGGGGTTTCACAGCCTCCGCGGTTTCCTTTCTTCCTCCGAGATGTGTGCATGAGGCGCGTGAGCCGGGAGAGCCACAGCCTCCTGCAAAGTCCAAATCGTCGACTGATACCTCAATCTCCTGCTGTTCTCTCCACTGCTCTGTGGTCTCGTTTAGCTGTTCTCCCTCTTTGTGCCTCGTCTCGGCACTCTGTTCCACGGTGTAACATGGTCGTTGGCAAATTCCAGCAACACCAGGAAGACCGGCATCTGAATTTGATCGTGTGGAATTGAACCGGATTAGTCTCGGAAGGTGATTGCCAGGCTTAGTGGCAGGGGGGAGGTGCCCAGTATCATTGTTAAAGGGGATTGTACTGTATCTGCAGCAGAGGGCTACTGTACACGTGTTTTTTATTTTATTATATTGGGGCCCAGTAACTAGCTTTTTCAGAGTCGCTGCTTTTCCTGCACCTTTCGGGTGTACCAAACTAGGCCGAAACGTTTCTTGAACATGCCGGGCTGCTATGTGACTCGCCGTGTGTCTGTCTCTTGCAGGAGGGCACGCGGTGCAGGTTGGAGTCTGCGGCCAGCTACCTGAGAGCGGGAGAAGGTGAGTGATATGCTACACTGTAGACTGGAGGGGCTGTAGATATGCAGGTGGTTGTGTACGTAGATGTCAGTGGTAATGAGTGGTTGTGTGCTCGTTCTGCCTTTAAATGTGCTGGAACTCACCTAATTGGTGTTGAAGGGTAAACCCAGTAGAAGTGGGGACTGGATCTCAGTGAGTGCCCAGTGAACTCAAGAGTTTTGTCACGTGGTTTTTATACTAGATTGTACAAATAACACTCTATACGCATACACACAGACACCTCTATGTGTCTGGTCTGTATGTGTTGTTAAATATGAAGAGTTAATGCGTTGGGCCCACACAGTACAATCCTGACCCTTTATGTTCATCTGTTTTAACAGGTCGTCTGTCCATGGATTCACAAGATGGCGATTTCGAGGTACTGTAAAATCCAAATCCAGCCTTAAAATCCAATGGATGACCCCGCTGGCAGCCTGTCAAAACAACAGCTCTTCTTTCTTTCTCACTTTTTCTTCTCTAACTGTGTCCTGTCATGAAGTCCTGTTACTTTCAGCAGGAAAGGTGTCAGGTCCAAATCCTGTTGCTTACTTACTACCAGAAGGCTACAGACCAATGTATAAAGCAGCCTTCCCCAATCACTCCAATCTAACTCTAGAGTCGCCCTGGATAAGGGTGTCTGCCAAGAAATAAAAATAATAATAATAATAATAATAATAATAATAATAATAACACAATAGTTGGACACCTCCTAAGAGGCTCTTGTCCCCTGGCATGTCCTGTGCTTGTCCAGTGAATGAATTGACCAGTCTAAACTAAGCCATGCAAGGTTTTGTCTCTTGGCATAGTCCTGCTCACAATCTAAGACTCATTCAGTGTTAACCCACTCTCTGTAATGCAACCGTGCTTCAATGCTGAGTGATTCTCGTGCAGAGATGGCATTACTAAGGCCATCGCAGATGCATTAATGTGATGCAGTCCGGTAGCACTGTCTTGGGTCGCCCAATCATTTTCAAGCTCCCTTCAGATCCCCAACCCCCAAAAAATAACAACCCTTCTTGTTTTCCCGCAGGGTTTTGAGAGCCCCAGGTCTTCCCCTTCGCTCCCGTCTCGGACGTCCCAGCACAGGAGACAGGGCTCGGAAACGTTCTTACCATCCGAGCAGGTGAGGCCTGTGTAGGGGGGTGTCGTTAAACAGTAAAGGGGGAAGCACAGGTCTAGTGTCATTAAACAGCCTCTTGTAGACAATCAGAAATATATTTGAAAGGAATGAGGGAATGCTGGATGGGAGCAGGACTTTGCGTGTTGTTGGGGAGCTAAACACTAGATAAACAACACTCGCATCACACTCTCACACTTGTTGTCTTGTATTAACTTGTTTTCTGTTCCTGGCCCCCCCAACCATAGGGCTCAAGACTCCAGATTATTGGGCCAGAGGAAGAGGAGGATGACGATGACTCCTACACCCAGAACGAGGTGACAATCTGAACACATTTTGCTTCTTTCAGTTACTGAATTGCTGCGGCACTGAATTCCTCCAGTAAATGAGCTAATGAGAGCAATTAAGTCATGGGCACCAGTATAGTCAAGCAGTTCACCAGAAGAGGATGCTGTGGAAACAACATTGATATAGGTTAATCTCTGGCTATTCATGTATAGTTCCTCTTCTCCTTGCAGTATTACTTATATATATATATTTTATTATCGCCTTACTCTATTATCTCTACTCTACTTTCAATTTTTTCTATTCCTTTTTTGGTTTCCTTGACTACTTTCTCCGCAGCTCTTATTCTTAATGTTTCTCTCTCCTTTATATCTTTTCTATACCCTTCATCAACTTTTTTGTTATTTTTTTCATGCCCCGCCTGTTTGAAGATGCTGTACTTTTACCCATCAGCCTCTCTCCCCGTTTTCCAGATGGACGGTCCCTTTCAGGATATAGAGCTGCTGAAGACGCGCCCGGCTCACATGACCGTCTTCATGCGATACATCTTCAGCCAGCTGCTCGATCCCAACCCTCTGGTGAGAGGAACCGAAGTCTTCAAAAGCACTCGCTCCCTGAGGATGGAGCGCGGGGTCTCAGACATTACAGACTGTGCAGTCTCGTGGACAGCCTGTACTGGATATCTTTTCATGCAGTGGACACCTTTTGTCCAGTTATCACAGTTTTTGCTATTGTTTATAATTAAGATCATTGTAAAGAGGTGTCTGCGGCCGTGTCTGACTTGTGTGTGTGGTAATTGAGATCTCTAGGCTAGGAAAAAAGGAGAAGTGGGGGAAATGGTTATTGCGGACCAATGTAAGTACAGACTTTGAATGCAGGGAGGGATGTCGGTGTGTTTCAATCTGCCCCATGTCAGGTTTCAGAAAAGAGAGTTAGCCAATATACACCCAACAAAAAAAAAAATGTGCAATGCAGTTAAATTCCACTCAAGATGTGTTGGTTTTATTTCTGTTGGTTCGTGCCCTTGTCTGACCGGTTCCTGATTCCTGCGCAGCTCTTCTACCTGTCCGTGGAGGCCTACCTCAGCGCCAGCCCGAAAGATGCCCGCTCCATGGCACCGCAGATCTGCTCTAACTTCCTGGACAAAGAGGCGGTGAGTGCCGATTCCTTCCCCCCCCCAGACGTCTTCACTGAAGAGGACAGGAACGGTCACTTGAAGTTCATTCTGTTAGTTCACAAAGGATACGTGATATAGCAGTGAATAAGATGTATTTATGTATTTATTTGCTTGTGCCAAAATGTTTGTCCAGATGTCCAGGTAGGTTTGGCAACAACTAGGATGTTGAACCTAGTTTCCTGTTCAAATATAAAATGTTACAGCAAATCAGACACATTTGTTGTAACAATGTGGGTGTAACGTGGTTACTACAAGTTGCAGAAAATGATTTTCTCTCTGTTTTTGTTGCAGCCTTTAAAAATCCGCGTAACGGATGACGTCATGACAGACATAGGTAAGAGCATTTCCATACCGAATTAAATCGTAATGTGTGGTTTAGCTTACTACCTCCAAATAATGCTCTCTACACAACTGATGAGAGAAATGCCTTGTACAGATTGTATTACTTGTATAACGATTGCATTAGTAGGTAACTGCCCGCCAAACAGGAGCCTGATTCGATTAACTCAGTGGAAACTCAGCCCCAGCCTTAACGAAAGCCTAGGTTCACATGTGATTCTTACACTAACCCTAAACCGGACCAAACCTAATATTCACGTGTAAATAATTTTTGATGGCAACAGCTCCTTTTCCTCTGAAGTATTGTTGAAAGCAGTGAAGGTAATCTGCCCTCATCTCTCTCTCCTCTCCTCTCCTCTCTCTCAGACAGTCGGCTTCAGGCGCAGGAGGACATCCGTGGGCCTCTGTCCGACATCCAGCAGCTGGTGCTCCCAGAGATCCAGGAGCAGATCCAGGATTACAGGTAAACTGACCCTCTCCCCAGCTCGCCGGACAGCCTGCCCCTCTCTGTATCTCCCCCCTCTGTCTCTACGCTTTCAAGAAGGCATGCAGGGCAGTTTAAGAGGAAAGGCACGGGACTGTGTTTTCTGTCACATGCTTTCCATCTCTCTCACTCTCTTATGCTTTCTGTGTCAATGTGATGGTTAAGTCTCTCTTTCCCTCCCTGTTTACCACTTACTCTCTCTCTCTCTCTTTTCTCTCTCAGCCGCCTCTCCCCGTCTTCTGTCAAACAATCACTTTCTGTCTATTTTTTTTCCATCTCTGTGTTGGTAGTAGCTTAGCATCTCTCAGTGTCTCATACTCGTAACAATGATCATCTCTCTTAGTGTGGTAGTGTCCCTCTCTCTCTCTCTCGCTCGCTCTTACACTCTAACAATGGCGCTCTCTCTCTCCCCGTCTAACACTGATCCTGTTTATCTCACTCCTTATTTATTCCTTTTCCATTTCTCCATTTGTGATTCCAGACAGCTCAGTGTCTGTATTAACCCCTCCGTCTTTCTCTTCATAATGTACTCGGCACTCACCCCCCCTCCCACACCAGAACTCTGCTCGTCAGACAGGGGTGTTTACAGTTTAGGGCATCCGTCTTTGTGTCTGTAGAACAAGTTTGGATATCTGTTCCTTTGTGGCAATACTACAGATATACTCCATTGCTGTCCTCATGTAGCTATACTAATCACCATCCCTCCCTCCCCTTCTCTCTCTCTCTCTCTCTCTCTATCAGAAATAAACAGATGATTGGCTTGGGCTCCCTCTTTGGCGAGGGAGACCTGCAGTTGCTGGATGGTGACCCGGCTAAGGAGAAGCAGATAGTGGACCGACAGATGACGGCGCTGTGGGAGATACTGTGAGTCCCCAGCAGACACTGCCTATTAAGTTAGCGCAGCATGTGCGGCCATAGCCCCCACTCAGATTCGGACCACGCCATTAACCCAATATGCCAATAAAGCAGTATCCCGATGTCTGTACTCTGACTACACTCAGAGGGATTATGTCACCATTACAAGCTCACCCACAATGCACCAGTCTGTCACTGCCGATCTCTGGTCCAGCAGGGTTTTCCTCTGCGGTTGAAATGTTGTCACATCTAGATTTGAAGACTGTTTGGTGTTTCTTTTTTTAACCTTTTGTATTTTTTTCCCCCTCCCCATTCCTGTTTTCAGGTCTAAGCACGAGGAAGACAAGAGGTACGTTTCTCTACCCTGACTCTATCATTAATCTTGTCACCCTGTCCAAGCCGTGGTCTTCAGGACCATCACCCTCACACGTCTCTCTCTCTCTCTCTCTCTCTCTCTCTCTCTCTCCTCCGTTCCTCAGCTCTCCCATTGCTTCTGCTGTCCTTCTGTACTTGCGACATGCCGGCATCAAACTGAGGGACTCCCGGGTCTTCAGCATGCTGGACAAATCCCAGGAGAAGGAGAAGTGGCTGCCGTTCTTCCCCAAAGCCAAGAAGGTAATTCAGGAGATGCGTTGGTGTTGCCTCCTCCTCTCTCTCCCAACTGTCTCCCTCTGTCTCTTGCATTTATGAGTAACTCTTCTCCATCTTTCAGTCCTGCCTCCCTCCCTCTGCTTGTGTAGAAAATGTATTTCACTTTCTCACTCTTTCATTGGGCTTCTCTTCTTTTCACTTCTGCCTTTCCTCCTTCTCCTCTGATATTGAGTCTGTGTTCCTTCACAGCCTAATGCTACCAAGAAAGACAAGGAAAAGGAGAAAGACGGGGAGGACAAGAAGAGGAACCCCATCCTCAAATACATTGCAAAGCCGCGCAGCACCTCGCAGTCCAGTAAGGACGTAGACCACTCGGTCGCAGAGCTGTTTTCATTTTCCACTTATTTTCAATTTAGATTCCGTTTAATTTGAAACATTTGATCATTTTTCATCATTGCCTCTTCTGTTTTGTTTGTGTGTGTCTTTTTGTTTTCTACTTTTTCAGCATTTCATGTTCCGTTGTCACCAACAGAAGGTAATTTTATTATTTCTTTCTTTATCGCATTCATTTTTGACATTCGTTTTTGTTTTTGAGTTGGGGATTTTACAGATGTGAAATGTTACCTTCCATCAGTCAGTAGATGTCTTTCCTTACACACTTCAGTGGATATAAATCAATCAATCAAGTAAAATAGCTTTAATTTAAACTAGTACAGCTGGTTTACATGATCATGACACGGATTTTCTTGGTGTTGTTGTTGAATTCATTCATATGTTAATATATTTGTCTGATTAGTTAACTGCCCACCTCTCCTTTTGTTTTTCCTTTCCTCCCTGGGTTTTGCATAGTTCGCCCAGGCAATGTGCGCAATATCATCCAGCAGTTTGAGAACAACCAGCATGAAGGAGGCGAGCCGGGTGCACAGAGGCTGTCCACCGGGAGCCTGACCGAGGAGCTGCTGGAGTCCGAGAGGTGGGGGATATGCTGTTACTTAGCCCAGTATTAATATCAGAGTTTGGAGGAGGATATACCCAATACAACCTGAATTTGATTCTTCACCCTGTCTTTATCTAATGCACACTGTTTCTCTCTCTCTCTCTCTCTCTCTCTCTCTCTTTCTCTGCGTCTCTCAGCCTGGGCATCGGGGGGGTGAAGCTGGCGCGCTCCGAGTCCCTGAAAGCACAGGGCGAGGGGCGCAAGCCGCGGGTGGAGGTGGTCCCTCGGTCCCGCAGCGACGTGGACATGGAGGACGCAGCTGAGGAGAGGGACCGGGAAGCGGCCCGCCTGCACCAGTCCGCCTCCTCCTCCGCCTCCAGTCTCTCCGCCAGGTATGCCGGCCAGACCACCGAGCGCTTTGTTGTTAAGGGTTGGGCCGTACAGCTCCGCCACAGTGCGGTCTCCTGTCCTCGGTGGGAAGCCGTGACACGTTTGCTCTTGTCTCCCACAGATCCCTGGAGAATCCCACCCCTCCCTACACTCCCAGGTCAAGACGGAAGTGAGTGTTTTGCTCTGTGGGCAAGGAATCGTAAACCAGTCCAATACTGACCTATCCCATTAATAGCCCTAACAATGGCCAGGACCTCAGCCCTATCCTAATGCCAATCCTCAACTCACTCCCCATAAAAACACTAAAAAAAACACAAACCATCACAGAAACCTAAGTTTACAGGAGAGCCTCTCCCTGGCTCTCGCCCAAACCCTGTAACCCTGGTTCGATCCCAAAACTCACTTATTGCCCATAGAATGTCTAAAGTAGTCGGAACATGACTCTAAAATCAACCCAAAAGTACATAAGAACGTAAGAAAGTGTCGACAGGAGGCCATTCGACCCATGATGCTTGTTTGGTGTCCATTAATAACTAAGTGATCCAAAGATCCTATCCAGTCTATTTTTAAATGTTCCCAAATTTGCAGCTTCAACCACATCACTAGGGAGTTTGTTCCAGATTGTGATAACAATCTGTGTGAAGAAGTGTCTTGTGTTTTCTGTCTTAGTACCCCTAAGACAGTTCCTACTTTTACATCTATCCTTCCATTTGGCCTCACCCACGCTTCACTACGTCCCTCCTTCAGTCTAGTCCCCCCAGCACAGTATCAGCGAGCCGATCCACTTACCCTGACTTCTCCTCCTCGGCTGTTTTTGCAGAAGCATAGACTCCCCAGTCTCGATGTTCCCCGAGAACCTACTCCCCCACCTGCCAGAGGATGACCCCGACACGCAGAACTGGCAGGAGACGGTGGGGCCTGACATCCTGTCCACCCTGGAGCCCCGGGAAATCGACCGGCAGGCCGTCATTTACGGTACACCCCTCCTCTGGGCCCCTCCGAACCAGCCTATGTCAGTGCTGCAAAGAGGGTGGTCAGACTAATAGGTCTGCATAGGTGTAGAGTGAGGGAAAAACCCCTGCAGTGCTTCCAGTAAGAAATCTGTGCTGATTTATTATTAAAAATAATAATAAAACAAAATAAGTCCCATATACAGTTGTTAATCTACTTCTGTTTTTTTTTTTTTTTTTTAACCCATGAATGCTTCGTTTTCATTCCCTCTTTTCCAGAACTCTTCACGACGGAATCCTCACACCTGCGGACGCTGAGGGTTCTCGATCAGGTCTTCTACCAGAAGATGAAGACCATCTTGAACCAGGAAGAGCTCGGCTGCATCTTCCCCAACTTGCCGGAGGTTTTCGAAGTGCATTGTAAGTGGTGGGGGGGGGGGGGTGGCGGCACACAAAGGCAAAAGTGTGGTTTGGGGGATGCTAGCTGAGCGACTTTCGGTCATTTCTTTGGGTATCAGAAAGCTGTGCCTATTAGATGTAAATATGTAGGGGTTGTATTATTATTTTAAAACGATTAATTTTCTTTCAGCGTCCCTGTGTGAATCAATGAAGAAACTCAGGGAGTCTTCGATTGTGCAGAGCATTGGTGACATCATGCTAGTGAGGGTAAGGCCCGTCATTAACTCTGCACTGTCCCTCCCTGCAACCATGGTGAACCAGAGAATCCAGTCCTGCACGGGCATTCCCAATAAATGCATTTTAATTTACAAATTCATTGTCCGCTAACAACACGTTCAAGCTGGCTGTCAACTGCAATTTTTTCTGCCTCCCTGTGGTATTTAATGGAATTGTAAAGCCCTATTTTTCATTGTGTAACTTTGCAGACTTTCTTGTCTGTTTCTAATGCCGTATTGCTGCCGAATGCACATCCGCGTTCCTGTCTCTAACTCCCTCCCTCCCTGTCTGTCAGTTTGAAGGGGCCGCTGGTCAGGAGTTCCAGGAGAAGGTGTCTCAGTTCTGCAGTCACCAGGCCCAGGCCCTGGAGCTCATCAAGAGCAAGCAGCGCAAGGATCCTCGCTTCCAGCAGCTCATTCAGGTCAGCGCCCTTCAGACACGTCCTTTCCTCGCTAGCTTTCATGGAAGCGTGCTTCTCTCAGAGCCTGTTCCTTTAGGATTAGGATTAGGATTAGGATTTTAGGATTTAATCAACCAGGAGGACATTGTTTTCTCAGCATGTATAGATTGTATGGATGTTGAGGAATTTTAAATTGTATGGATGTTGAGGAATTGGTCTAGATTAAGGCAGACCCCTCAAGTATATGGAATACGTGCATTCTAATTTAAGCTAGATTTTGGCCCGTTACACCTTCTTTCAAAACATAATAATACTTTGATACCTGTGTTGTTGTAAAGATTTGGGAGACCAAAGCTTTGAGAAGTCTTAGTTCAGGCCGTCAAGCATCGTCTATAAGGTTTCTCTCCCGTCGTGCAGGAGTGTGAAGCCAATCCACAGTGCCGGAGGCTACAGCTGAAGGACCTGCTGGTTTCGGAGATGCAGCGACTGACCAAGTACCCTCTGCTGCTGGGGAACATCATGAAGTACACCGACGGTGAGTCCCTTTGCTCTCTTTTGGATCAGACACTTGAGCAGTTTGTTTCCTCTGCCTGCTGGAATCATTTATGTATGCGTAACTCTCTCTCTCTCTCAGGCTCCAGTCCGGACCTCCTCTGCCTCCAGCGTGCTCAGGACTGCTGCCGCGGGATCCTGAAGAATGTCAACGAGGCGGTGAAGGAGACGGAGAACAGGCACCGGCTCTGCCAGTACCAGCGCAAACTGGACCTCACGGCCCTGGAGAGGATGACCAATCCAGTGGCGGCGCAGTTCAAGGTATAACAAACCCGCATCCAATCGAGGTTCTTGATTGCTTGTATACACTGTAGAGGCCTGCCACCTGACGGCCATTCTGTTTTCCCACAGAACCTGGACTTGACGACAAAGAGGATGATCCACGAAGGCCCGCTGGTATGGAGAGTCAGTAAAGATAAAGCCATAGGTAAGGGTCCTGTCCATCTGTGAGGCTGAATCACACACCCAAGTTACAGACCTGCCAACCTATATGCATTTTGTGTAGCATGTTCGCATTTTGACTTCAAAGTACACTGGTAGGCATTTTAACACCAAAATACGCGCAGCTCTGACGTCGGTCTCAATGCAGAGCTGCGGTGCTGGGGTGCAAGCCGGGCACTAACAGTGTGGGCTGGATGTATATTCGTTACTCGTGAAATAAAGCATCTCAATGTTTAAACATTATGTAGCACTTAATCACTTGCAGTACCTTTGGCAACTGATTCAGAAATTAGGAAGGGGGTTTGGGGGTGAGGACCGAGAATATCTCGTGTACGTGTGTGTGGACCGGTATGTGAAAAGCGTCGTAGGCACAGTCACAGCGATGCAGAGAGTGGAGTTCATGCACAGTCCTCTCCCGAAGTTACGTCCTAATGTGGTTCTGAGGCCGGCAACACAAGTCAATACCACGGAAGTTGAGACGCTTGCTGAAGCAGAAGCGCCTCTACTCGAAACCATTGCGACAATTCTAGTAAACCGCAAACACTTATATTAACGGTACAAAAGTTATTAGAGAGCTGAGAGATGATTTCATTACAACCAACTGTTAAATCAACAAGATTGCTATAGTTTAACAATCTATTGTCTCCACATATTACTCGTTCTCAACATAGTAGCCGCTTTGTCTCTCCCTCAAAACAACAACAACACTGCGCAAGATCCTAGGAAACCGAATATACCGTAATTACACGTATACATGGAGTATTAAGAATATTGAACATAAAAGCATCAGTCACAGAATGAAGCTCTGGGGCTGAGTTCTGATTAGGTTCACTGCTTATTTTATATATTTATATATTACCTAGTGACAGATACACTCATGAAATAGAAATGGTTGGCATAGCCCCCTTGGAACCCCTACCAGGGCTTTGCCCGTGGGCCCCAACGGGTGCCTTGGCAGCCCCCATACCCCTAGTTTAGGTTGTAGTGCGTTTGGTGCTCCTCTTCAGACTTTCCACTCTCATTTGTTGGAAACAAAACTAACATGCCTTCTTGCAGCCATGCATGACATGGAAAGGTTAGCAAGGTTAGCTAGAACAAAAAGTGCACTAGGTATTAGGTACCATTAGGTATTATTAATTGACTGTGCTGCTGTTCACTTTATTTATTCATTAACTTTATTAATTAAATCTTGTCTTTTTGTATTGAGAGCAAAAGTAAACAGCAATGAGCTACTTTTACTTTTATGTTTTCAGCTAGCTACAGAGGCTCTATTTTTATTTATTAATAATGTACTTGCACTTCATAGTGAGTCAGGGAGCACTATCCCGATACCAGGACACCAGTTTAACATGAAAACAAAGTAAATAAAGGAGTTGTTATTCGAAGTAAATGCGTAAATGAAGTGTCTTCAGCTTATGCCGCTGATGTGCTACTCAAAAACAATGTCCAGGGTTGGCAGGTCTGAAGTTACGAACTTGCCTCTTTGGTTGGTCCTTTCCAGCATTTTCTGAATCCCATCCCATTTTTCCCATCCCCTCTCTCTGTCATTCTTACTCATCGCTCTGTATCTTTCTCTCCCCCCACCCAGAGATCCAAGCTCTGTTACTGGAGGACCTGCTGGTCTTGCTGCAGCGGGTTGACGATCGGTTGGTCCTCCGCTGCCCGACCAGGAACCTGGGAGGAGGCAACAACGATGTCAAGATGTCCTTCAGCCCCATCGTCAGTCTGGACTCCCTGCTGGTCAGATTGGTGGCCACTGGTAAGGGGCTGATCCATTTTCAAAGAGGTTTGGAAGAAAAGGGCGTAAGTGACGTGGTCATACTTTCACAGGAAAGCAAAAACAAAAAATGATCAACTGTGTTTTGCCGGTGTTGTTTAACCTCTTTACCCAGACAGATCGTTACACATTTGTCTTTTTGCCACAAGGTAGATTTCCTAATTTGAGAAAAAATCATGTCTGGCCTGCCCATCTTTGCAAACTTGTTGTTCCCTTGCTTCCCCCTTTCTTGATCGCACTGTTTCTCTGTCCCTAGACAACAAGGCCCTGTACGTCATCAGCACATCAGAGCGACAGATCTACGAGCTGGTGGCAGGAACGTCCTCGGAGAAAAACACGTGAGCGCCTGCTTTTTCTTTTCCTCTTTTTTTTTTTAATGTATTACATTCCTCTTCTCCTCGTGCCTTCCTGTGGTATAAGTTGTAAATTGAGTAGCAAGTTGGAATAGTACATAGAAAAAAAACATTTCTATGTTCAGTCCACACAGGGAGAGAAGATCCAGTTTAGCTCTTCCTGGAAGTGATAGAAGGTATTATAAGATTTTAGAACATTCATACACTCCAAATCTGAGGTGCCGTGCACAAAATGAGGATATATTTAAATTAGTACCCGCCCACTTTTGTAAACTATTAAGGCAATCTCAGATCAAGATTTTTTTTTATCTATTCATCAGGATAAAACATTTCACATATAATCACATTTAAAGAACAACTGGCCTTTCCCCCCCTCCCCCATTTTTGTTTTCTCTCAGTTGGAAAGACCTGTTGGAGAAGGCAATCTCCCTGGCCTCTCTGTCGCCGGCTCCAGACAAACACAGGACAACGGCAGTCTCGTGAGTCCCCACTGTTTTTTTTTATGTAGCCTCTATGGTCGCCCGCTGAAAGGAGCTTGGCCTTCTGAATGACTGCCTGCTTTGAGAATTATTTTGCAGACATCTTGTGTGAATAACTCACATAGATGGTCTCCTTCCTTTCAGGTCGACCAGTCTGGATCTGGAGTCTTCAGTCTCACCTGGCAGTGGAGTTTACCAATCGGGTATGAGAACGGGATGGGCAGGGTGTTGAGGGAGGGGGAGGGGAAATGTTAATGCCTGAAGTTCTCCATTATAGCTAGGATAAGAAGAGAAGTTGCTGAGGTCTTGTTTTTGTTTCTACAGAAGATTCTCTGACTGAGAGCCCCGTGTCCATGGAGGCCGAGTCCCCAGAAGATGGCGACGAGGTCCTTACGCCCACCCCTCCGGCCGACCAATCAACGGAGAGCACGGATGACCTCACGGGGCCCAACTCCGAGGTTTTCCCTCCCCCTACCTGTGAGGGAGGGATTGCGGACGCTGCCTTGCTAGATGGTGAGACATGCTGGACTGCCCAATCTCTTGGCTATAGGGCGACATAACTGAGGACCAAGGTCACTGATGTTACATAGGACAATAAAAACCAACCCTTGTCCGGGGAGGCGGTAGTCCTGTAGGTTTCATAGCTGAATGTCAGACGTCAGTGACCTTAACTCCAGTTCCAGTTCTTTGTGAGACCCTTTTATGTGTGTATGTGTGCAAGGAATAATAACACTTTGCCATCCCAATTAATTTCCACGATTTAAACTCTGCCTCACGAACGTTTTCACGGTGACACACCCCCTCTTTTCCGTTTTCCTTTCTAATCTCAGTGGAGAATCTCCGGCATTTGATTTTTAAAAACATTGACGACGGGTGGAGCCAGGACTCGGACGACACACCCACCAACGAGACTGCCAATGAGACGCCCAGAGGAAGCAGCCCTTTTCCGTACCCCGCGGAGGGGGAGGGGAAAGGCAGTGTCAACGCCCCCAAGTCTACAAGCAACAGCCAGTCAGAGTCCCGGGCCACAGAAGCCCCACCTCTTCAGTCAGTGTCCAGCATTAAAGTGGTCCGGAAAGGTACCTGCTTAAATAGTTTTAAGGGGAGTTGAAAGACTGCTGGCTCATCCAGGTGAATAAGAAGTATGACAGGAAATAATTTATACACAGTCCTATCAGGTTAATAGAACTTAACAAACTGTGCAGATTTGTGAGACTCCAAGTACAAAGACAATTGAGATAAATGAGGAGAATAATAAAGTAGTTCAGTGCTGAAGGAAATTAAGATCTGATCTGGTCTCTCACCTTGCGGTTAACAGTTCTGCACTGTTAGTGATGCGGCTGACAAGATGTTGAATTTGCAGTAGTGGACAATAATTGAAACCTGGCAGTTGCATGGTACAAGTCTCTTCTTACCTTCTGTGCATGTGGGTGATTCTTCTATTTCTGGTGTGGTGATTAAAAACATCTTTCGCTATTCTTCCTTTCTCTCTCATCTTCCCTCCCCTACACACGCACACTCCCCTCTTCCTTCCCTCTCTCCCCTTCTCCTTCACTCTTCATCTTTCTCTTGTGCACAGCTGAGGGGGCGGGCACTTCTTCTATCCCTGACGACATCACTGATGTCACCCTTGACTCCAGCCAATCATGCGAGGAGAAAAGAGGCGGAGCCAATCTAGATGGTAATAGGATTATCAAAATCTTGGGATCTAGCTTGTGCCTTGATCATATTTGAACTTCTTAAATCAACATTTTGGGAACGGGGTTAAAAAACAAACATTTGAGGGATACTAATTATCTAGGGGTGCTTTTAATACAACATAATTACCATTAAAATTAACACAATTAATCAGAAGCGTTTCTTTGGAAGGTTCTTTTAAATTTTTGTGGGATCCTATACCAAAACTGAAAATTAGAAAGTCTGATTGTTTATTTTTATTTACAGTGGAATTCTAATGTTCCTCTAAGTAGCAGGGAAATGCCACACAAAGTACAGTGGTGTTTCCCACCCAGTTTGGATTACCTCATTTTCAACATTTATAACGAGGGGTGGGGAGAGAAAAGTCTGGATGATGAGTAGGGCTGCAAACCCGCAGAACATCGGTTCTCTTCCCTGGGAAAAAATACAAAGAGATTTTTTTTTTTTTCCCACAAAGTATTAAAAGTTGCTGGATTTTCTGCAGGCAATATGTTCTACCTGGTTATGCCAGAGGGTCCAAAGGAGAGCAGCACTGACGATACGGATGCGGTTAATGCACAGGCGGGGAACGGGGACGTCCGTGCCGATTCCAAGCAGGAAGTGACTTCATCGCTGGGGGCAAGCCAGGCCATCCCGGAGGCGGACCGTAGCCGGTTGCGCCTCTTCAGCCCATTGCAGCCGAAGGTGCAGCGACACGTCATCAGGAACGTGGATGAAATATTCCAGGCTATCGAGGAGCTGACTGCCAAACTGCACAAACTAAGGGTAACGGAGAGCTTTAAAAAGTGATTTATTATATTTAAGTCCTGTCTACAAGCTCTGTAGCAACATCCCACATTCAGATAATATTGAAGGGAACAGTCACACCAGAAAGATAACATCAGAATAACAAAATGCATTTCAGCAGAGGAAAAATAAATGTGTACAGTTATTACTCTCGCTAATTTGTTATGACTCAGTCTGAAAATAAATTAAAATCCAATTAAGCCCAAGAGATGTGGTTGCTGTGTTTTTTTTCTTTCTTCTCCTTCCTCTTGGTAATGTGGTTTGTTTTATCTGGTTATAGGAAATTGAAGTGGCTCATCGGCAGCTAGTGGAATCGCTGTCGGAGCAGCCAGCCAATCAGGGCACTGACCACGCCCAGGGGGAGCCCACTATACTTAGGACGCGCCCCTTTGACCGGGGAGCAGGTGATGGTAAGTGTTTTAAATTTTTTATTGCATGTAAAATCATTTGTTTAATGTTGTACAAGAAAATGTATTTTTTTCCCTGAATGTAAAGAATTGCCAGTTGTTATTCAGCCTGACCTGCCAGCAGACCCACACACATTACATGGCCGAGCTTATTGAACTTATCATTATTTTCAGATATATTTATCTTTGTTTCCAGCATCTGAACACCTCTGCATCTTTGTTCCATCTGTAGGTAAGGAAGGCAGCCCAGCAGAAGCCAGTCCACCTGAGATACAGTCCAGTGGCTTCTGAAATGCCGATGTCTCCCCCCCCATGGGTGCACGGTCGGATAAAGCAGAGCCTGAGAACTGACTGCTGACAGCCGGGAGTCGTTTCTTATTCTCCGCACTCGGATGTTTCCCTATTTTCCTGCATGAACTGCCTTACAGCAAACATTAGGGGGGGGGGGAAATACACTAAATGTTAAAAAGAAGAAAAACTACAGAGAACATGAAGGAGGAGCTTAACTTGGAACTTGTTTTATTTTTTCTTCTACGGGCTGAACCAAGCTTTGGAGGGAAATTAAGGTATTCATATAGAAGTTAGCCATTGTGGCTCCACGACAGTATTGTTCGCTCAACGGCACATCCTTTTTGAGAGGCTCAGAGATTCTCTTCTGTATGAGCCTGGCATCTTTCTTTGCAGGTTTTTGGTACTTTGGGTTTAAACTGTGAAATGGGCGCCATTGTGGCTCCAATTCGGTACACGTTCTAAACTGTAGCGCAGCTTGAGCCGAAGTGACAGACACGGAAAACAAAAAGGGGGTGCACAGGAAAAAGTGTATATTGGAAACGTTGTATGTGTCCCCCCTCCCCCTCAAGGAGCCAGAAACTCTGCAACAGGTGCCGTTTCGGCTCCATTTTGGCACCATGTTCTGAAGGAGCACCACTTGAGCCAAGATGGTGGACCAGAAGCACTCGGTTTCATAACTGCCTGTTACGGTATTTCAAGCTAACTCTTCATCACTGTATATTCTGCTTCTAACACATGAGGCAAACACCATCTTGGCTCTGACACAGGGTGGGCACCCTTTCCAGATCTATAGAGGACTTGGAACCAACATGGTGGATGTTAGGACTGGGTTTAACCATCATCCTGTTACCATAGCTATCTATACTCTGCTGCCTGACAGCCAAGCACAGCACTGGGAGAGTTTAGTCAATTATCTGATGCGTTGGACCATAAAAATCTCTATTCTATGAGTTCAGCCAGTACATCCCCCTTACAGTACACAGTACACACCACAGAAGGAAATTACTTCACAAGTAGTTACATTAAGTCGCATTAAGCTGTACCTCCCACACATAAAAACTCAGATATAAGAAGCCCATCTGTTAAAGAGACTCTCATCATGGGGTATGATATTAAATGAAGGAATATTTGCACCTAATTGAGACGCTTCTGAGAAATAACAGGTTTTGATAAGCAATCCAAAAAGTAGCAAGCTCAGTGATTTTCTGAGATAAATGTATTACTCCTTGCAGTGTTTGTGGATTAAATTAATTAATTTGGGTTTTATTTAATGTGTTTTTTGCCTGTGAAACAATAGAAATCTTGGTTAAATCCTAAAACAAACCATTTTAGTTTCTGTTTCCAGTGGATTTATACACTCAAGAACAAAACCGATATAACAGATCTGCCATCTTTCTGCTGGGGCAATATTTTTATCTTGCAACGTGACTACTTTTACATTTTCATCAAGCAAGCACATTTTTTTTCTTTTCTGAAATAAACAGGCATTACACAGGGATGTTTGACAGGGAACAAACTAGAATAATAATCTGAGGTTTCTGCCTACAGGAAACCAAACAATATTTCTCTATAGACCTGCCTTGTCAGTCTGGAGATTGTACAGGCAGTTTTGCTGATAGAGAAAAACAAATGTGTACAGGGGAAGGGAGTTTAGACAGGATATGGGGTTGAGGGCTGTGGCACTGTGTATGTTGCCTGGCTGTGTCCTTGGCTGGTGGAAAAAACTTCCAGAAAAGAGGCTGAGGATCAGTTGCCTCCTGTTTCATCGCACTGGCATCAGCAGGCTGCGCTCGTAAAGACTAGAGCAGGTCCTGCAAGTCCAAGATGAGGAAGTTCACAGTTGGGGAACAAAAAAAAAAACATAAATAAATGAGAACTCCACAACAGCCAGAGATTGACGGACATGGATTTCAAGTCGTAATGGAAGTGTGTCATTGCCTTGCTGTTGCCTCTTGTCTGTTACAGTCAGGAATGTTTTAATGATGATGTAGCAGCATAGCAAGTAAAAGCTGCTGAAACCGCACACCTTCTCTTTTTCGTCCCTGCTCCAGTGAATTTATTCCTGTTGTCTAAAGGTTTTTATTTGTTTAGTTTTTTAAGCAATCTGTTAACTTCAAATGGAATGGCTGCCTTTGGGACTGTGGGGAGTAAAGCACTCAATCTGTCTGAAGATGCAGGTCCTGGAACAGTGAGAACGTTGGTTCTGGTTAACATCCACGTGCAATCCACAGGTTCACACAACCAGCTGTTCACATTGCTTTCATGCCTTCTGGCTATTACCATTCACTTTTCTTTCTTATGCTTCACATTCATGTTTTTTGCGGAAAAACTGCCTTGTGTTCTGAAAAGATTCGGCGGTCATTTGTTGCGGATGGAAAAAACATAAACCGATGCCAAAAGTTCCAACATCCGACATCTCAAAACCCAGACGAAGAAGGTGATACTGTATCTGGAGCAGCAGAACAATGCCCACAGTGTCACGCAAGATCTCCTGCTGAGCGGCGGTTTAAATCACAGCCAGTGAGGTTGGACTTGTACAACCTGGATCCTGAAACGGCAATATGAAGGAAATTTGAAGCCAATGGGGTTCCCTCTATCGTTCTGTGTTGTAATCCAGCGTCATCACAGTGCTTTTCCCGATTCTGCTGAAACGTCTGAATGTTTGTTGAATGCGCCCACCCACCCACCCCGGCCCTCCACGCCGTTGTCTCCCTCCCATTCGCAGTAGAAAACTTGTATAAATATTATAAATATTTTTATTTTGTCCTTTACAGTGTACTATACCCCCCGGCCCCCTGTGAGCTGCAATCCTCCACCCCCGAAGCAAATGTTGTCCTAAATGTTATATAATGCTGTAAATCCCAAAATTATTTTGTGTTTGTAGATAAAATTTAAAAAAGACTGTAAAATCTTTTTTTTTTTTTCTTTCCTTGTTTTAAGAGATAGCCAAGCAAAATGAAAATGATGTATGGTTTCATTTGTGTTTTGTGACATTAAAAGAAAAATACAAGAAAAAAACTCTGGTGTTTGTTTTTCCAGTGTTTGCATTTAGTTTTCTAGTCGATTAATTAATTATCATTATTACCTACACATTTTATTCAATTAATGTATTTACCTTTAAATACTAGGTGATGCTATTATTTTTTAATGTAAGTAATGCATTCATACTGAGGCTGGATAATTTTGCTCCAGAATGTTTAATTTCTCAGCAGACATCCTTATCCAGGGTGACTTACAATTGTTACAAGATATCACATTATTTTTTTATATTTACCCATTTATGCAGCCCCAACCACTACTCCTGCCCCACTACACCTGCCACACTGCTGCCCATAATGCATGGTTACATAGTACATCTGAGGATAACCCCCATATTTAGCATTTATTCACTGATGGGTGAAATTCTAAGCAGGGCACTGTTTTTGCCATCCCTGTTGAGAAGGGGGCTGAAGTAGGGATAGATTTTCTCAGTGAAGGTGTCCGTGAAAGTGTAGATATGAGACCTCTTCTCCACATTGTAGAAGGAGACCTGCCCCTCCTCATAGTCAACATACACCCCCACCTTCCTGGGCTTCAGGCTCAGGGGCAGGGTGGTAGTGGGCGAGGAGAGAGCCCTGAAATCATTTTCATTCCTCAGCCAAATAGTCCAAAACCCATTGGCGGCACTGAGTAAAAGTTTGCCCTTCCTGTTGATGGATTGCTTGGCAACTCCAATGTCCCACCCGGGCTTGTCTCCGACCTCCACCTCCTAGTAGTGTCTCCCTGAAATGAAGTTCTGGTGAGCCAGGACACAGACCACGGCATAAAACCTCTCGGGGTTGTCGGGTAGCTTCTGTGATTTGTTTCCGTGTCTCACTTGTTTCCCATCCTCAGACAGGAGGAGAGTGGGTTGTGCTGTATCGGGGTCCAGGGTCACGTCCACTGTGGAGCAGAGAGGTGACCAGTGGATAGTTACCATCTTGACTCCTATGCCATCTGCATTATCACTACTGCCTCAACATTGTCAATTACCTGCTTTGATACATTTACACACAGGAAATCAAACCAATTATATTTTTTCAAAGGAAATGGAAGCACAAAAAGTCAGTCAAAAAGAAAAGATAGAATGGGTCAATGGGAAAAGGAAAGGAAAATTGGTTTTGAAAAACTACCAGGACAATACAAAGAATTTAGTTTTTACTATCGACAATTTCTAATAGGAAGGCTATAAAAGGTACAATAATTAAAAAGCAAAGGAATATAGATTGATGCAGATATAGTACCTGATGCATTGCGAATCCACTCAAGCACTGCGGAAGAGAAGAAAGCTGATGAAGCTGATATTGATGTGTGAATATCACAATGGTGTGTGAAGTCAATACTGCTTGTAATAAACGTTAAGGTTAATCCAGGAGATTTTCTTAAGGTGGAATAAATCAGGAAATTGGATTTACCTACCTGGTTCCAAGACTTCTCCCTCCAATCCTGTGGGGGTGGGGGAAGAAAAGCATTTGACAGCCTTCAGTGCAGGAATGTACATTGTGACTTTTATTGCTGTACTACTGACTTCTTTATGTGGCCTATGATTTGGAAGTATTTTAGATTTGTACTAGATTTTTCACCCAAAACAAATAATATAACTAAAACTTCCTTCCTACTTAAGTAGAACGTGAATTTCAATGTCATACGGTTAGTCACAATAATGGATAGTCATGACAGGTTACTCATATAATCCATATAGAGCTAATATGAATGTGGAGAGAAGTGACATTTTCAGGAGACTTACGCGATGCTTCAGCAAATGCAACTCTGACTGCAAGAGAAAGTTGAAACAGAAAGTTAGAAAGTCCCTGTTTAAATGGAATGAATCCTTCGATTAAGACGATCCTTAGACTGATTTTATGCAACACCGCTCCAATAAAGGGGAATGTAAACCACACTACAGTGCAAAATGTTAGGCGACAGGACTCCTCTACTGCATGATCAGATAGCAATGGGTAAGGACTGGAAAAGGACAGTGAGGCAAACTATTTACCAGCTTTGACGTTGCCGTTGGGGAAGCATTTGAGAAAGCTTTCTATCACGGTCCTGTAGTAGCTTTTCAAGTCTCGACAGTCACTCCAAAGGGACGAGTTCTTCTTTTGTTCCAGCTCTGAAACAACGAAAAGGTCAGAGACATATGTCAAGACACCAATACAGGCCAGTTAGAGCGAGAAACTGCATTAATTATTTCCAGCATCACCTCTACTGTTCTGTACTCCACTGGAAAATATTTATTTTGTACATTGTATTCTGTTATTAAACCATTTCACATTTATTAACTTTTGGTGCTGCTTGAATTATGAAACTGTACTTAATAATCGGTTCTGAGTTAGAGCTTTGTCAGCAGACTATTTCTTGTAGGAGTGTCTTAAAGTGAGCAGGCCAGCTGGCAGAACCACTCCTGCACAGTGGATCTGGAACAGTTACCAGTTGTCAGTCTGGACTGGTTTCTTTCCAGGAGCTCCATTTGCTTCTGTAGTGCTGGGGAAGGAAAGATAAGACATTGGGGTTGAATGGGACTCTTGTTTGCAGAGGATTACAAACCACAGTCAGGAATCCTTATCTTACCAGCGGTCATCCACAGTAGTTCTGCTGTTGACTCTCCACTTGATTCTGCTATGCCAAAAGCTTTCCCTGGAGGCTGACGTTCTCTGCATGATATCCAGAGCTTCTGTGAACTGACATAGAGGAGAAACCAGCGTTGGAGCACACAGCAGCACAGCGATAAATACTGATGCATTGAGATTTGTCATCAGCTAAAATGAATACGGAATGTCTTTTGTGCCAAACTTGATTGATGTGGTTTGTATTTGAAACAGTTTTGTATTTGTTTACAGTTTCTCCATTATGGCACAAGTTTACTAATGTATGCTAATACCTTTACATAAAACCTTAAACTTCAGGGCAAACACTGTATTAAGACTTTTGGAATGGAGTTATTATTTATTTGAAGAAGGACATGTACCTAAAATAAATCTGTTCAACAATCATAATTATATTGAAAAATCCACCTTGAATGAATTAAAGATGGGTCTGTTCCCCCCCTGTGCCACCCCATTCAAAATGTTCTGGACACGCCACTGCGTTTCAGGCTCGTGCTGTAGAAACCCAACCTTTTCAAATGTGCAGATGTGGGGGTAGCTTTGGACTCATAGACACACCAGTCGTATTTCTCTCTGTCTGCCGGTTGGCCGGTCCCAGAGTGGAGGCATCTCTGACAGTGACGTTTTCCATGTTTAATACTCACAGTACACGGTCAGTGCGGTGATGAGAGTGAGGATCCACAGACAGCCAAAGATCACTGCAGTCTTCTTGTAGAAAGACAGTGTCCTCCCAGAGCTGTCCAGAGGAAGAGCAGACCCTAGGAAGAAAGAGAAGCAAAATCACGCCCTGCCATGCCAAGTGTGCCGCTGGGACAAAGTGGACAGTAGGGACCTCTAAGAGGCACACAAGCTGAGTTTCAGTTAGAGCAGCCCAGATTGGATACAGCTTGATCTGCACTCGAGGCCCCACCCTGGCCTTGTTTGCTTACTTGACTTTAAGTGACAGGAGGTTATATTCACGCAGGAAAAAGATATGCAATGTATGGGCCATTCTGCAAAGTCACCCAGTTTCACTGATGGAAAGTGGGAAGTGCCATTGAGAAATTTATATGATTTTATTGCTGATAGTGTTTCTCACCAAACTGAAACACACAACTGTTACTTGTTGTTATTATTATTATTATTATTATTATTATTATTATTATTATTATTATTATTATCAGATTTTGGGCTAAGCATAGTCATATTATAGTCATAGGCATATCAAGATTAGAGTCCCTTTTTACACAGCAAATGTTGTTCCTGTTAAAAAGTTCTAGAGAACTTTGTCCCACAGTCTCTTGTCACCCCAGCCAGTCGCCTTTCCTCCCACTGAGAGAGATAGAGAGAGACAGCAGCCCTGCCTTGGTCTGTCCCTGGCGTTACCTGTACGTCTCTCCCACAGAATCTCCCCGTCTTCCTCCACCTCTGCCATGGTCTTGTACATCACCTCGGGGCTGCTCTCCTCCAGCTCAGAGTCTCTGCTCGTCTGCATCGCTGCTCCTGCTCACGTCTCGTATGTGTCTGAGCTCTGAGAGGAAGCCTTGATTCTGAAGCTCTGCAGATTCGCAGCACTTTTTTGAGGAACCGGAGATTTCATCCCTACATGGTGCACGTATTAACATGCTTCCTGTACAATTATTGTCTGCATCAAAATACCTTCACTCTCATTCATTCATATGGAGTTCACTGCTCTTACTGATTTCCCTACAAATGCAGATCAATTTCTGTTACTGCAGTTGCAAAGTGTGAACTTCACAGTAACACCCAGACTGGACAGTAGGGGGCAGTATTGTTGACAGAGGGAGACCCTTGTTAGTTTCCCAGCCAGTAAACCACACACACTCCATCACATCCAGCCAGTGGGCAGATCCTCTGTGTGAAAAGCACATTTCCTGTATTAACCTCAGTACTGTGCACCTGAAACCGAGGAGCTGCGTTTTCTGCAAACATCTGCATGATCTGAGAAGCTTTTAAAGCAGGAAACCAAAGTGTTTAATCACTGACTTCAATGTGCTCTGGGTGTGTGGAGTACAGTGATAAGACTTTTACACATACTTACATAGAGGACATGAAGGAATCTTATTGTGGGGTTGTTGTTGATACCCCACCACTAATAAAGGGATAGTCTGTGGCAAGGCACTGGTGTGGGTGGAGAATAATGATGGTCAGTGCAAAAACAATAGGGCTTGTTTATTAACAAGATATCAAAAATAAAGAAAGAGGAAGAATAATTCCTGCAGCACAGATATAGATCTCGCGATAGACATAATAAAATATATATTCTACCCAACAAATTGCGTTCATGTTTCATTAAGAACCAAAACAGGCATTAGCGAACAACACCTCAATGCCGATAAGCATGGACTACAGTGATGGCTGTAGGGTGGCACGGGATAGTGAAAAGAGTACAGAAGAGCCTATTCACACTCATCAAATAGGATTCATTTAATTAGATTGGTGGTGTATAACTATTATAGGAAAATAGATTATTTAATAATAATTTATACAAGACTATATGCAAACTTCCACCTCTCTAGCTGACAGGCTTTGAGCACTCAACATCATTTGTTTCCATATCTGCTGCAGGTTTTAAGAGTCTGAAGCACAATTTTGCAATGGTTTGTAAATATGCTGAAAAGTTAAGCACTCAGAATTTGGAACAACCACATTTACCTTGACTTATGTTGTAGTTTATTGTGGATTCGCCACGATGTGCAGTTACTTTGACTTATATGGCAAAATCTTTCATGAGCTGATCGTATTGGTGAAATCTGAGTCCTTGATGCTCTTCCACTCAGTGTAAATAAGGGATGGCTGATTGTGATTGGAGGACGCAGCCCTGAGGTGGAGACACTTCGAAGGAGGACTTTTTTTTTTTTTCTTCGTTTACGGGTTGAGTCTGTGGGGCAATATTGTCGACTTCACCTCTGATAGCGATGGATAGACTCTTAAACCTTTCTATACTGTGTCTCCTTATCTCAATTTTGGCCTCAACTATCAGTAAGTTTTACTTTTTTAAACTTTCAGATTTTTGTGGTTATTCTAATTTCAGCCATGAATGAATTTGTGTAAATGGATGGTCATACCATATATCAATGAAACAGGATGATTTGCAGTTACAATTAATATCATACATGCTTTTGTTTTATTTTTTTATTTAATATATATATATATATATATATATATATATATATATATATATATATATATATATATATATATATATATATATAGTGGATTCTCAATAAGGTATTATTATGTTTTATTATTATTATAATTACAGTACCAATAGTAGTTGTACTATTTCAATCCAAAGTAGCATATTGTTATAATTCAATGTTACTAGAAAATTATATAAAATGGATATACTGATTTATGTTGATTTATGTGGTGACCTTCTATAATAATAATAATAATAATAATAATAATAATAATAATAATAATAATAATAATAATAATAATTTTGATATAAATGATCTAATGTGTAATGAATAAGGGCATCTGCCAAAAAATATAATAATAATAAATACTAGTAAATATATAGTAAGAAATTATAAAAAACATAATTGCAAATGCTTTTATTTTATTAAAAATATGTTTTAATAATAATAATTTAACAGAATCACAACAATTGTATGTTGTAATCATTGTAAACTGGAACCAAGTATTTATTTACACATTACATTTAAAAAACATGTAGATTCAATTGTTTATTGAAATAAAAACATTCAGAATTGATCGTGAGTTGCTGTATTTGGGACTTCAGCTTTAAATTAATAAACCCTGGATTATCAGAATTTACAGGACTGTGTAAAAACACACCACAACAATGATGAGGCTGTTATACAGCTGTGTTATAATGAGGGACAAGTAAACTGAATCTGAGAACAAATATAAAAGTATGAAACACTCCACTAATGGAAATCTCCCGTGATAAGAATGTATTTTACTAGGACTAGGGCTTTTTTCACAATGCTAGGCTTCAGGTGAGCTTCAGTAATAGTTTCAATATTTTGTGGTCATTATTTATATTATAAAGGCTTACTTTGGGATTGTATTAATTTTCTCCATTAATATTTTCTCAAAGATTAATATTAACTGGAAAATCATATTACATACTTCTATATTGTGTTAATCTATCAATGTGGTGCATGTTGTGTACCAGAAATTAATTTAATGTTATATCTACAAATCATTGTTTTGTTTGCTTGTACATTCTAAAGAGAGATATTATATTACAAGTCTCCAATTACAACATTTCAAAACCCACAGGCATTCACACTTTTTCTATCAATTTCTTAACCTAAATAATAAAAAAATAAAAAGAGAAAGTATTCTGTATAGAAAAGTCACCAAAGTGATTCTGCTCCTGCTCCGAATTGGCTTTTTTTTTTTACTAACAAAGCACATTAATGACTTATCATTTGAAATCAAGGCCTTACCAGAGATTGAGTTAAAAGACAAAACACGGATGCAACTGCTTGCCAGAAACACCTGTTGCTGTAGTACAGGAAATGGTACTATAAGTTATTTAGCTGAATAGAAAAAATAATTTACTCTTTTTCACCTATATGGAAGATTAGAGATATTTTTGGTTGTGACACAGCCATTACATAATGTAGGACTTTACCAAGCCAGCTAAGATACTTGGCCCTTTGCCTACAACATCAGAGATACAGAACCAACTATCTACTAACTTACATTATGGAAAATTGTTCATTTAATATTTAATATTGTTCATTTAATATGTGTATTAATTTCACAGTAAGATATAATTTGTTCATAGTTGCACCGACTACCAAAAATGTGAAAATATATTGTATCAAACAATTATTTCTTTTTAAATAAAATACATTCATATTATATTTCTTAACACATGCCCATATCAATTGTTACACTGTATCATAACATTGTTACTGCTGGGCTTTTACTGGTGCACTCCAGGGTACAACTGCTGTATCTCCTGCCTGGGGTTGAACCCACAAGCCTCCACTCAGGAGTCCAGAGCCCAGTGCTACTGCTACTTATAATGATAAAACAGTTTAAAATTGATAAACAATTCATACTTAATCTAAGCAAAACATTATTTAAATGTACTTGAGTGTGTTGTTTTTTTGTGTTAGTAACACATTCAATAGTCTCTTGTGACTTTCTAGAAATGTGTTCACAAAATATTTATATTTTAGGTATCGTTCTTTTATACTACAGTCCCATCCAGTCATTCCTCTCTTCTCTGAATATCCTGATATACAGGATGAACCTCATCTGTGTGTGTTAAGCAACCTATTCTTTGGCAAATCAGTGAAACTGTGCCATTTCATATTGAAATGATTAGCAGCACAATTTAATGAAGTTTGATTCACAATGGACTTGATGTTCTCCACATGAGTTACACTTTTTGGGGGTTAAGCAATTAGAACAATTTGAGATGTAGCCTCGAGTTAAAGAAGGGGAATTGTGAAACCATTAATAAGGTCTAAGTGACAGTTTATCAGGAGGTGTAATGATTACTACAGTTTTAAGCCATTGTGCTTTTATGCTTTTTATGTGCTTTAGATAATATTTCCCCCATTTGTGTCTTTCCCTAATCCCTTTCTCCTTCTTAGGTTGTGAAATGTTAAGAATGGTTAAAGGACAACACCGCTGCGATGGGAACTTGGAAATCTTTAGGAATGGAAAGTGGGGTCGAGTTTGTTATGATGGATGGCAGAGAGCTAGGGGTGAAGTTATATGTAAGCAGATGAATTGTGGAATTTATACAGGTAGTTTCTACAACCGCAATGATCTGAGAAATATAGTGCTGACTGGAGTTAAATGTGCAGGAACAGAGGCAGCCCTGCAAGACTGTAAATCTGATGCAGTTGTTTCAAAATGCTCAGCTGTTTCTACAAGAGTGATATGCAATGGTAAGAAAAAACACTTTGACATTTTATTCTTTCTTTAATATATGTGTAATATAATCTTTATTTGACCTGTACAGTCAGTGCTGTGGGGTAGTAATGTTTGGTTGTGAAACAATCTGTATTAATCTGATTGAGAGGTTGGAAACCAATTAATTAAATATTGTGGGTAGTTTGCCTTCGTTCCTTCCTGTTTTTCATTTTTTTAATGTGGTTTCAACCTTCACATGATGATAACGTTGTAAGAATATAACTGCAGTTCTATTGATCCCCAGTTTCAATAAACATGAGCACCTTACTTTTATATTTCAAATAGCTAAAACATAATTCTAATTCTAATTCTAATCCTAATTCTCAAAAACCTGAGCCATCCACTCAATTACAGAACACTTAATGCACAAACATGAAGCTTTGCAAAATCAGAAGTGCATGTAAGTCACACTGTCACAGTTTATAATGCAAGACAGAGCCCTCTATCAATATTTAAAATGTCAGACTACTTTCAACATTTATTTAAGCCAATTCCATGTGAAATGTGTTATTTAAACTAACACTACACAATAAGGAGTACTTAAGTAGTCAGTCAGTTCTGCCATTGTGTAATTCTTTCAGTGAAAACTTTAGGTGGATATTATGTTAATTTAGTTTTTGTGTTCTTTTGCATATGTGAATTTAACTTTATATTACAGAACATTGTTATAATCTGAAAGTCTTCTAGTAGCTTAACAGCAGATAAATATTATGCTGAAGTATGGGCTCAAATTAGCGCCATAAGTATCACATTAAAAAACAAAAAACACATAAAAAAAAATTGTTAACAAAAAAAACTTGAGAAAAAATAGATTTTGAGATAAAAAAAAAAATCGAATGCAAAATTTATAGAATTGTAAAAATAATGTATCGAAAGCAAAAAAAAAAAAAAAAACGATAGCAAAACTCGCCTGCAGTCCCTGTCTTTGCTTGCGATGCTGCAATTTTTGCTTTCGCCGCCAGTTCTTTTTGGCGCTGTTTTGTTGTGAGGGCGGGATTTACAGGGAGGCGTGGATGCTGGGTCTCCATTGGTCCAGTAGGTTTGAGTGATGGGTTCTTCCTGACCCAATCAGTGAGCAGGTGGGCTGGTCTGACAGTCACCGCTGACTGACCCAGACTGAGTGCTGCTGCTACATGGCCTCGGAATTTAATTATAAACAAAGCTTGCTTTTAATAAAAGTTGTGGACAATCGCTTTCTACATATTACATGTGTTTATTTTATACAGCCTTTATTCGCATCTTTATCATTGGCGCCAGTAATTTTGTAGGTGACTGTGCATATACACTCACCTAAAGGATTATTAGGAACACCTGTTCAATTTCTCATTAATGCAATTATCTAACCAACCAATCACATGGCAGTTGCTTCAATGCATTTAGGGGTGTGGTCCTGGTCAAGACAATCTCCTGAACTCCAAACTGAATGTCTGAATGGGAAAGAAAGGTGATTTAAGCAATTTTGAGCGTGGCATGGTTGTTGGTGCCAGACGGGCCGGTCTGAGTATTTCACAATCTGCTCAGTTACTGGGATTTTCACGCACAACCATTTCTAGGGTTTACAAAGAATGGTGTGAAAAGGGAAAAACATCCAGTATGCGGCAGTCCTGTGGGCGAAAATGCCTTGTTGATGCTAGAGGTCAGAGGAGAATGGGCCGACTGATTCAAGCTGATAGAAGAGCAACTTTGACTGAAATAACCACTCGTTACAACCGAGGTATGCAGCAAAGCATTTGTGAAGCCACAACACGTACAACCTTGAGGTGGATGGGCTACAACAGCAGAAGACCCCACCGGGTACCACTCATCTCCACTACAAATAGGAAAAAGAGGCTACAATTTGCACAAGCTCACCAAAATTGGACAGTTGAAGACTGGAAAAATGTTGCCTGGTCTGATGAGTCTCGATTTCTGTTGAGACATTCAGATGGTAGAGTCAGAATTTGGCGTAAACAGAATGAGAACATGGATCCATCATGCCTTGTTACCACTGTGCAGGCTGGTGGTGGTGGTGTAATGGTGTGGGGGATGTTTTCTTGGCACACTTTAGGCCCCTTAGTGCCAATTGGGCATCGTTTAAATGCCACGGCCTACCTGAGCATTGTTTCTGACCATGTCCATCCCTTTATGACCACCATGTGCCCATCCTCTGATGGCTACTTCCAGCAGGATAATGCACCATGTCACAAAGGTCGAATCATTTCAAATTGGTTTCTTGAACATGACAATGAGTTCACTGTACTAAACTGGCCCCCACAGTCACCAGATCTCAACCCAATAGAGCATCTTTGGGATGTGGTGGAACGGGAGCTTCGTGCCCTGGATGTGCATCCCACAAATCTCCATCACCTGCAAGATGCTATCCTATCAATATGGGCCAACATTTCTAAAGAATGCTTTCAGCACCTTGTTGAATCAATGCCATGTAGAATTAAGGCAGTTCTGAAGGCGAAAGGGGGTCAAACACGGTATTAGTATGGTGTTCCTAATAATCCTTTAGGTGAGTGTATATAGTGTGCATGTGTGTATGTGTGAATGTATGTATGTATGTGTGTGTTTCTTACCTACACATAAACTGGGACATCACATGCTCTTAATGAATACGATGCCCCTACATTTGCCTCTTGCTAATGACGTGATCTCCATCAGTCTGGCGCTGTGTTATCTGAGCAGCTGAATTAAAGTGCTCTGCACATTACATTAATATGAACATGATATTAAACATGTTACTGTGCACATAGCAGGTGGATCCTGTGTTGTGTGTCAGTGCTGTATGTTGGGCTCAATGACGGTGATCAGTGATTGTGCAGCTCTTGACTGCAGGTCTGCGCTCACAGGGGGTTAATGAGTCGCTGAACCGGCGCTGCTGTTGAAACCGAGACAGTCGATACCATCCAGACCAGCCCACCTGCTCACTGATTGGGTAGGAAGAACTGTCACTCAAACGTGCTGGACCAATGGAGACCCAGGATCCACGCCTCCCTGTAAATCCCGCCCTTACGACAAAACAGTGCCAAAACTCGTAAACAAAAAATAAATAAATCAAAAGCAAAGAAACTGGCGGCGAAAGCAAAAATTGCAGCATCGCAAGCAAAGACAGGGACTGCAGGCGAGTTTTGCTCTCAATTTTTTTTTTTTTTGCTTTCGTTACATTTTGCATTTTTTTTTTTTTAATTTCAACATCAATTTTCTCTAAAGTTTTTTTTTGTTTACAATATGTTTTTGAATGCGATTATTATTTTTTGAATGTGATACTTATGGCGCTAATTTGAGCCCATACTGAAGTGTCCAATCAAAGATTTCATATTAATAGCGAAACTAAATATTTTAAGCGGATGCAAAAGTGGTTGAATTTTGTAGAATATCATTCCCCATTGAAACAGACATAATCCTAACAATGTAACTTAAAAATAAGTTATATTTTCACTAGTTTGCTAATTTATTAGAACCCCATATTATTTCTTTATATATGTTGTGCATACGGATAAACGTAGATGCATTTAAATTGTCAAAATAGGCAGATTAACACAATCAATTAATTTGAAAGCGTAAAACACCTGTCTAAAAATGCACATAGACTTTATTTTGGAAGATTTTACCATTGACAAGAAATCTGAAACTGTGGTTCGAATGTACGATGACACTACCAAAGTACATTTTAAAAACAGCTTAACAAATCTTAACCCATTTCAAACCTTTTGAAAAGTTCTAATATATATTCACTATCTCAATATAAAAATGAAAATGGGGCTAATATTATGTTCTAGTGATATGAATAATAATTGGAATAGAATCATACATACAAAATGTAATCTTTTTCTGTAAGTTTGTAATGATTGAACTTAGTGTGTTGTCCTTCCACTAGGAGACACAGTGCGGCTCTCTGGGGGGGGCTGCAGAGGGCGATTGGAGGTGAATCGTGGGGGCACCTATAAAACAGTGTGTCCTCAGTCTGTGGACTCCAGAGACGCAGACGTGGTCTGTAGAGAGCTGGGCTGTGGAGTGTCTGGAGCTGTGCTGGGGGGGGCCATGTTCGGACAGGGGACTGGGCCCATATGGGCCGATGAGATTCAGTGTGGAGGCGTTGAGGAAAAACTGTCCTACTGTCCCATCAAGAAAAGAAACCAGCAGAACTGCACACACGCTGCTGACGTCAGCATTGTCTGCTTCGGTCAGTAAATTGTTCATTATTTTGTATTCTTCATTATTTACTGTCATCAATTATTAACATTTTTATCTTGCTGTAAATCCTTAGTTATCAGATGGTCATGTATCATTTAGTGCTGGCTTTATGTTTCAGCATATAAATTGACATAATGTATATATACTGCATATTTATATTAAACTATCTTTCAGTGTAACTTCTAGTCGATTCCACTTGAAACATATTACATTTAAAATATTTACTCTCTACCTAACAATTGATTCAGCTAAAATGTGAATTTATGACCCTTTCATCAATAATTACAAATGCAAGAAGTGAATGTTAAAGTAACACATGACTCTTTTATTAATAATTGAAACAGTTGATTGTTTTCTTTTATTTATATTTACACACTGGCATATTGTAATATTGGTGACTATTTTAAATAGCTGCCATTGCTGTGTCTGTCCACTGACTCCCCTGTCTGCTGTTCAGGCTACACTGAGTTCAGGCTGGTGAACGGTCCTGACCGCTGCTCAGGCAGATTGGAGATGAAGTACGGTGGCCAGTGGGGGACAGTCTGTGACCATGGCTGGGACCTCCGAGACGCCACAGTTCTCTGCCAGCAGCTGCAGTGTGGCCATGCTGAGGCAGTCCTGGGCCCGGACAGATTTGGACAGGGCAGCGGTTCTGTTTTCACTGATGTATTTGACTGTGAGGGCACTGAGACCGCGCTGGGACAGTGCCCCATCTCCCCATGGACTCACAGCACCTGCACCAATAGGAGTGATCTGGGCGTGGTCTGTTCCAGTGAGTTCATTTTATTTTATGTTATTTCCAGAGGAGTTTAATTAACAGAGAATTAGAGGTTTATTTATGTAATGGTCTTTCAATTTTCAATAGCTGACAAGTTCACAAGCTTTGGACAAGTGATCAAAATTGTACATTGTATTGACTGTAATTATTATTTCTGTACATTGATTTTGTAACGATACAGGCTTTTTGTTTGCCGTATCATCGTGGGAGTTCACTACCAACGGCAGGAATGGCGGAGAGGACACAGTTAACCACAAACATGAATTTTATTGAACACAGGCAGTATTCAGGCTGGAGCGATCCTCTGTACATGCTACTGCTACTATCACTATGACTGTTCCCCACTCCTGTGTTCCTGCATGGGGCCAACCCTTAACCCCGGAACTAACCCGCTGTAACACAAGCATGCACATGCACCACCCACATGACACACCAAGCATGCATGCAAACTAAGAACCGTCCATCCCCCAACACACAGAACCCCAAACACACACATACACACACATGAACATGCACCACCCCAGTCCCAGAGTGCTACAATATTTTGTCTGAATCTGAAAGCATCTTCCACAAGTACATTTCATTTTCATTCTTTTACTTTTACTGTGGCACAAGTGGTTATAGATGAACAGAATCATGTGAATCATGTGAGAATTGACATTTGTGGTTTGGCCTTTGCTCTGTGTTGTTCAGGAGCGGTGGGGTCCGTCAGGCTGCTGGGCGGAGAGAGCCGCTGTGAGGGCCGGGTGGAGGTGTTCTACAGCGGCTCCTGGGGGCGGCTGCAGGGCCAGTCTGGGGTCGGCGCTGTGGCCTCGGTGCTCTGCAGACAGCTGGACTGTGGCGCCGCCGTACAGACCACCAGCTCCTCTCGCTACGGGCCGGGCCGCTCTGAGGTGTGTCTCACGGGGCTCCGCTGCTCCGGGAACGAGACTCACCTGCAGAACTGCAGCCGCCCCCAGACAGAGACCTGCGGCTCCGGGAGTGACGTGGGAGTGCTGTGCGAGAGTGAGTCTGTCTGTCTGTCATTTTAAAAGCAGGAAAATTCAAACCAAGCTTTTTGACATTCACTATGTGTTGTACATGCAGTGCTGACTAGCTCCAGCTAAATAAATGTCTCTTTTTAAAAGCTGCCACAACAATGTCTGTAGGAGATTCAATTATTTGATATATATTAGGCCTATTTTAAATATAAATTATTAGTTCTTATTTGACTTACTGTCGAGTAACTGTCCCACAACTTTTCAAATACATAATCTTCTCTAAGAACTATGAACAATAGATTGCTGATGTAGTTTGTTGTGCTTGCTGTCCTGCAGAGCACATGGCTCTCCAGCTGGTGGGGGGCGAGGGCCCATGTGCCGGGAGGCTGGAGGTGTATCACAGGGGCTCCTGGGGGACGGTGTGTGATGACTCCTGGGACCTGGCCGATGCTCAGGTGGTGTGCCGGCAGCTCCAGTGTGGGACGGCACTCACCGCCACAGCACCGGGCTCCTTCGGCCAGGGAGAGGGGCCCATCTGGCTGGATGAGGTGCGCTGTGAGGGGAACGAGTCGTCTCTGTGGGACTGTCCTGCCAGACCCTGGGAGCAACACGACTGCAGCCACAAAGAGGACGTGGCCATCGTGTGCTCGGGTACGAGGGCTACTCTTAATAAGTGCAAATAAGACAAAATCTGTATAAATTGAAGGGGACTCGGGGAACTACTCTCTTGTTTCTCTCTGTCTTTCTCTCTCTCCAGAGTTCAAGCAGCTCAGGCTGGTTAGTGAGCAGTTTGAATGTGCTGGACGAGTGGAGGTCTTCTATAACGGCACCTGGGGCAGCGTCTGCATGAACAGCTTCAACAGCTTCACTGCCAATCTCATATGTGGGCAGCTCAACTGCGGAGATTACTTTTCATATGACTACGCTAAGGAAGTCTCCGGTCTGAACAGGCTGGATGACATCAAATGTACAAAGCACCACACATCTCTGTGGCAGTGTCCCTCCTCACCATGGGGGGAGAATAACTGTGACAATGGAGAAGTAGTGGAAATAATTTGTGCAGGTACAGATTTCAAAATGTCAACGTTATGTACATTAAACTAAGTAATTTGGAATGTTGCAAAATAGCAGAGCTGAGATTTAAACAATATGGAAATACTTTATATAAAATTGAATTTGACAAGGTGATTTTTACAGTGGTTCATTTCTTTATTTGAATAATATAACTTAAATTGGAATTTGCTCAAGTTCTGTTGTGTTTTTATTCCACTTTAAGTGCTTCATATTGGTAGCAAATGTGTAGCCTTAAACAATCCCTCTTTGTCCTGAACAGGTAAAATAAATAAAACAGCCCCCAGCCCCCCAGAGCCATGTTCTGAAGACCCTGGACAGGACCACTGCCCTGGTAACATCCCTGTTACTGATACTGTGTTCAATTACTTGGTCAATGCTTTAATAATGTGTCTCAATCTCAGTGATCTTTGTGATCTTAGTCTTAATTTTTTGAGGAGGCTATTCCCCCAAGATCACATTATTTACATTATAGTTACCATTAGTTTTCCCTGAAGCAAGATGCAACCATTTCAAAAGTAAGGAAATGTTTTGTTTTTTGTGAGTGATCACAGATGGATGAAGCTCAATTCTAACTGTTTCAATTGCCCCTGTTCCCACTGCAGAGACAGACAGGCTGCGGCTCTCTGGGGGCCCCAGTAACTGCTCTGGTCAGGTGGAGGTGCTGTTCATGGGCGCCTGGGGGTCGGTGTGTGATGACTCCTGGGACCTGAGGGACGCCCAGGTGGTGTGCAGACAGCTGGGCTGTGGGGAGGCAGAGAGCACCGTTGGAGGGGCAGCGTGGGGGGAGGGGAACGGCACTGTGTGGCTGGACGAGGTGAACTGCAGGGGCAGTGAGCTCCACCTGTGGGACTGTGAGCACCCGGCGCTGGGACAGAGCGACTGCCAGCACAAGGAGGACGCCGGAGTCAACTGTGCCAGTGAGTCTGACACGGCCCTCAGCAGCTTCACTGTGCAGGAGTCCTATGTGATTTATATGTCTCTGTATCCCAGTACTGGAAAACCTAGAATTTGCAACACATGTCCCTGTGTGGACAAACACTGAGAATGCTATATATTCCATGGTCTCAGTCCATCTCCAACAGGCATTAAGATCTCACTTTCCTGGCCCACAGTGTAGCTGCAGTCCCTGTGTGGTGTGAAGACAGCTCTGTCCGAAGGCCAAAATTATGTAGTTGTAGTAGAACCAGGGCTCTTTAGGTTAAACACTGATCTCAGATACCACAGTTACTTCAACAGCTGTAGTAAACTACGCTGCCAAATGGAGAATTAACATCAGCTTTGGTAACACATTTTCCATCTCCAGGCTTCTGTTTGTGAATGTCAAACAATTTTTAATAACTAAGTGGTTTGCTTTTATATGTTTCTTGCTCAAGTATGGACCCTCGTTGTGTGTAATCTCACTTTTGATCTCCTATCCGTATTCTCCTATCCAGTGATGCAGAGTATACGGCTCTCTTGGGGCCACAGTAACTGCTCTGGTCGGGTGGAGGTGCTGTTCAGGGGTGTTTGGGGGTCGGTGTGCGATGACTCCTGGGACCTGAGGGATGCCCAAGTGGTGTGCAGACAGCTGGGCTGTGGGGAGGCAGAGAGTACCGTGGGGGAGGCAGCGTGGGAGGGGAGCGGCACTGTGTGGCTGGACGAGGTGAACTGCAGGGGCAGTGAGCTCTACCTGTGGGACTGTGAGCACCCGGCGCCAGGGCTGAGCCGCTGCCAGAGACAGAGACGAGCAGCAGTGCGCTGTGCTGGTGAGTCCAGATACAAACTGTCCGAGTGGTTATAGATTTACACTATCTTTCCTCACCGTGATCACCGTGAGCACAGCCAGACCCTGGGCAATCCTTCTGTCTGGATTCCATGCACTCTGAACCTTTGAATAGCACTTCTTTTGGAGACCATCTCTAGAGACATTAACGTTATACATTCCTTGACCATTAGTCACTGACCAGTACTGAATTTATCACATGTAGCAGATGTGTTTGCTTCAGTGTTTCAGTCAAAGCACGTCAATCCCAATTACCGGCCTTGTGTCTGTCTTTGTCCCAGAGCCCCCGCAGCCCAGGCCCAGGCCTTTTCCTCCTCCTCCTCCTCCTCAGGCTCAGCCAGGCCAGTCCAATCTGCTGATTGTCTGCGCCGCTCTGGGGGCTCTGGTGTTCATGGCGGCCGTCCTAGCTCTTGTGCAGACGCTGCGCTACAGAGACCTGAAGAGAGGTGAGCTGTGGGCTGCAGTCTGTGTGATGTGTTATAGGCCTGCAGAGCCGTACAGTGATGTCAGTGCTCCTGTCATTCCCCCAATCAGAGTTCGCTCAGCTGGAGACGACCTCCGACCCCCTCCAGGACGGCCTCTATGAGGAGATCGACCACAAGCTCCAGAGACAGGGAACGTACAGCCAGTACAGGGCAGGTGAGCCTCCCGCTGCCTCACAACTGAGCCGCCCTTTAACCCCATTCTCACTCCACTCCAGGGCATAGCTTTATATCCACAGTAATACAGACAATTCTGCTATTTAATGGTAATGATAGTTTTTAAAATTGATAAATAAAATATCAGAAATCTAGAAATTGAATCAAATTTGTCTTTTAATGAGTATGTCATTCACTGGGGGAAATATATTGTTATACAGCAAACAGTGGTAGATTAACCATATGGGCAATTGGGCAAGTGCCCAGGGGCACCAAGACTTCAGGGGGGCACCAACTCAATCACCAATACAAAATTCAAATTTTATAAATTTACATAAGCACTTGAATCATGCATCTGTACCAAGTGAGCGAAAATGTGATTCTTTGGCAGAGCGCCAAAATAAGCAGTGAGGTAATGGATAAGCGGCAGCAATTAATTGGCAGATCCAAATGAAAAATAAAAACAAAGAAATACAATAAAATAAAAACTTAAGACATTTCCTATTGTTTATGTTGCACTGAGAGAGGTCTTTTTCTACTCTGAAATGAGTGGAAAAATTTACTTAGGACAACAATGGAACAGAATCGGCTTTCTGCACTTTCCCTGCTTGCCATTGAATCTGAGCTGGTTAGGGGCTTAGATTTTGAAGACATCATATGCGAGTTTGCATGGTCAAAATCCAGAAAGAGGCCACTGTAAGATGTTTGAGTATTTGTAATAGCATTGCCAATGTTTCTGATGTAAAGGTTTTTCTAGTGTTTTTGTTCAGTACATGTAAACAAGCAATGTAACAACACACCAGTGGACAGGTTAACATCTACTGATGATGGATGTTGCTTAAAACAAAAACCATGATAACAGAGAGTTCTATTATTTTTTGGTGTTCTACTCTATAAGGACAATAAGGTGTCATGTTGATTTTTTCAGTTTTATTAAATTTGCTTTAAGTGCATTATGCATTAAATAACCTTATTAAATGTATCTGTGTCAGCTTTTATGTGAAATTCTTAAATTTAATAAAACAATTCAGTTAGAATAATAAGAAACTGAATGTTTTAAATATACATTTTTGTTGTAAATGATTGACAAAATGAAATGATACTTTTAAATATGAAACTAAAATCACCAGTAGGTTCTTTTATTGCGGGGGCGGGGGGGTGCAGGGGGCACTTGGGCAGCTGTTGCCCAAGGGCACCATGAAGTCTTAATCAGCCACAGACAGCAAATATGTTTTAATCTACAGAGGTAAGAATGAAAATATGCCCCAGAATAGAATAGGTAAAGAAAAAAGATTTGAAGTTGTGTTTTGAATATTAACACTGAAAGAAGTATTACATAACTTCTTGAAAATATTTTGGAATCAGCAGATCGTAGACTGTATAAACACTCAGTACTACTACAGTGCCATCAGTGCATTAATAGAAGAAACCCCCCCGGTGTAACGACCTCAGGGACAAGGATGGTGGATCCAATTGCAGGCTCACTAATCAAATGGAAGGAAGGCCAACAAATAAACAAGGGGAAATCCAAAAGGCAAAAAACAAGGACAGTCCAGGGGTCAGTCAATTGGGCAAACAGGCTAGATAGGGAGATCCAAGAGAGGTCATCAGGACTGAGAAGGCAACAGTCACCAATTACAACAATAGGCAACACACTCAGCAATGTGCAATGAACAGAAGGGAATTTATACTGTGTAGTGGGAGGCAGGTATCAGGGTTGTGAGTGTTGGACCAATGGGAAGAGGAGGAGGATGGAACAAGTGCACATGGGTTGTGAGGAATGTTAACTGGATGATTGATCCTGGTGCTGGGGAATGTGAGAGACAGGGTTTAGTTTTCAGGTGAGAAGGACCTCTGGTGGTGAACTGAAGTAGGGTGAAGTGAAGCTCTGATACCCAGGGCAGTTAAGACCCAGATCAGTGTGTCTGTCAGTGCTGTGAGCGTTGCTGTGTGATCTCTGTGCTGCAGGGAGCCTCCTGTCTGAAGAGCTGTCCTATGATGACGTTGGAGCTGAAGGAAGTGCGGCTGCAGGTGAGGCCAGCTGGGCTGTGGAGAGACGGAGACCCTGTGCTGTTAACTCACTGAGCAGCTTCCTTACACCCCCTCCCACTGCTCCTCACTGTGACGCAGTACACAGGAAACCCTTACTGTCTATATGTGCACAGACCAGCATTTCTCAGGCCTGGTCCCTGGGCTGCCCAGTAGGGGTGTAACGATTCACCGATTCTAATAGATACACCGGTCCAGCTGTTTGAGATACGACTGCACCGATTCAAATCCCCCAATCCGGTACATATTTATTAGTGAATGGGTCAAATATCGGTCCGCTCGTTACAAACTGGCCAACAAACCGATACACATTATGATCCGATTTTCAATTGCTGTAGTTTTTTACTCACAAGTTGTTGTCTTCTCCTATATTGATACTTTTGAATTTTAAATTGTATGTAACTGGGATTAAAATGCACAGAAAATCCCATATAAATCACACGCACTGAATGGCTGCTTGGCTCTGCGCTGTGAGTCCCCCAGGTGGAGACTAGTTGAGAGTTTAATACACTGCAGTTAATCATTCACTGCCAAAAATCATTCAGATTAAGCCAAAATGTTGATCACAACATCAATTCCACATGAAATATTCAGGGTTGAAATCTTCTAGTCCTACAGGTATTCAGTCTTTTCCTTTTGAGAACTTCAAAATGTAAATTTGTAGACTTGTACTTTGCTATGTGTTACACATTTGTACATTTCTATCCCTTAGTTGGATAATGTGAATTTAATTATTTGAAATGTATTTCTAAATCCAACAACATTGAACCAAATCTCATTATATGGAATCGAATCGTATTTAATCTGAATCTGAAGCTAACCACATCTTTCCAGTATCGTATCTGTGTTTCTAGATGCGTATTGAATCGTCAGAGAGGGAAAGATGCACACCCTTAGTGTCCAGTGTTTTCTGGGTTCATCTATCAGCTGTGTTCTCTATCACAGACGAGAGTCCTGAACTGTAATATATATCCTGAACCTACCTGTGTGTATATATCTGTCTATCTCTCTCTCTCACTCTCTCTCTCTCTCTCTCTCTCTCTATATATATATATATATATATATATACATACATATATTCACAGCATATTACCCAGTACTTGTTAATTCAGTATCACAGGGCTGACTGGTTCTCTTCTCTGCAGCCAGTCTGCCTGCCAGTGAGGATGACTATGAAGATGTGAAAGAGGAGGAAGACGCCTCAGTACCAGGTAGGCTCTCCGCTGGCTCTCGCAATCTGCAGATCGCACTGCTGCAGTTGGCACCTCTGTAAAGAGCAGCACAATCTGATCACTGTGTCAACATGAGGACAGTTTACAGGGATAACCTTTGACTGTGTGTGTTTCCCCATCAGAAATAAAGAAAGAGCCCCCAGGAAAATCCTCTCCAGACTTGGACTACCATGGATATGAAGAGGTGGAAGAGCCTGAAGTGAGAGAGGCTGAAAAGCTCAACTGACCAAAACCACAAGCCCCCCCCCCCGTCCCCTTTGTCCCCTTTGACAGCTGACCGAACAAAACGGTGCAGGGTTTCTATAGAAATTTTTAATTGGTATCCATGTTTTAATTATCCTCATATCCTACTGGGTTTTGTTAAAATATAAAGTAGAGCCACTGTATCAGACTGTAATGGTGCTGTACATGCGTGTGTTTTAAAGGTTAAAAGTTTATTAAAAGATGTTTAGGAATTTTCATACTAGCATCTGTTATGATAGTATTTGCAATCTTCCATTACTGTGAGTATTATTATAATCTATAATTTTACAATTTGAATAATTTACAATAAGATTCCTATGTAACCCCACTCTGGCCACTTGTCCTAAACCAGCCACAAACTAGTGCAGTTAACACTGTGAAATTAGCCACTGACTGTTAAACTGTGAGATCCCAGGTGCAGCACTGAGGGGTGAAATCCGCTACAAACCCCATATATGAAGTGACAAATCAAATATGGAGCCCCACTCTGAGCAATACGGCACTGAGTCAAACATGCAGGTCAGTGCGATACTGAGAGACATGTGACAGCCGCAGGGTCCGCTGCTTACAGTCAGGGATATACTGTATCTATCTCTTTGCATATAAGGGAAATAAGAAACAACACAAACCCAGTCTTTTACACAGTCGGTGTGTTACTCACTCATCCGATGGCAGAGAGGAGCTCGGCAGGCGATGTCCATAACAGGTGCTTTATCATCAGGAACAGAAACACTCCCGTCCTTTGGTTTGTAAATCCACGAGTAATGAAACAGCACGAATCCTCTTCAGCGTCTCAGAGTCCTTCTGAGCCCGTGTGTTACAGTAAGAGCCCAGTGTTCACACAGCAGCTCACACAGGACACAGGCTTTTCCTGTCAGCACCACTGCTTTAAACTGCACTTCACTGTCACTGTCACTGCAGGGAAATAAAACCTGCAGGACTGAAACTGAGGAAGTTGTCCATCCAAGGCCTGAAGAGCTTTTCAAAACCTCTCCCCTCTGGTTCTCGGCCCCTCTCCTCTCTCTTGCCGCTCCAGGTCTCTCAGTCCTCCCACATCTCAAGGGTCACATTGTGCCTCTAACCCCCCACCTTCTCTCATCTGCCAGGTGCTCCGAGAAACATCAATAAAATTACATTTCAAGTCATGTTTCATCTTGTTGGCCTCCAGGAGCCAATAAGAAGACTGCATTCTAAGGCTCCTCTATATGACCGCTTAGGATTAAAAACTGCAATCATAGTCTCTTAAAACATTATTCAACATGAAAGGAAACTTAATGAAAAATATATTCCAGGCATTTTATTCTACTATTTTTTAAGATTTGCAAAAATTGTATTGCTTTTATTTTCAGTCTTTGCTGTTCTCTGTGCAGTGTCACTGTTATAAGAATGTATTTGCATATTTTTATTTGAGGTTTTATACTTTTTGTTTAATTTTGGAAAATATGTAATAATAAAGTAACAACATGCAACTTGTGAATTCTGTGTAAAAGAGAAATCTGACACTCAAGTTAACAGTGAAGAAAAGCAATGACACAAGCTTTAAAACAATCATAGGAAATACACAGAGAAAATCTAACGAATTACATTTTTTCAAATGAAAAGTAGATCACATATAATAGATAGAATGGATGAATGGATGTGAGTGCTGTGAGCGTTGCTGTGTGATCTCTGTGCTGCAGGGAGCCTCCTGTCTGAAGAGCTGTCCTATGATGACGTTGGAGCTGAAGGAAGTGCGGCTGCAGGTGAGGCCAGCTGGGCTGTGGAGAGACGGAGACCCTGTGCTGTTAACTCACTGAGCAGCTTCCTTACACCCCCTCCCACTGCTCCTCACTGTGACGCAGTACACAGGAAAGCCCTTACTGTCTATATGTGCACAGACCAGCATTTCTCAGGCCTGGTCCCTGGGCTGCCCAGTAGGGGTGAAACGATTCACCGATTCTAATAGATACACCGGTCCAGCTGTTTGAGATACGACTGCACCGATTCAAATCCCCCAATCCGGTACATATTTATTAGCGAACGGGTCAAATATCGATCTGCTCTTCACAAACTGGCCAACAAACCGATACACATTATGATCCGATTTGCAATTGCTGTAGTGTTTTACTGACAAGTTGTTGTCTTCTCCTATAATGATAATTTTGAATCTTAAATGGTATGTAAATGGGATTAAAATGCACAGAAAATCCCATATAAATCACACGCACTGAATGGCTGCTTGGCTCTGCGCTGTGAGTCCCCCAGGTGGAGATTAGTGGAGAGTTTTATACACTGCAGTTTTATTTAAAACATGATCAATACAATAATAATCGCAAACATACTAACATATTAATACCAATCTGAGAAGAAACAATGAAAATTCATTCAGATTCATTCAGCCAAAATGTTGATCACAACATCAATTACACACTAAATCTTCAGGGTTGAAATCTTCTAGTCCTACAGGTATTCAGGTATATTTTCCTTTTGAGAACTTCAAAATGTAAATTTGTAGACTTGTACTTTGCTATGTGTTAAATTGCCTGCCATAATAATTGCATGAGAAATAGTCAGTTTGTACATTTCTATCCCTTAGTTGGATAATGTGAATTTAATAATTTTAAATGCATTTCTAAATCCATCTACTTTGAATAGAACCGAATTGCAAGTTAACAGTGAAGAAAAGCAATGACACAAGCTTTAAAACAATCATAGGAAATACACAGAGAAAATCTAACGAATTACATTTTTTCAAATGAAAAGTAGATCACATATAATAGATAGAATGGATGAATTGGATAAGGAATGAAAATCTGGTTTTGCAGGAGCATATTAAACTTACTAACATGTCAATTTCAAAGAAAGGGTATGAAATCTAAAATAATTCAAAATGAAATGCATATATATATATATACCTGATGCATTACGAATCCACTTAAATAAAAATAAAAAACGCCGATAATTATGTCATATGTTTCAATATGTCAATATTATTGCTATTGAAGGTTAGTCAGCCCCTGTACTTTTTCAATGCATCTCCTTATTTGTCATATTCATAGAATAATAATGTTATCCATAAACATTAAGGTTAAACAAGAAGAGTTTCTTAAGATGTAATAAGTAAGGTTCCAACACTTCTCCCTCCAGTCCTGTGTGAGGGCATTTAAAGTTGTTAACGTGCAGCATTTCATGTTATTATTATTATTCTCCTAACATGGTCCATGTGTGAACAGAAAAGCCGAGCTTCCTGTATAATCATTGTCTGGATCAATATATCTTTACTCTCATTCATATGGAGTTCACTGCTCTTGAAGATTTCCCTAAAAATGTTACTCCAGTTGCAAAGCTGTGTGAACTTCACAGCAACACCCAGACTGGACAGTAGGGGGCAGTATTGCTGACAGAGGGAGACCCTTGTTAGTTTCCCAGCCAGTAAACCACACACACTCCATCACATCCAGCCAGTGGGCAGATCCTCTGTGTGAAAAGCACATTTCCTGTATTAACCCCAGTACTGTGCACCTGAAACTGAGGAGCTGTGTTTTCTGCAAACATCTGCATGATCTGAGAAGCTTTTAAAGCAGGAAACCAAAGTGTTTAATCACTGACTTCAATGTGCTCTGGGTGTGTGGAGTACAGTGATAAGACTTTTACACATACTTACATAGAGCAGATGAGCAAAACAGGTTTCAGTTTATTGGATAGGTCTTGTATAACAATTAGAAAAGCACCAGTTAAGTGACCATAAAACTCATGAACATTAAAACTATTTAAACATGTATACTATAGGGGTGTGTATGCAAACTTTCACCTCAGCAGGAGCGTTAAAAGTTTAATGGACAGAAACATAGACAAAGGGATACATATAACTTCTATCACTGATATTATTAATGTCCTAGTTTCCTAATTAACATCCGTATCTCAAGCAGCTTTTCCACTTTCCGAGTTTGTGAAGAGAAATATTCAGTGGTCTGTAAACTTGCTGAAGGGTAAAGCACTCGGCACTCTGACCATTACAAAAATCATTCCTTACACCTCAGTTTCCTCATTTGCTATAATATCCAGAATTGCTAATCTGCCACAGCAGAGCTGAGTCCTGAGCTCTGAACAGGCCTGACTGATGCCACAGCTGAAAGGGCTGCTCAAGACAAACACAATGGCCTCAACATTGTTCTCGGTCAAGATCCCGAATGTGACAAAGTGCACGAGCAACAGGGTATGGAAACAAACTAGGACAGAGGAGCAAGTAATGACCGTGTCTTTCAATGGCCAACACAGTAGAGCTAATAGATGTTCATGGGGATTACATCACTTTGCAGCAGATTAAATATTGTATAGTGTGAGAATTTGAGCCCAACCCACAGTTACTCTGGATTATGCTATTGTTTATTGTTTTGAGACCTTTATTTAATTTTACTTTAATTTATTGTATTGTATTTCATTCCATTTTATTGAGGTGCAAACTTTTCTGCTTCAAGCCTTTTCTTCAAACACCTCTGTAATTGTTTGCTGTGGCTTCTGAGGTTGTCAGCGTCAGCAATACTTTGATATAAATGGATACAAGAGCAATAAGAGGATCCTATTGGTCAGATCATTGGCTCTGGAGCTCCACCTCCCAGTCCAAACAAGGGATGTGTGTCTGTGATTGGTCAGCCCAGGCCTGAGGCGCTGACTCTGTGAGGGAGGGATTCTGGGCGTCTGGTTGGTTTACGGGTCGTCCCTGAGGGGGAATCGTTTCTACATGAGCTTCACACGAGGGATCTGATAATGATGGAGACAGTTTGTACCATTTCTCTTGTTTCTTTTCTCCT